>NW_006295491.1:5643238-5654739 GCF_000327345.1 Myotis davidii | reverse complement strand
AGCTCCCCCCTAGGTTTCCAATCACTGTCAGTGGCAGGGGGTTTCTTCCTGCTTTCCCTTTCGCCTCCCTGCATTGTGCCTACGTATGCAAATTAACCGCCATCTTGTTGGCAGTTAACTGCCAATCTTAGTTGGCAGTTAATTTGCATATAGCCCTGATTAGCCAATGAAAAGCGTATCGGTCGTACGCCAATTACCATTTTTGTCTTTTATTAGATAGGATGTCACAACTGATATATGGGATAAAGGGCAAAATCAACATATACGTCGTGATGAAAAACCTAACAATGAATGGAAGTGTGGTGTTTACAGTGCACCTTATGATGACCTATGAAGCCCAGACAGCTGGCATCCCCTTAGCAATCATCCCATCCAAGTTTGTACCTTACAGATAGAGTAACCATAACTCAGAAAGGGGCTTCTGCAAAGATCTGTCTACCAGTGCTCTCTCCACTAGTAAAGGTGAAGTGAGGGCAAGGAAAATATGTGATTTTAAGACAACTCCAGTCAATTAGGAAGATTTCTAGAGATTTAATCGAAAAATCACCTTAGGGTAACACCAATTTTATCCAAATCAAGTTGAAACATTACTCCAAACTATAATACCAGGCCTACTCCAACATTCAGTTGTATTATTTTTCTTTAACACAAACCTACCTCATACAGAGATAATTAACCATTTGGATAATTAATATAGAAAAGAGAAAAGCTAGAGAGAATGGATTTATGATGTGTATCCACGTATATGTTTATGTTAGCTTGACTTTCTATGGCAACCGTACAATCCTGACACCAGTAGAAAAAGAAAAAACTCTCATAGATCAATTTGATAACAAGGAATTCCCAAAGTCTCCCTAAAGTATTAATCTTGAGTTCCTGAGAAGCAGAGCTTGTCACAGAGGCTTGCTGGGGATCTTAATGACCTGGCAAGAAAGGAGCTGTTATAGGATGATAACTAGACAGAGAAATGCCTCCAGGTCATTGATAGCCGAAAGTGCAATGGAGACTGGTTTCCTCTACCTTATACAGAGCAAGGTTAAGCTGAGATTCATCCAACACTTGGTCTCTATTTTCTCCTAGTGCACCTCTCCTTACCTTAAGTAAATGCAAAAGGAAAGAAATGTGTACAGCTCTTTAAAGAAACACTCTTCAGGAAAGTTTCCAAAAATAATTTTACCTTTGCAAAAAGCAATGAATCAGATGCTTTTTTGACTGAAGCATAAGGCTTCAGAGAATACTTATGAGAGTTGATAAATAATCCTTTTAATATGCATGACTGAACAATTAAATAAACTTTTTAGTTCCTTTCTTTCTTTCTTTCTTTCTTCTATTTTAACTATCCTTAACCTCCAAAGACTGTCTTTTTGTGTGTTTAAGAGTCTTTTAGTGAATTTTTTGGAAGGAATGATTTTTCAGGAAATCTGAAATAAGCATTGAGGTATTGCCATCAACTGTGACTAACTGCAACTTCAGTGAGGAATTTAAACCTAGAAATGAACACATAAGCCTAATGACTTATATTTAAGGGAATTTAAAATAAACTTTTTAAGAGTGTTTTCCATTCATTTTATGCACAAAATTTTGGGGGTGTTTCTATACCATTTGACATTATATCTGTACTAATTTTCTATAAAATCAAATGTATTACCAGTTTATCCCTAAGTGGATTACTGGTAAATTAAGATAAGTAAAGCATATCTTCAACAAAAAAAAAAAACTATATGAATTCAAGATGAAGCACTAAATTGGGCTACACACTTTTAAAGCAATAGCTTAGAATATGGTCCCTAGCCCAGATACTAAAACAGTGTTTACATTTTACCCCATGGAATTATTGATGATGTAGTAAAAATAATAATTGTTGTTATTATTATTATTATTATTATTGATGTTTGATAGGAGTTGGTTACTTGATGCACCCTTCACAAATATTATTAACTAGAGCCCCAGTGCACACAATATTCATGTACTGGGAGGGTCCCTTGTGGCTGGAGGTGGCCAGCCAGGTACTTTTAAGAATGAGGTTTATTTTATGATCAAATTAAAAACTTGTTGCATTTATGTACACTAATAATTAACTATCTGAAAAAGAATTAAGGAAAACAATTCCATTTACAATAGCATAAAAAATACTTAGTAGTAAATTAACCAAGAAAGTGAAAGATCTATGCACTGAAAACTATAAGATATTGATTAAAGAAATTGAAGAAGACACAACTAAATGGAAAGACATCCTGTGTTCATGGATCATAAGAGTTAATATTGCTAAAATGTCCCATCTATAATTCAAATAAGTAGAAAGGAGGACATAAAACTCTCAATATTCGCAGATGACATGATATTGTACATAGAAAACCTTAGAGACACCATCAAAAAACCACTAAATTTAATAAATGAATTTGGAAACATAGCAGGATACATTGCAGGAAATTCTAAAATTCCATGGAACTATAGAGCATCCTTAATAGCTAAAGTAATCTTGATAAATAACAAAGCTAGAGAAATCATGTATCCTGATTTCAAATTGTATCACAAAGCTATAGTAATTAGAAGAGTATAGTACTGGACATTCTAGAGTAGAAACAAACACATAGACCAGAAATAAGCTTACACAAGACCAATTGATATTTGACAAGAAATCTAAGAATACTCTAAAAAAAGAAAATTCTCTTCAATAAATGGTGCTGGGGAAACCAGATATCCCCGTGTAAAAGAATTAAATTAGACCCCAATCTTAAACTAATCACAAAATTAACTCAAAATTAAAAGGAGTTAAACTGTAGAATGAGAACAAAACGTTGGGGAAAAATGCTTTGACACTGGTCTTGGAAATGATTTTTTAGTATGAAACCAAGAGCACAAGTAACAAAAGCAAAAATCAGTAAGTGGGACGGCATAAAAATAAAAAGCTTATACAGAGCAAAAGAAAACATCAATAAAAAATGCAACCTACATAACGGAAGATGATATTGGCAAATTGTACATCTCATAAGGGATTAACATACAAAATATACAAAATATATAAGGAACTCAAACAACTCAATAGCAAAAAAAAAAAAAAAAAGATTTAAAAATGGACAGGATGCTGGGGTCCAACACCAGCGGGTCCAGGGGTCCCCAAAGGTGTGGACGGAGTCGGCGAAGAAGGAATGACACGGAGACAGCGTTCAGTTGATCAGCAGCCTTGCCAGGATCTCTAGCCACAATCTCCAGCCAAGTTCTGTGTCCATGTTCTCTTGCTAGGTTCTCCAGCCAGGTTCTCCAGGTTCTCCAGCCAGGTTCTGTAGCCATGTTCTCTCGCTAGGTTCTCCAGCCAGGTTCGGTTTAGGTTCTCCAGCCAGGTTCGGTCGCCAGGTTCTGTAGCCGGGTTCTTCAGCCAGGTTCTGTCTAGGTTCTCCAACCAAGTTCTGTAGCCAGGATCTTTTGCCATGTTCTCTCCAGCGAAGTTCTTCTGTCTCTAGGTTCTGTGTAGGTTCTGTCTTCTAAATTCTGTGTCTCAGGTCTGTCTCTCGGTTCTGCCTCTCTAGGTTCTGTCTTCTAAGTTCTGTGTGTAGGTTCTTCATCTAAGTTCTGTCTGTAGGATCTTCCTCTAAGTTCTGAGTTCTGTGTCAGTTCTGTCTCTCGGATCCTCATCTAAGTTCTGTCTCCTGTTGTCTTGTTGCATCTGTATTTATACCAGTTGATTCTAATCCTATCAATCTCTATTCCAAAGGTTAGGGCGTTTCTTATCTCCATTCCAGGGAGTAAAGATTATGTAGCTTAAGCGTGATTGTTTGTAGTTAAAGTGATTAATTACCCGCCTGGCACTTAGTTAAGAGGTTTTATTCCCTCCCTAACTTCAGGGAAAAATCCCTACCTGGGGAAACAACCTTTCTCAGAGAGGTGACCTTGGTTAAAACACATAGTGCCAAGAAGGTGAGCAAACATATTAAGAACAGTATGCCATATATGTCAGGTCCCTTGAAACAGCAAGGATGGACCGGCTGCCAGCAACAGAACAGACATTTTTCCAAAGAAGACATACAAATAGCCAACAAGTACATGAAAAGATGTTCAACATCACTAATCATCAGGGAAATGCTTATCAAAACCACAGTGCGATATCACCCCACATCTATTAAAATGCCCGTTATCAGAGACAGAGATACTGACAAGGATGTGGAGAAAAGGGGACTCAGTACACTGTTGGTAGGAATGTAAATTGTTATATTCACAATGGAAAATAATATGGAGGTTCCTCAAAAAATTTAAAAATAGAACTGCCATATGATTCAGCAATCCTACTTCTGGGTAGATAGCCAAAGGAAATAAAATCAGGATCTCAAAGATACATCTGTTCATTATAGCATTATTCATAATGCCAAACTATGAAAATAACCTACATGTCCATCAACATACAAATGAATAAAGAGAAGACATGAGGTATACATATATGGAATAATGGAATATTATTTAGCCAGTAGATAGAAGGAAATTTGCAAACCTTGCCATTTGCAACAACATGGTTGAACCATGAGGGCACTGTGCATGAAATAAATCACACAGAGAAAGACAAATATGGAATGATCTCACTTATTTGTGGAATCTAAACTTATAGAAATAGAATGGTGGCTGTCAAGGGCTGAGGGGTGGGAGAAAGGGGAGATATTGGGCAAAGGATACAACTTTCTCTTACAAGAAGCATAAGTCCCAGACATCTAATATACAGCATGGTGACTAGTTAACAATGCTGTATTGTGCACATGAAAATTGTAAGAGAGTACAGCTTTAATGTTCTCATCATAACAACAACATGGTAATTATGTGAAGTGAATTTTAATTGGGTTATTGTTAACTTTCCTTATCATATAATAAACATTTCACAATATTTTTGTGTATTGAATCATCACATTGTACATCTTAAACTTACACAATATTATATGTCAATTATATTTCAATAAACCTGGAAAAATAAATTTTAAAAATTCAAAAGCTTATCTTAATCAAAATCACAAAATGGCTGCAGGACCAATTCATACGGAACTCTGAAAATAATGAAAATCGTAATAGTCACATGGCTCTTATCCAGTTTTCATATTAGCCATGAAATAGTAATGCAATCAAAAAGCTGAAAAAACTGGAAAACACCTGCAAAAGTCAAACTGTATATAAGTAACTCCTTGTACTGATCTGTGTGCACTTCATTTGTAAAAATGCACTTTTAAAATGAGCCACTCTCCCTTATTTGGGGCACAGTTTAATTTGGCTCAGTAACCTGTTTCTCTAAGACACAACATAAATAAAAGCAAGAAAGTAGAAAGATGAAATGGACTTAGGAAGAGTCATTGAAAGCAACAGATATTTTAGCTGATACATCTTAACAGGGAGTAGTAGATTTTTTAAAATGGAACTGTAAAAATCAGATCTTAGAACCCAAAATGCAGCACGGGGTAATCCAGCGAAAGGACAGAGATCCTCCGCAGTCTCAGAGAACATTCTCATATTAGGCCACAATAACAGGATGCGGATTTAATGATCCTGCGTCATCAAGAGATGGTTCATTTATTATTATAAATTCTATTCTGTACGGTGTAAAAGTGCATACTATATTATTTTAAGCATATATCCTTATCAAGAGGAATTAAAATGTTAACGTTTTGGGACATTTTATGACTCCTTGAAAATACTAAACATTGTTGTGAAGTGGATCACTGTGTTCACACCAACAAAAACTAGATGATTGTACCACTTTGTTTGTATTAAATGAATTATTGTCTAAAATCTAGCAATCTGAGAATTGAACAAGCATTTTTGGTGAAGATGTGTGAAGACCTGGAAAGGAGCATTTCAGACAGGGAAAAGCAAATGCAATGACCCACAACAGGAGCAAGCCCAGGCCAGCTGTCTGACTACCTTAATGTGGCCAAAGGGAGAGTGGTATGAGGAAGGTCGTAGAATTACTCAGGGGTCACATCACATATGGGGTGTGGGTTTTGTTCTAATTGCAAAAGAAAAATATTGTGAAGCTCTAAGGCAAGCAATAATGGGCTCTGGTGTATATTTGTTTGTTTTTTAAAATTCTATGGCAGCTGTATTCGAGAATGGATTGCAAAGGAGTAAGAATAGAAAGTGGGAAGTGAATTATTGGGTTTTTCCAAGGACAAGATAATGATGTCCAAGGAAGACAGCAAGCTATGCTTTAAATAACAAAGCATTAGTTTAGTGTCAATATTAACACAATTGCACACTCTTCACATAGTATCACTGGTCATCGAAAGAATATCTTTCATTTCCCTTAAAACTTGTTTATTGTGTTAAACATTTCTAAATGCCGAAGCTGCCATTCATGAAGACAACCTACAGAGGTGCTTGATATATTTACCGTTCCGGGCAGAAAGTGACCAAATTGGGTGCAGAGGGTATTTTCCAAAAGAGAATTGTCTACTTAATTCTTATCCTTCACTCCACTTACTCTTTCCAGAGTTTGATTTTAGAAATGTGATTGATCTAAAACATAATACTGACACCAACAGCTTTATTATTTAGCAATTCTTGGGCCACTATGCTTTCAACCTGTGAACTATTTTCTACCAGGGACCTGAGACCAGATTATTTAATAATGAAATATGAGCTTTGACACCCCTTCAAGTCCTTTACCTTTAGGTGGAAGACCAACAATAAAAAAATATTCTAGCTAAATATTGCATGACTTAAAGCATGGTCTCTTTCACTGTACAGAGTTTTAATTCCCATTTGAATTTCCTGCCTTAGGCAATACCACCTTTCTAGAAGAGGGGTTGTCTGGAGAAAGAGAAAATACTCAATTTTTTTCTATGAAATATAAAGAATCTTTCTACTCATTACTCTCTTTGTAGATTCCCTGAGGAAGAAATCTAGTGAAAACTGAGCTGGAAAGAATGTGATCAGTTTGCCAAAAGAATATCACTAGCTTGCCAACTTGATGTAGATGGATATGCTATGTTCCAGCTGTCATAAGTATGATTTACATTTCAGGAGTCCTCAGAGTGCCTCCAAGCTCTTCAAGAAGGCTATGGAAGATTTTACAACTATCAAGTGTTCACCCACAAATGAGCACTAAGGATAACCAAAAAGAAATATGAATATTTATCCAAGTGTAATATGGTGGGGCACAGGAGAACTGGGGTGTTTTCCCATGCTACTTCTATCACATGAGAAAGATCTGGGGGAATCAATAATCTAATGACTGCATGTAGCTAGTACATAAATAGTTATAATTATTAATTTAAATTCAAAACTATGTTCATGTCTATGAAAATATAAGTAAACAAAAAGTGAGTGATATCATTGCAAATCCCTTCTAACAGATGATCCCTATCCACACCATAGGATTTTTATAACAATGAAATATTGTTTTTCTTTATTCAAATATTTTTGAAGTGCCTACCAAGAGACAGAAGACCTCTGGCCACTAGCCCTAGTGTTCATTCTCCTCATACAGACTTTTTTTTCAATTACAGTTGATTTTCAATATTATTTTGAATTAGTCTCAGGTGTACAGCATAGTGGTTAGAGCCATGGGCAAACTACGGCCCGCGGGCCGGATCCGGCCCGTTTGAAATGAATAAAACTATTGAAAAAAAAGACCGTACCCTTTTATGTAATGATGTTTACTTTGAATTTATATTAGTTTACACAAACACTCCATCCATGCTTTTGTTCCGGCCCTCCGGTCCAGTTTAAGAACCCATTGTGGCCCTCGAGTCAGAAAGTTTGCCCACCCCTGGTAGACAATCATATATTTTATAGTGTTCCCCCCAACATAGAGACTCTTAAAACTAAATTTCCACACTTCTCATAAATAGCTAATCATAACAGCGCTGATCAACATCACCTGGTTCAAATCCTAGCTCTATCTTTACCAGCTGTATATCTTTGAGCAAATTTACTCATCTGTAAAAGGGAGTAATAATAGTATCTGCCTCAAAGGGTTGTTAGGAAGATTATATGAGTTTATATTAGTAATGCATATAAAGAGTCTCTGGCATATAATAAGTCTAATAAATGTTAATTAATATTATCTCTGCTTTCATCAGTCAACACCAAACGTGGATTCCCTTCTCCTTCTCCCAAATAAAAAAAAAACTGTGTTCTTTAATCCTTTGAGAAAGTAGTTGTCTGGGACCAAAGCCATTGGCATCACCCGCAGTGGTTCTCAACCTTCTGGCCCTTTAAATACAGTTCTTCATGTTGTGACCCAACCATAAAATTATTTTCGTTGCTACTTCATAACTGTAATGTTGCTATTGTTATGAATCACAGTGTAAATATATATCTGATATGCAGGATGGTCTTAGGCAACCTCTGTGAAACGGTCATTCAACCGCCAAAGGGGTCGCGACCCACAGGTTGAGAACCGCTGACTAAAGCCAGCTGTCAAACTCAAAGGCTAACATGGTCCAAATAAATGAGGCATGTGACCCATAGGCCATAAGTTTGATATACTTAAACTAAAGTTTTTTTAGAAATGCAGAATCTCACCATATGCTATTCACCTGAAATTAATACAAAATAATATTGAATGTAAACTGTAATTGAAAAAATAAAATTTTAGAAAAGCAATGTAGAATCTCAATCCTCACCCCAGGTTTACTGAATAACAATCTGCATTTGAGCAAGGCCATTTGGATACATATTATAGTTTGAGAAGCACTGATCTCCCCCAGAGTTTCATACAAAAATCTCACACATTTTTCTCATTTCACCAAAGGTATTCTCATGTGAATAGAGTCAGAAGCCTCCACTACCTATTTAGAAGACGCTCCTCAAATCCTGCCCACTCCAACCCCTCCAGCTCCTTACCCACTTGGTTCCCAGATCCCCAAGCCCTCTTCTCATGAGTTTGTGGGCTGAGTTTCACCTCAGGCTCTGGGACCCATCCCATCAGTCCTTAGAAACCATATTTTAGCTCACTTTCACGACCACTTCCTAAAGCTAAGTCCTCATTTTCCACAACCTCACCGATGCTTAATCATCTGCCTTCATCCTTTCCACCTGTGATTCAGTAGCTGCTCCAGAGTCAGATCTTCTAGAACTAGAAATCTATCTTTCCTTTGCCAATCCTGCCCCCAGGCTTCGTGCCCTGTTCCAGTCTGGCCTTTCCTATTCCTCTGCTGCTAACCTTCCTAGGCTCATCATGTCACAGGAAGCTACACCTCCAAGCTTACTCACCTATTTTCATTAGGCATGAATTAAACCACTGCCAGAATACATACCAATCTTTTAGACAAAATTAAATTTCCTCCTACCTCTTCTTTGTCAATGGCACTACTATCTACTAAGCATGTGTTCAATGCAATACATTTGTGGTTGAGATAATGGCATAGAATATTTTTATTCTGGTTGCCTTTGTTAGGAGGAATAAAGACCAAGGGAGTATTGACTTAATCTCTCCACGTAGCTGGATATGAGCCATGGAGAAGCCATAAACCACATGCCACATTCATGCAGTACATAGAAAGTGAATCTACAAATACAAACAAGGAGCAGAGACAAGTCCCAAACTGTAGACCAAACCCTGCTTCCTTTGTCTTATGTTTGTTTGCCTCCCCCTTCAGTTAACTGGTGAGCCCTGGATCTCTATAATAAATTTCCTTGAGTTGCTTTCTGTTCTAAAGTGCCATAAACAATTCATGTTACTTGTGACATACCTAAGGAGGGATGTGCATGTGAGTCTGTAGAGAGGTAGAGATGGGAGCACAGGGGCTCTTATCATTTTAAAAATTAGTGAGGACACAGAAGATGGCAGAATAGGTAAATGCCTGTACTCACGGCCTCCCACAACCACATCAAAATTACAACTAAAATACAGAACAACCATCATCCAGAACTGCTGGGAAGCCTGCTGAATGGAAGTCCTACAACTAGAGAAGTAAAGAAGAAAGCACACTGAGACTTAGTAGGAGGCACAGAAAAGTCTGGTCTGGCACCCATGTGTGCTGCTTTTTTAACTGGGAGGGCGATCATCTCTGTAGAGACCACCTGGAGGAGCAAGGGGTCCCAGCCCCACACCAGACGCCCAGCCCAAGGTCCCTACGGGTAGTAAGAACTACAGGTTTTAAAAACTAGTGCATATTGGGGTTCAGTGACACAGAGGCTGCTAGAGACCCAGCTGTTCCTCTTAAAAGGCCGGCACCACGAACTGAACTTACAAGATTCTGCTTTCTCTGAACTCCAGCACCAGAGCGAGGCTCTGGGGAACACAGACACATACCAGGAGGAACTGGATTGTCTGGCATCAGGGCAGGAACTAGGGGGCATCTTTCTCCCAGATGAGATGCTTGCAGGGATCATTGTTGCTATGCTGAGACCTCCCCGGTCACAGGGCTAACTGGCAGCCATTTCTGTTTGCTCCGCCCTGGTGATTCCCTAAGATCCCACCTCATCCAATTTACAACCCCACCCAAACTGTGTGCACCAGCTTTTGCATATAAATCGTCTGTCCTTGCTCAGGCTACAACCTCTCAAACAAGCTGCAGCTGGGCCAGGGGGGCCCAAACCTATCAATAAAAGGCCCAAGCTTGCCTTGCTTCATAGCTGGGTTTCATTTGGGCATTTCCAAAACTGATACAAAGAGGAAGAATCTACAGGTCTCTCTGTAGTTCCTGCTGGGTGGACCCAGACAGTAGCTAACTTTGGATCTCCCTGGAGACTCAAGAGCCAGTGCACCCAGTGGTCAGTGTCAGACCATACCAGATTAAAACTCTACACATCCATAAGTGACACACTCAAGGGGCAGACTCAGTGAGCACCAAAGCCCCACTGAAGCAAGTCCTGCTGCATAGGGGTGTCTTCTGCACAGCAACTCTCTCACTATAGTTGCAGCTGGTCCTCAGAGCCAATTGGCCCAGAGGTCAATTCCTCCAAGTGACACCAACAGCAATCAAGTCTCAACTACAACAAGACTGTGCACACAGCCCACACAGGGGTGCACCTAGAGCTTCCAGCTCAGGTGATTCGGGATGCTGAGCCACTGAGCCTTATAGGACACCTATTAGAGAAAGCCACTCTACCAACTCAAGGAGACATAGCAGCTCTACCCAATATATGGGAACAAACACAGGGAAACAGCCAAAATGAGGAGACGAAGAAACATGTTACAAGTGAAAGAAATGAAAGCAAACTACTGGATATAGAGTTCAAACCACAGTTATAAGGTTATTCAATAATCTTCTAAAAACCTCCCCAAAAATGGAAAAGAACCAGTCAAAAATTAAGCATATACTGACTGTAATAAAGAATAATATACAGGGATTCAACAGTACCATAGAGGATTCTGAGAATCAAATCAATGATTTGAAATATGAGGAAACAAAAAACACCCAACCAGAAGAGCAAAAAGAAATAAGAATCCAAAAATATGAAGATAATGTAAGGACCCTCTGGGACAACTTCAAGCTTACTAACATTTGCACCATGGGGGTACCAGAAGGAAAATAGAAGGATCAAGAAATCAAAAACCTATTTGAAATAATAATGATGGA
>NW_006295491.1:5639098-5641680 GCF_000327345.1 Myotis davidii | reverse complement strand
ATTTTACTAAATGCTTGCTTCCTCTCTCCAGACAGAGAAATAAACAGGCTGATTCAGGATTAAGGTCTGTCTGGCGTATTTGATTTCTGTCTTACGCATATGTTGCTAAATTTACGCTAAAATGATATTGGCATTTGTGTAGGTTCACTGTGTCCTCAGGGGTCTTATACCTCCCACACCTGCTTGCCTACCTGCCGAAGCCAATTACTTTTGTGATGGAAGCTGCCCCTATAGCTATGTCTCAGCTTTAACTTTTTCACTCTTTTTTTTATCCCATTGCCTTGTTCCACTTGCTATCTTCTGGATCCATTCCAAAAGTAGGAGTTAAGAAAACTGGAGTGACTGATAAGGGGGTCAGGAAAAATAGATAAAGCAGGATTAAAGTCCAGTCAGCTAAGAACATTCTGTAAATGCTCAGGGAGCCTGAGTCTTCAAGTATTATTCAAAGAACTCAAAGGGCTTGGATTTAAATCATCTCTAAGAATGATTATATGTATACATACAACCAACCCCTCATATTATTCCTGAAGCATATCCTAATACACAGAGAACAGCCAGGTTACTGAATGAATGAATGAACGAATGAAAGAATGAATGAATGGTTATATAGTAATTCTTTGTGTGAAAGACTGAGGAAAGATAACTGGATGAAGATAACCAACTAATAGGCTAGGTAGTAGAGCTGGCCCTCTCTCAAATTTTTGGCAAAATTTATCACTTGGAATTAAGCAAAAATTATCTCCATGTGATTGCAAATCTCCAGAATCTTTTGGATTCTATTCACCTAGTAGAGCAAGGATTGAAATATATCTAATGCTGTAATTTACATATTTTAATCTTGTATTTTATACTCAATGTGTTTTAAAAGTACATTATTTTCAATTCAATAACAAATCTGACTTCATTGTGGTTTAGCATAGTGTTCTCAAACTATCTGTAGGGGAAGACATATTTGTTTTTGTGGGTTTTTTAAACTTTCAGTCCAAAAGACAAATATTTTTATAAAATTAAATTAAATTAATATTCAGAAAAAGAAAATTAAAACAACCATATTCATTATCCACAACAACCAAGATATGGAACCTATGTTTCAATTGATGAATAAATGGATAAAAAAATGTGGTAGATGATAGATGATAGATAGATAGATAGATAGATAGATGTTAGCCATGACAAAAAAGGAAATCCTGGCATTTGCAACAACATGGATTAAGCTAGAAGACATTATGCTAAGTGAACAAAGGCAGACAAAGACATAGGAAAGACAAATACTGAATGGTCTCATTAATACAGAGAATAAGAAAAGATTTAAAAAGTCCAAATTATAGAAAAAGAGTAGAATGTAGAATGATGGTTGCCAGGAAGTAGGGACATGGGGAGGTGCTGGTCAAAATGTACAAGTCTTCAGTTATAAATAAATTCTGGGGAATCTATTGTACAGCATGGTAACTATAGTTAATAATACTGTATTATACACTTGAAATTTGGTAAGAGGGTAGATCTTAAGCATTCTCATGACACATGCACAAAAAACTACATGAGGTAATGAATGTGTTAATTTTTTTTTAGAAGAAACATGTTTAATTTACCCCTTTTGTTCCTCTGCGAAGACATTTGTACACACAGGTGCAAATTACTGCAATGCCAACAAGTATAGTGAGAATAATTAGAGCAATGATTCCTGGATCTATTTCAAAAATCTCTTCAAATGGTGTTGATTCAAGAGGCTTGGGATATCTTGGATATCTTGAAACTGGAAGTTTGGTTGGATGAGTAGGCTTGAAACCTTTAATACATGTGGGCATCTCAGCCTCCCAAGTACTGTTTCCACCACAGAACACTGGGTTGCTGCCATTAAGGTAGAAACCCTTCAGGCATTCAAATGCAAACTCATCTTTGTAGAAAATCTTTTCTTTCATTTCTGACAATGGTTTTCCACATTTGAGTACTGGCGGTTCACACTGTACCACTTTACATTGAGGAGGGTCACTACTCCATTCGCCAGGCCCAGAACAAGAAACAATAACAATAATTTTCACAATGTATATGTATGTCAAATCATCATGTTGTACACTTTACATATATACAATTTTATATGTTAATTATACTTCAGTAAAGCTGGAGGGGGGATAAGAAAATAAAAACAAAAGAAAATACAATTGTAGAAAATATTTGTCCTTTTTTTTTTATCCTCACCCAAGGATATGTTTTTATTTATTTGAGGGAGAGAGAGAAACATCAATGTGAGAAAGAAACATTGATCAGTTGCCTCCCATAAACAAGGCTACTGGGGATCGAACTTCATCCTTTTGGTGTACAGGACAATGCTCCAACCATCTGAGCCACCTGTCCAGGGCTAATTGTCATTGTTTTTATCATTATATTAGCGGCCTGTGCCCTCTCACAATCCGGGACCCCTCACTCCTAACTGCCGGCCTGCTCACTCCTAACCACCCACCTGCTCGCTCCTTAATGCTTGACTCGCTGCTCCTTAGTGCTGCCACAGAGCGGAAGAGGCTCCTGCCACCACCACTGCGCTTGCCAGCCATAAGCCTGGCTTCTGGCTGAGCGGGGCTCCCACT
>NW_006295491.1:5629389-5638873 GCF_000327345.1 Myotis davidii | reverse complement strand
GGCTTTTGGCTTTTATACACACACACACACACACACACACACACACACACACACTAGAGGCTCAGTGCACGAATTTGTGCACAGATGGGGTCCCTCGGGCTGGCTGGTGATCAGGGCCAGCCGGCCAGGGGGAGGGCCAGCCAAGGCTGGTTGGCTGTGGAAGCACACTAACCACCAGGAGCAGCTCATGCATTTAGCATCTGCCTCCTGGTGGTCAGTGCATCCTCATAGCGACCGGTCCACTGGTCATGTGGTCGACAGAGCATAACAGTCGCTTAGGCTTTTATATAGATAGCTAGATTCAACACACCTAAAATTGCACTGTCAAGTTTCTTTCAGTTACACAAAAAGTTTCTAAACACTCTCAATTTTTGCATCTAGCTGGGCACAATTGTTTGCAATCAGCCTGGGTAGTATCACTCTGTGGATCCCACTGAGAGTCATACTAGTTTAGGTCCAATCTTCTTTCTTTTGTCCTGAATTGACCAGATTTAGGGCAATAACTCAGAGTATGTTCACATTTCATATCACCTCATTCCCATAATGCTTAACACTAGGATCTTTGCAGAGAGGAAAGATCACCTGTATTGTTGAAATTAGTTTTCAATATTTTCAAGCATAAAAGAGTTCATTTTTAATCTTTGTATTATTTGATGTTTTTAAATACCAAAGATTAAAATATTTGTCCAAAGTCAGAAAATAAAGGTCACGAAGAAAATGTCTCTTTTTCAGGAAGAGTGATTATTCTCACTCTGGTCCCCAATGAAATGCTACCAAGCTATGTTTTCTTAGCATTAGGGAATAATGAAGATATATGTCTAGGCATCGCTGAGCTTATACAAAAGACTACATTACTCCCACTGTGTTGTCCTTTGAAAGGATGTATATAGTGGTTTAGCAGTTAACTGTGTGGCTTTGCAACCAGACAGTCTATATGCAGGTTTCAAAATAGGCTCTCCATAAATATTTTTTAATGAGAAAATGCATTCAAAAATGGTGTTGAAGAGTGAGATAGTAGAAGGTGAATAAATAGTATGATATTTTTCCATTTGTGACAGTTGGGGCAAAAAAACACACACAACTAATATCGTAACAAAACAGCCAGCAATTACTAACTCATATCACAGTCTAAAGTACATTATCAAGAACAGAAACTATGGAATGTGCTATGAAAACTACTCATGAATGAGCACAGACCTTTCTCTGCTGATGCTCTCCTTTCTGATGGCCAAAAAATTACCTAAGCAGGCAAATTGAAAACCTAATTTAAAATACTAATATTCTGTGTTAAGTCTGTGCTCACACATGCACTTTTTTAAAAAATGAATCAAGTAATAAATATTTCTAATAAAAATCATTATTTGAATCCAACTACCCCTTATCATGTTTTTCCAGCAAAATGAGCTGACTCTTTAAAAAAAAAAAACTACCACAGGAGAAATTTCTAAAGTTATTATTGCTCCATTCCTCCTGAGAAAGATGCAGATCATGGGAACTCCCACAAGCAATAAAGTACAAATCCAGAAGATCTTTGTTAAAGTGCAAAAGTGTCAGTGAATTTTTATTCTGTAAATGGAATGGGGTTCCTGTAGCAGAGGGGCCATAAATCATAGGTGACAGGGGGGAAGGGCAGGAATTTGAGACCAGAGGCCACGGCAAAACCAGGCTCCACTGCCAAATTTTAGTTGTAATTTAACTTTCCTTCATCTTTAAAATACAAATAACAGTCCATACTCCCAAAGGGATGTTATAAGAAATATAGGATACAACATAAATGGAAAGCATTTTTGTAAGTTTGTGAGGTTTCAAATGTGTTTAAAGATGATGTAGAAAAAAACACTTTATTTTCATTTTCAAAACTTCCATGAGCATTGTTTAAGATGGTAACATAGAAATATACCCCCCGACAGAGTCTTGACATCAGTTACACAAATCCCAAGCTGAACAGTCTACCAAGAAACTGCTAAACACAGAGCAATGTGAGGCATGTCACACCTCCCTCAATAAATACCCTTCTTATTCTCTATCTTCTAAAGAGACAAAATGCAAACTTCTTTCCAATTAGTCAAAATAATTGTTCTGTGGTGAGGAATTTTTTTGAAGTAGTAATACACAGAGCAGCCCCCAAAGGAGTGTTGCAACACAAAGAGAAATAAAAGCATGAATGCAAGCCCATCCCTCCTGAGCTCCAAGGAGGAGAAGCACAAAGGCTAGATGGAGAGTTATTCCCTACAAGGTCTTGTTATTAGCTCTGTGTGGATATTTGCATTTTGGAAATGCCCTCTCCCAAGTTCACTTCCCATTCCCTGATGCAAAAGCGTGTGGTCATGCACTTTGTTCAAGTGATTCATGTTGGAAAGTGGGTCTTGCCTAGCACTGAAGACTTCTTAATTGCTTTGGGGGTTCGGTTGCCAATGCATGTTAGTTTTGGCAGAACAGACATAAAGAAAACTGTTCTCATATTCTTTGGCTCTTACACTTTACATGTCAGATGAAACAGCAATGCAAACTAAAGCTGTTCCAGACCAAAGAAAACTTTAAACTTAATTTAGCTCTTAGGAGAAAAAGTGACATGGCGGGAAGGGTACCCTAAGGACAGCCTGGAGTTGTGCATTCTAGACTCAGTGCTGTCACTCACTATGGCAAATCACTCTGCCCTCTGAGTCTCAATTTCTACATCTCTGAACTGAAGAATTTATCCTAGACTAAGTTTTAATGATCACCAGCAAAATAAAGCACCAGCCAGGAGCCCTCTAACCACTAGGCCATAAATGCAAAAGGGAAAGGTCTTGCATTCTGTCCCAAGAAGGACATGACAGTTAAGAAAAATGGGCCTCCTGGCAAGTAAGTTATAAAAAACACTTTTCCCAGAAGTCCCACCCATTCTACAGGCAGGCAAACATGCTCATCAAGGAAAATCTAATTCTCTACAACAGCAGAAAGTACATGGCAAGTGGCAGGTGACAATTCTGTAGAAAGTGCTGAAATGCAGCAAGGTGAGTGAGCCACTCCCTGCAGCATAGGAGCTGTAAGGAAAAGGAGATGCACAGTAGTTGGTTTTTGAACCCAATCTATCAACAAAGACATTTCTGTAATTGCTTCTCAGGGTCTGTAATATTCATTTATATTATTTAGAGGAGCTGCATAAGCAAATCTCTTTTTAAAAATGATCTTCCTTCCTTTAGGTAGCACTGGAATTGGGGAATCCACAGAGGATCCATCCTTTGTTTTCAGGGCCATCTTAGCTGAGTTCCATGTTTAAACTTTTCATAACTACCCTAAAGATATATGAAAGGCATCAAACAATTTTACTAGAAATTTTTTTCTAATATTACTTTAAAATGTATCAGTAATAATAGAAAAAGATATCTCTGTTAATGAGTTAGAGAACTACCATGGCTAAATTATCAAATTCCTTGAAATTTTAAGACAAAAGGCAGGGATTTTGCAGAGTTTTAGAATTACAGATAACTTTGACCAATTTTTTTAAACAGACAGAAAAATAAACTATATAAATCCAAGATATAAAATGATTGAGTTTCTAAGTTCTAAGAAAATACAAATTGCAATCAGAGAAGTTAAAAATATATTTCAAAGAAAACTATAATGATGATAAAGTTCACTAGACACTGGACTGATTAGAGAGTTTCTTAATTCCCTTTTTTCAAAGTGTTTAAAAATATGGCAGAGAGTTCTGTCTCTAAAAATTTCAGGAGGAGTTCCATGAAAGAGAAATATTGCCTCCAGTCTAGACGGTCTCTTAAGAGCCCTTCCTGTATACTAATCCTGAATTGCATTCATTACTCATCTCCTCAGAGGTAATCCAAAGAGATTAAGAAATAAAATGCTCTTTTCTTCCCTCTTCATTTTGGCTTTGGAAACTATTTTTAAATGAATACTTCCTGCTCCCTCCCCAAAATTTTGGAACCTTTGCAAACAGTTATTAAATAGCTATAATTCCCTCTCATGTTCATTCAGCATCACTTCCAGGATAGAGCAGCACCCACTAAAAGCATCATAGTGTCGAACACTGTAATAAAAGAAAAAAGTGATTTATAGCAACTTGTAAACATAGGCTTCTAATTCCAGAAATCTGCAAAAGAAAGAAAAGATATTTGCTATAGACCAGAATTATGAGAGTTCTAAATTCTGTTAGTACTTTAGAGTCTCATCCTGTTATACCATATACAACTAAACTCTTATAAGTTCTTTTTCATTTTTCCTTGGGCTGTATTATACTTTAAACAATCACTAGACCTGCCACTTTTTAAACTGTATGCTCATTTTGTTGTGCAATTCCAGTTTGTTGGAGTTAAGCGTGACAATGATTTATGGTTTATTCTGGTAAATTTCCACTGCTTTTTGTAAAGAAAAACTCGAAGAATTTTAGCAAAAGAGTAATGTGCTGCATACACTTTAAATATACACTTTATACATCAAGTTCAGAATGTTGGGAGAAAACATCAAAGGAAAAGTTGTTCCTATTATCATTCACAAAGAAATCTGCAAATGTGGCTAATCAAGGATTTATATAATCTACTATTTTTTAAGGAATTTGTTTTTTAGTTTAAAAAATATATTAAATTGAGTAACACTCAAAGAAAACAAAACCCACAAGACTCTCTTTGTATGTAAGTCATAAAAGCCATTGGTCTCACCAAATAACAGTAACAATCCCATTAACAGAGTTCATATCTTCCAACTGTTGGTTTACTTGATTTCATGTATACCATGGTATACATTTTAAGTAAAAACTATTTTAAATTTGAAATATCCCTAGTTCAGTAGTCAATGGTGCAAGGATCCAAACTCAGACCTTAATTGTGGTGTTTGCCTAAAAACAAATGAATATACTTTACAGTATTTCCCAATTAACCAAAGGAATGCTTAATCTAAGATTTGAACCACAATACCTACAGTCATATACAACCTTCTTAGTTAATATAACCTGCTAAGAAGCAACTTTTTACAATGTTGTATAATTTTGTGATTATTTTTATTTTTGTTGGTTATACAGGTTTTTAAAAATAAAGAGGTGTTCACGTCATGCACCACAGAAAGTTATCTCAACCAGTGACCGCAGAAATCTTTGAGAAACTTTGTGTTGAGTTCATCACCAAGTGAATTTTAACATCTCTGTGAATGGTCCTCAAACTTCAGCATTGCTGTGTCAGACTTGCTCCAGTTAAGTGGAAGCATCTCTAACTTTCATTTCACAGGCGATTCAGGTGCTCACCCAAGCTTTAGAATCAGTGATCTAGATTTCACATTCAATTTATTCTATTTTGTCCCAGGAATTAATTTTTAATGTATATT
Source organism: Myotis davidii (assembly GCF_000327345.1). Taxonomy (NCBI): domain Eukaryota; kingdom Metazoa; phylum Chordata; class Mammalia; order Chiroptera; family Vespertilionidae; genus Myotis; species Myotis davidii. The sequence continues at coordinate 5,633,557 of NW_006295491.1, read as the reverse complement.
GCCTGATCAAATCTGGACTAAAATGTGGTTTGTTCTTAATTTCTAAGATTGTCTACAATCTTTGGCTTCTCTATATATGATTATCCTCTGGTCTTCAGCAACAGCTCAGTGTCTGGTTGAGTCTCCCCCGTCCTAGAGAGAGGAAAGAGGGGTCAGTTCCACCACAGGGAACTCCTGTGGCTGAGACATGAGTTCAAACAGCTTAGTTCACTGCTATCTCAATTTCCTTAGAGAAAAAGAACATTTCTAGCCTTCGAATAAACTGCCGTGACAGCTGGGTCTAGATGAAATGCATGACACTGCTTCCCCTTTGGAAGATCGCAGTACTTCAGAAAACACCGTGGGAAATCTGTTGGCAATTTCCTGTAGCAGGACCAACACTAATTCCCAATGATGTCAGCCATTTCCTTTCCAGGAGGTTTTGCAAAGCCCTTTGCCATGGCAAAATTTGTTCTTGAAAAGAACATGCTAAGATATATTTTGTTCTTGCTGTATCACATATGTCCCAAGAAGGTCCTGAAACAGTAGGCATTCAATAAATATCTGTGGAATAAATGGTTTCTTGCCACATAAAGTGTGTGATCTTGATCATTGTGAAGCACATAATAAACTTAGTACACAGCCCTTTATAAAATGTCAAGGAAATTGTTGTTGCACATTATTGATCTACCATAGAGTTGACTTCTATTTTGTAAACATATTCATCAATAATATGTGTTTCAAATATATTATTGTTCAGAGGTTTCTTACCTGTACCATTATACAAATCTGATACAATTTCAGATTTTCAGTATTAATTTATCAATTTAAACTATCCAGTGCTACCAAATACAAGATGCATCTAGACTTTACCCTAATATAGTCCTAAGAATGATCTCATTCATAAAATACTCTCCTTTTAAAAATATACAAGCAGCATCCTGATGTAACCCTCAGTCATCTCAATGGTGTTCAAATGGCTAGAAGATTTCCTAGGATGGGTACCTCCTGTTTTCTACTGACTCATCAGTACAGTGCTCCTTCCACATATTGAATAGAAAGTCTTTTCCATTTAAGTAGAGCTTAGATTACATGAATTGAAACGATAAGTTTTACTTAAACAGGCAGGAGTAGACTCTATCCAATATATGATCTCTAAAAGTTGTCTGTCAATCAAATTTTGTAAACTGACTTATAATCTAAACTAGAGGCCCAGTGCATGATATTCATGCACTTGGGGAGAGGAGGGGGGGTCCCCTCAGCCCGGCCTGCACCCATTAGCAGCCTGGGAGCCCTCAGGGATGTCCGACTGATGGGGAGCGGGCCTAAGCTGCAGTTGGACATACTTAGCACTGCCTCAGAGGCAGGAGAGGCTCCCATCACCGCTGCTGTGCTCACCAGCCGTCAGCCTGGCTTGTGGCTAAGTGGTGCTCCCCCTGAGGGAGCGCACTGACCACCAAGGGGCAGCTCCTGCATTGAGCGTCTTCCCCCTGGTGGTCACTCCGTGTCATAGCAACTGGTCATTCTGCTGTTTGGTCCATTTACATATTACCCTTATATAGGATAGGATTACTAGGGAGCTTGTCAGTTGAGGTGAGCCTATGATATTTCTTTTACAAAATGGTGAAAAAGTAAATGTAAAATTAAATTCTTTTACTACCAACAAATTTGTTATTTGTGTTATTAAAGTGATACCTTCCTTGTCTCAGCAGCTCGAAGAGGAAGGTCCTTTTGGATATGATTCATGGTTTAAAGAGACAGATTAAAGCATTTAAAAAAATAACACAGAAAATTGTCAGCCAAGTAGATTTTGCCATGATAAATTCTTTCGTTCACTGAAATGTTCTCTAAGCCAAACATGAATCAATAGAGAACAAGATAATCACAGTTCCTATCCTCATAGTTCACACTCAAGAAGAAAATGTGAACATTAAGAAAATGCTTACTTTGGGCAATGAGTGCAGATGACGTTTTATTGAGTTGTATACTTGAAACTAGTATGGTTTTTATGAACTAATGTTAACCCAATAAATTCAATTTTAAAAAAGGAAATACTTTTAAGTAAAATAGGTATTAAGAAAACTTTGAAGCATATAGACTGATGCTGTACAGACTGATGTATTTCAGAGGGAAGGGGGGTAGGAAGAGATTAACTAAAAAACTTATATGCATATACAGATAACCAATGGACAGACAATAGTGCGGTAAATGCCTAGGGAGGAGGTAAGAGTGGTGTGGAGAGGGTCAGTGGGGCGGGGGCAGGGGACATCCCTAATACTTTCAACAATAAGATAAATTTTGAAAAACAAGATAGCATATAAAGTAAAAAAATAATAATTGTGACAAACAATTATGCTTTGCTTCTTTAAAATTAAGTAAATGTATAGCCAGGATATAAATTTTTAAAATCTATGTATGGAAATAAAACTGCAGCTTGTGAAGTCTGCTAAGTCTTGAGAGAAAGAATGAAAGAGAGAGAGAGAGAGAGAGAGAGAGAGAGAGAGAGAAGAAGAAGAGAAAAGAAAAGAAAAAAAGGGAAAAAAAGAAAAGAGAGGAAGGAAGAAAGGAATCCATGAAATAAAGTATAAAGCTGATCATGTTTAAAAAAAGAGGAATATTAATATATAATTTGATGTGTGTATAGAAAGAAAGAATGAGGAGAGAGAGAGAGAAAGAAAGGAAGGAAGGAAGGAAGGAAGGAAGGAAGGAAGGAAGGAAGGAAGGAAGGAAGGAAGAAAGAAAGAAAGGAAGGAAGGAAGAAAACAGACATTCAGGTTGAAACAGGGATATTTAAAGTGACATCTTCAAGGCCTTCTTGGGAATATTGTTATTTTGGCTGGGACCTGAACAGTAACAATTGGTAGGAAGAAACAATATTTTCCTGGTTCAGAGGCAACAGAGAGCCCATCATATAAAAGGAATCACAGCCCAGTAAGGCCAAGGTAGAGAAGAATGGGCCAGCAAGTTGGGAGATGCTAAATGTGTAGGCAGGACTCAGTTTGGAGGCTCCTGCCCCCACATGAGATGTTTGAGACTTTGTCCTCAGAACAGTGGAAAACTATTGAAGAGATTAAAGCAAGTATCGGTAATAGTTTCAAGAACACATATCAAGGAAACAATATTCAGCCAACACCTTATTAGAGCCATGTGTCTCAGCCTACGGTTACTTCCAAGGAGCAGAACCAGAGACATGCAGGGCTGCTGGCAAGCGGTAGTTTATTTTAGGTAGTGAGCCCAAGGAACAGGATTGGGGAACTGGGAGGAGTGAAACAAAGGAGAGAGCCACTCCACAGGCACACCATTTAGCAGATCTCCATGTGAGCATCGGGCCTCCACCCCAGAAGGACAACTCCTTAGAATCATTGAGCCAAATGATAGAGTATTTATAAACCATCTCCCATTCCTAATGGGTCCAAGTTTGCACAAGCATCCGAAAGGTTGAAAGGGTCCATGCGTGGGTGCCATGAGGTAGTTGCAGGGTAGAGCAAAAGGCACCTATGCAGCTGAGGCAGGTGTCACCGGCATACTACTCTGCAGCTGGTTTCAACAGCAAGGCTGCAATTATAAAGTGGGGTAAGAGCTCTGAGGCAGGACACAAGAAGTAACAGAGATCGCCCCATTAGCCATTCACTCAGGAGCCTGTTATAAAAGTGGAGTTATTCATCAACTAAACGCAGAGCCCAGGTAAAGCATTTGGAGCACAGGTACTGGAGAGAATTGTCTTCTAGTAGCAAGTTGCACCCATAACTAATGATTTTATCTTTTGGAATTACACTTACTACTGTGCAAAGCCCTTCTATTGTCACATTTAATCCTCCCAACAATCCTGTGAGGGAGTACTATCATCATAATGGTATCAGTTACCTATTGCTACATAGCAAAGTATCCCAAACTCAGGGCCTCGAGCCTACAGTAAACATGTTTTACCTCCCTCAGTTCCTAGAGGTCAGGAATTTGTGAATGGCATGACTGGGTGTTTCTAGCTCAGGATCTCTCATGAGGTTGCAATCAAGACACCAGCCTGGGTTGAAGACATCTGAAGGCTTCCCTGAGGCTGGGAAATGGGCTTGCAGATAAGCCAGTCAGAGAAAGATAAATATCACATGATCTCACTCATTCGTGGAATATAATGAACAACATAAACTGATGAACAAAAACAGATCCAGAAACAGAGAAGCACCAATCAGCC
>NW_006295491.1:5626684-5629356 GCF_000327345.1 Myotis davidii | reverse complement strand
GAACAAAAACAGAACCAGAGACATCGAAGCATCGAACAGACTGTACAACCTATGAGGGAAGGGGGGGGGGTGTTGAGGGGGTAAGAGATCAACCAAAGGACTTGTATGCATGCATATGAGCAAAACCAATGGACACAGAGAGTAGGAGGGGGAGGGCTGGTGTTTTGGGGAGGAGGTAGCGGGAGAGAGACCAATGGGGGGGAAAAAGGAGACTCATGGAATACTTTAAACAATAAAGAATTTTTTTTTAAATGGGCTTGCAGGATGGCTCACTCGTATGGTGCTGGCTGCTGGCAGGAAACCACAGTTTGTGCCATATGGGCTATTCTCGGGCAGCTTGACTATCCATTACAACATGGCCCCTAGCTTCCACCAGACTGGGGAATCCAAGAGAGAAGGCGGAAGTCATGATGTCTTTCTTACCTAGACTCAGAAGCCATACACCATCATCTCCACAACATCATATTGGTTACAAAAGTCCAGCCTATTCAATATAGGAGGAGACCAGGAAATAAATACCAGGAGGCAGGGATCACTGGGGCCCTCTTGGATGCTGGGTTCCACAATCACTGTTTTACAACTAGGGCCAGAGAGATAAAGGGACTTCCCTAAAGTCATACAGGAAGTTGTGGACCTGATATTTGAACCTGGTTCTCTCTGAATCTAAATCCCCTATTTTTTTTTTTATCATGATACTATACTGTCTCTTTAAATAACCTGATACTTAAAACCAAAGATATTTAGTCACATAGGGAAACGTTTAATCCAAAATCATTTCAAGAAGAAGAAAAAAACCTGGAGCCTACCAATAGACTTAATTTGGCACAAATTTCTGACTCCAGCTTCCTTCATCTACAGACCAAATTGTCAGGTTTATAAACACAGGTGTTCTTGTGCCAAATTTAATCAGATATTATGTAGCATGGTGTAAAGAAGAAGGACACAGTCTGAGAAAGCTTAATTTAGTAAAATAAACTGACTTCAAAGCAGCCCAGATGGTTTCAATACTACCTTTAAAAAAAAAAGAAGGAAGATTAAGGGCATGATAATGAGACATGAATAACCATTCTGTCCTCTTATGGGACAGGAGGGAGGCAGGGACTGTTTTCTTCTACTTCGTATTTATAAGATGTGAAAATCAAAGGCCTGGTGCTTAAATGTTGCTGTAAATCATCCAGGATGCCCAACTCGAGTACTTTGGCGGGAGGCGGGAGTTGCAGTCCTCAGCAGTGCAGTACTGTGCAATTAAAGCTAAATGTGGAAACTGAGGTGTACTGAGAGGTTTCCTTCCCTTATGTTATTTAATGAACCATCGGCATTGGGACAGAAAGATAAAAGAATGACCAACATTTACTGTTCTTTAATCCAGTCAGTATCAAACACATTGTTATTTAAATCACATATGGAGAATCCAGGGACAAAATACGTGTAGAGTGAAACTGTATTCTCGTGACCTGCTTATTCATCACACCAAGCTTTGCTTGTCCCAGGGCATCTCCAGTCCGTCCTGCCAATAGAGGAAGCCACTGACAGGGGTATCCATCTGCATTCTTACTAATGAGCATGCCTTCTAACTCTCCATCCTCTCTGCAGTTCTGTCCCCCTCCTCTTCCACTCTGTCTGAACAATACCTTGTTTTTTAATGTAAATAACAATCTCAGAGCTTCAAGTACTGGTTCTTTTAAACTCTAGCCATTCTGAAAGCTTTTGCTCTCTGTATTTCGTTCTCTTTTATGTAAGTTAACAAAAAGCAGGCAGATCATGGGCTGAGATCCACGTAGTAAATTAAAGCCATTCCACATTCAATGGTTTCCAGCAGTTTTTCATATCTGCAGACCAGGCCTAAAAACGCAATCATTTTCATTCATTTCAACTGTTGTTGCAAAGCATTAAGGATAGAATAAATTAGCCAGCTCATCTTTCCCTCCATTTCATAAAGAACAGAATACTATTTTTGCAGAGAGAGCAGTTCATGGAATAGACACCATTTCTTATAGTAAAACAGTCTGACAAATAGGTAAGAGATAGACAACAGTGTTTAATAAGATTTCAAAGGAGATAGGGAAGGGCTTCGCCGCAATAAAGCACCTGAACTTTCCAGCTCTTTGGTCTTTTGAAGCTTTGAAACATCACTGCAGCCAGGCTCCTGGAAGATCGCCAGTATTTTTCTTCTAAGAAAATGGAATCTCTAAAATGTGACTATTAACATACATGAATCTCATTATTGTTTTCCCATTCCTCCACCTGGCCTCCACACCATTTCAGATACACTCAGGCTAACTTTCAGTTGTATGTTGTTACAAAGGATGTATGTACACTTATGTGGAAGAATGAAATAGTTCAACAGAAAAACTTCAAAACAGTTATAAGATCATCACAAAAATAGAGTTTTTAACCTGAGCTGTTTGAGTCAGGGAGCATTGTACAGTGGGATACCAGAAGGGAAAAGGAGGAGGAGGAGGAGGAGGGGGGAGGAGGAGGAAAGTGCTTCTGAAGAGTGTGGAGAGAGTGCTCCAAGCACTTCTCAAACCTGAAAATCAACTTTGGTTCCCACCTAAAGCCAGGAGTATCTATAAAGCCCTTTCCACAACAGCAGGAGCAGATATATAGTGATTCAATGAAGCTTGAGCTTAGTGCCCCTCACTTGCATGGGGCCCTTCCAAGGCCCCCTT
>NW_006295491.1:5624122-5626295 GCF_000327345.1 Myotis davidii | reverse complement strand
GGCTGCAAGCACCTCTGAGGGAAAGCAGCCCCCAAGATCGCCCGCTGCCAGACCGTCCAGTTTCTCCCCGCTTGAGTCCTGGGTCCCCAGAGCCTTCCCAGAACCGGAGTTCAGAGCCGTCGGGAGCTTGTGACTCCCTCCGGATTCAAAAGGACAGCCGCGTCCTCCGGTGCCAGCCCCTTTCCGCGCGCGCGAGCCCCACGAGAGCCGCTTCCCTCTGCGCTTCTCTCCTGCAGCTTCTGCGGGTCTCAGTGTGCCTTTCCTTCCTTCTAGTTGTAGAGTTTACAGTCAGCCAGGCTTCCTGTGGTTCTGGATGAAGTCCGTGTTGTTTCTCTGAGGTATTAATCAATTGTTGTGAGCGGCATTAACTTCCCGGTGTTTATCTCTGCCGCCATCCGTCTTTTGAAGCTTTGAAACATCCCTGCAGCAGGCTCCTGGAAGACTGCCAGTATTTTTCTTCTAAGAAAATGGAATCTCTAAAATGTGACTATTAACATACATGAATCTCATTATTGTTTTCCCATTCCTCCACCTGGCCTCCACACCATTTCAGATACACTCAGGCTAACTTTCAGTTGTATGTTGTTACAAAGGATGTATGTACACTTATGTGGAAGAATGAAATAGTTCAACAGAAAAACTTCAAAACAGTTATAAGATCATCACAAAAATAGAGTTTTTAACCTGAGCTGTTTGAGTCAGGGAGCATTGTACAGTGGGATATCAGAAGGGAAAAGGAGGAGGAGGAGGAGGCAGGGGGAGAAAGGGGGGGAGGAGGAGGACAGTGCTTCTGAAGAGTGTGGAGAGAGTGCTCCAAGCACTTCTCAAACCTGAAAATCAACTTTGGTTCCCACCTAAAGCCAGGAGTATCTATAAAGCCCTTTCCACAACAGCAGGAGCAGATATATAGTGATTCAATGAAGCTTGAGCTTAGTGCCCCTCACTTGCATGGGGCCCTTCCAAGGACAACTTTATTCTGAATTTTTGTAATTTTGAGTCCTTTTCCTTAAGGAGGCCCTCCCAAATTGTTTAAGACTTAAGGCCCTTAATATTTGGATTCATGTCTGTACCATACATTTGCAGAAGTATCCATCATTTCTACAAATATAAATAAAACAAAGAGAAACAAACAACAAAATATATAATAATAAAGCATTTCGAAACACTTAGCGCTGGTTACCCAGGGACTATGCTTGAAATCCTTCAAAGGTTTCCCATGGTACTTTGAAATCCAAACTCCTCATATGGTTTGCAAAGCCCTCCATGATCTGGCTCCTTCATCTTCAGTTCTATTTCCCCCACCCCGACTCCCGATCTTTTGCATGACCTTCTCCAGTCTCTCTAGCTTTCTTATAGCTCCTGTGTGTTGCCAACCTCTTTCCTATCCAAAGTCCTTTTCCCATTGTTTCTGCTATTGAACCTCTCTTCCTCCTCCTTTTCCCATCGCCGGCTCCATCCTGTTTCAGGGCTTCCCCGGCCCTGCCTGCTGACCGTAAATAAATGCAGTCATGCACTACGTAACAAGTTGTGGTCAACAACAGACCTCACATACTGCAGTGGTTCCATAAGACTATAATGGAGCTGCCTAGTGATATCATAGCCATCTTAACACCATTACGTGGAAACATCTGAACATCATTTCTCATGTGTTTGTGGTGATGGCTGGTGTAAACAAACTCACTGCACTGCGGTCATATAAAAGTATACCATTTACAATTTTGTACACCCCATAATACCTGATAATGATAATAAATAACAATATTACTGCTTTATGCATTTACTATGATATACTTGTGGTTGTTGTTTTAGAGTGTACTCTTCCTACTTATAAAGAATTTAAAAGTTTGCATAAAGCAGTATGCCATGGCGTGTTACACCAACAGCAGCCTCATAATCTCGTGTTTACTGCGTCTCTTGGTTGCATAATTTTCTCTTGTGCTTGATTTAGTTTTGCGTTATTTTATACAGTAACATGCTAAACAGGCGTATAGCCTACTGGCAATAGGCTAGACCCGTGGTCGGCAAACTGCGGCTCACGAGCCACATGCGACTCTTTGGCCCCTTGAGTGTGGCTCTTCCTAAGCCTTAGGAGTACCCTAATTAAATTAATAACAATGTACCTACCTATATAGTTTAAGTTTAAAAAATTTGGCTCTCAAAAGAAATTTCAATC
>NW_006295491.1:5623049-5623784 GCF_000327345.1 Myotis davidii | reverse complement strand
CTGCGGGCCGTAGTTTGCCCATGGCTGGTCTAGCTCCTAGTTCAGTGCCTGGCTTATAGTAGATGCTACATAAAAAATGTGTGAGAAAGGATGGTGAATGAGTCATGCAAAAAGCTAATCTTCCCATTAACTAAACTTGACCCCTTAAAGTACAAAAACCAATAATAATAATAATAATAATAATAATGTCTTTTAAATTGACTACTTGAATCTATATATATATAAGCCTAAGTGACTGGCCAACTGGCAGGCGGGCTGGTGCCATAATGCACAATGAACACCAGGTGGCAGACACTCAATGCAGGAGCTGCCAAATGACAGCAACTTTGCAGAGTGCCCTCTCGCACTCCAGGACGCCTTGGGGGATGTTGGACTGCTGATCCCCGCAAACCAGGCCAGATGCCCTTCAAGCCCCAGCACAGCCCCAGGTGCGGCCAGCCAGGGAGGGACCGCACAAGGTTGGCTCTAGGGCGTATTGGGCTCCTCTTAATGCCCTTCAAGCCCCAGCACAGCCCCAGGTGCAGCCAGCCAGGGAGGGGCCGCACAAGGTTGGCTCTAGGGCGTACCGGGCTCCTCTTGCCCAGTCCTGCCCCATCAGCCACCTTCTAATTAATTTACTTTCAATGTGCATGAATCTGTGCACTGGGCCTCTAGTGTAATATAATACTACTATTTTCCTGGCAACTCAGGACTATAATAATAACTAGTAACTATTGTGCCTTATAGCAATGGAAT
>NW_006295491.1:5617839-5622768 GCF_000327345.1 Myotis davidii | reverse complement strand
TAAGTGTGCTTGAATTATTAAATGGCTAAAATGCTGTAGTCCCTTGAAAAAAAAAAAACAACTCTCTTTTCAAACCCACTCTACTCTGGCCACCAAATATATGAAGGTTTTCCCCACCAAGCAATTCTCTAATTCTCTGGGGACACCAACTGGGTATCCTATAATCCAATTCAATGATAACACCGTTTACCAGGAAATAGTGTCAGACCCCACAGTTTAGGGCTCTTTCCCACAAGACTGCCCTCCACATTAGATGCCAATTGCAAGTCCAGGTTGTTACCTGTGCTTCTGTCCAACCAGCTATAAATCGGAGGTTCCCACAACCCTCTCTTCAAGTTCAATAATTTTCTAGAGTGGCTCACAGAACTCAGGAAAACAATTTACCTACTAGATTATTTAATGCTCTATTGTAAAAGGATACAACTCAGTAACAACCAAATGGAAGAGACACATAGGGCAAGGCTTGTGGGAAGAGGGCAACACTTCTCTTTTTTCAAAATATATTTTATTGATTTTTTTTTTTAAAGAGAGAAAGGGAGAGGGATAGAGAGTTAGAAACATCGATGAGCGAGAAACATCGATCAGCTACCTCCTGCACACCCCCTACTGGGGATGTGCACACAGCCAAGGTACATGCCCTTGACTGGAATCGAGCCCGGGACCCTTCAGTCCGCAGGCCAACCCCCATCCACTGAGTCAAACAGATTAGGGCAGAGGGCAACACTTCTATGTTCTCTCCATTCTCCCCAATCTCCACAGATTCACCAACCTGGAAGTTCTCCAAATCCAGTATTTTAGGGATTTTTATGGAAGCTTTATTACTTAAGCAATGTGGTTTTGTCATTTGCTAATCAAAAATGGAATATATTTTTCCATCTCTTGAATCTGAGCTGGTCCTGAGACCAGCTTGACCAATAGAAGTGATGTTGTGTGACTTCCTAGCCTAGGATTCAAGAGACCTTGCCCCCTCTGCTCTCACACTCTAGTAACAAGGCTGCTGCCACACGCAGAAATATAGGCCGGCCTTCTTGGGGATCAGAAATCAATCTGATGGACAGCACCAGATATATGAATGAGGCCGATTTAGACTGTCCTACTCTAGTCAAGATGTCAGATAAATACAGCTGCATGAGTCATCCAAGAAGAGGCCAGAAGAATGGTTCAGCTGTGAGTAACCAAAATTGGTAATTACCAGAATTGTGAGTTTAAAAAATGGTGGTGTTAAGCCACTGAGCTTTGGGAAAACAAAGGCTGATATAAGATTCAAGGTATATAATTTTCTCATTTAACACCAGGAAAAATGAAGAACTCAGGGTACTATGATTATTCACCCTGAATTTCCCTAAGTCTTCTAGGTGTTCTGAGGAAAGGGAGACGGAGCCTTAACTTAAAACAGTTCTATTTTTACCTCTTTGGCAGAATAGGACTTAAACATTCTTTCTCTAAAAGAAGTGCTCTTAGTCTGACTTAAAGGGAACAAGATAGTTCAAGGAGTGAGTTCCTGGCAACATCTCAGTGCACATGAATTTCCTGCGTATGACTGCAGGAAACATATTGGCCTACATTGCCTAGGATAGTCCTGACTTCAAGTTTTCTTATCAAACTACACACTATTAGGACAAGTCTTCTGGGATTAGAACAATATGAATGCCATGTTTATATATTTTGGATACCATAATTGGCAAGCTAGACATTTTGTTAAGACGTTTCCAAAGCCTGACCTATATTCTCATCAGATGGACACACTTCAGACTTCATAAGGCATATTATTATTATTTTAATGCACATATAACTAAAAAGCATGCACATTAAAGTACCTGGTTATCACTTTACAGAAGATAAGACACTTCCGGAGTATACTAAGAAAAAAAATGGGGAGATTATAAACTAGGTCTATTCTAATAGGCCAAGTCAGAGATGATGTGACTTGGACTAGATTGTTGGCCATAGAGTTGGGGGAAATTATTAATTTGAGATTTATTTTGGAAGTGGAAGTAAAATGACTCACTCATATAATTTTTAAGGAAGAAAGAGGAAACAAGGGTAATGAGCAATTAAGGGGGTAGCAAAGGGACACGTTTAGAATGTATATGGAGGGGTGAGCAAGTTAAGTTTGAGATACTTATGAGACATCCAAATACACATGTCAAGTATATAGTTGGATATATGGGTCTGAAATAGAGATGAAAAGTTTAAGACAGAAATATAGTTTGAAAGTTGTCGGCAAATGGGTGGTTTTTAAAACCATGGGAAGGATGAGACTTCCAAAGTAGAGAACATGAATGAGGAAGAAAACAGGACCAAGACCTGAGCCCTAGGGCAGGGGTGGGCAAACTTTTTGACTCGAGGGCCACAATGGGTTCTTAAACTGGACCGGAGGGCCGGAACAAAAGCATGGATGGAGTGTTTGTGTGAACTAATATAAATTCAAAGTAAACATCATTACATAAAAGGGTACGGTCTTTTTTTTTTTTTTTAGTTTTATTCATTTCAAACGCTGGATCCGGCCGTGGGCCATAGTTTGCCCACAGCTGCCCTAGGGAGTCCCTACATTTAAAGGTGTCAGGAAGAGAGAGAAGAACCTGTGAAGGAAACTAAGAAAAAGGTAAAGGAAAACCACAAAGTCACAGTAAGTCACAGGCACCAAAAGATGAGAGTTCTCTAAGAAAAAAAAAAGTAGACAACTGGCTTATACACAGCTGAAGAATAGAATAAAATGAGGAGATGCCAATCTCATTAGATTTAACAATATCGAGGTTACTGGTGATTTTGACCAAAGCAGTTCCAGCAGAATTTTCTGGATTGGAACCAAATTGAAAAGGATTATGGTCCAAACAGAAGGTAAGAAGGTAGAGGCACCATGGATAACTTTATAAAAGGCTTGTTATAAAAGGGGACCAAGAAATGAGATAATAACCAGAAGACACTGAGGTATCAAAGGGGGACTTTGGGTTTGTTTGTTTTGCATTTTAGGTTGAGATACACCAAAGCTTATCTGTACGCTCCTGGGAGTGATGCAGTAGAGATGGGAATATTGACAATGTAGGAGAGAGAAAAAATAAACAAAGGAGAAAAGTCCTTGATGGAAGATAGGGACCAAAGCTCTTGGGCAAGTTTGGCCACTGATATGACATCTAATCAGTTTCATTAGGAGGGACTAGAGAGGATATGGGTATTCATGGTGGTGGATCTATAGATTCGTTGGTGAGAAGATTAGGATTTTCCTGGTTGTTTTTCTTTTCTCAAACATATAAAAGTCTTGATCATCAGCTGAAAGTGTCATGTAGAGCTAAAAATAATATCATAGGTCTACAAGAGAAGAAGCGGTCTGAAATAGTCTTATCTAAAGAATACAGCCTGCACCTAGTAGACAAAAGTGGTGAGATAATTTTGTAATTTAGCTGGTCTAAAACCATGAATTTGGCGAGAATAAATTAGCCCAGGTTGGGAATTTGTTAGCAGCAGACTCACTACAAAAAATACTAAAATTGAATGTAAAAGTTTCTGGTCTGGCAGCTTTTCTCCAAAGAGTAACTCAAAGATCCAGACTCCTTCAATCTTGTGATGATGCTATCATCAGGGTATGAGCTCCAAGGTTACTGAGAAAGAGGGAGTGAGTGAGCAGTTGTTGGCATCCCTGATGTTTTACCACCTCTGCCTGGAAAGGACATATATCACTTGTGCTCACATTTCATTAGTCAGAACTAGTCCGGTGATCCCAACTAGATATAAGGGGGCTGAGAAACATGACCCTGGGCTGAGCAACTACTTCCAGAAACAATGCTACACAATGCAGAAAAGCATAAATCTTTGGTGGTTCACTAGCAGTCTCTTATCACATCTATGAGCAAAGAGATACAAAATGTCAGGTGAATTTAAAGTAAGTTGGCATTTAAAAATAGAGAGAGATAGGGACTGCTTTCTATATAGGATAATTAGTGATAGCCTTTGTAGAGATAAAATTTAAATAGAGGCATAAAGTGAAAAGAAGGAGACATTTGAGTTTTCTGGAGAAATTTTTTTGAATAGAGGAAACAGCAACTGCAAAGGTCCTGAGGCAGGCATGTGTCTATGTGTCTAAGGCAGGGATTGGTAAGCTTTTTGGGTAAAGGGTCATATTTAGAATTTCAAAACCATTATATCTTTGTTACAACTACTCAGCTCTACCATTTTATCATGAACGTAGCCTTAAACAAAATATAAATGAATGTATGTGGCTATTACCCAATAAAACTTTATTTACAAAACAGGCAGCAAACTGGATTTGGCTATGGGTTATAATTTGTCATCCTCTGGTTTAATGAAAAGCAAGAAGGGCAAATTTATTCTCATAAATTTGAATAGTGGGCAAGGAGGCTAAGGGAGGATAGTGAAGTTGGAGATGAAACCCAGTGTTAGGTCAGATAGAGCTTTGTAGGCTGTATATTGAAGGATTTTGGATTAATTGCAATGGCTGGGGGAAACTGTGGGAATATTTTAAATAGAGATGTAAAATGATCTGATTTACATTGTAATGGGATAACTCGGACTATTGTAAGAAACAAACTCTAGCGAGGTGAGAGCAGAGGTAGGGTGACCAGTTGGTATAAACTCATGACGATGGTGGCTTCTACCCTTCAACCCATGTGTTAGCAGTAAAGACAGTGAGGAGCTGCCAGGTTGGAGACTTGGCTTGAAAAAAGAACGAACAAGATTTGCTGACAGAGAGATGTTCTGTAGAGGGAGGTTTGAGCAAATGACCGTGGAAGATAAAAATATGCAATTCTAAGAATTCAGTGGTAATACAATTTATAGGGTTGACAATATCAGAAGTGGTAGCAGCACACTGAAGAAGAAGAAGGAGAAGGAGAAGGAGAAGAAGAGGAAGAGGAAGAGGAAGAAGAAGAAGAAGAAGAAGAAGAAGAAGAAGAAGAAGAAGAAGAAGAAGAA
>NW_006295491.1:5598496-5617741 GCF_000327345.1 Myotis davidii | reverse complement strand
AGGGGAGGGAGAGGGGGAGGAGGGGGAGGGAGAGGAGGAGAAAATGAGGAGGGAGCCTGAGAAACCATGCAATTAAAAATAACATGATAATTGTGACCTCTGAGTCAGCAGTGACCATGATGATACAAAAGCCAGCTGTGTCCTGTACTGGTCATTTGACATGATACTTTAATCAAAGTGCTATCTCTCCACAGATCTGACTGGTAACCTCCACTAGTACAACAACAAAAGCAAGTAAACCAAAAGAACCATCATTATGTTATACAAACCAGGAAAATTTTGATGTCTGGTTTCCCACAGTTCCCACAAAGCTCTCTTGCTTGGAAGCTCTCTTGAGATGATCTCACATGAAATGCATATCCATCCACCACCCAAAAAGTAAAATTGAAAAACAATTGAAATCTTTATGGTGTACATTCACAAAAAGCCACAAAGATAGTTCATTCTTAATCTTCAAAACCCTTCCTGCTCTCAGTAATCCACAAAACCTACAACTATCCCACTGTCTTCCTTGTGTCTCCAAAACTTCCCAGAACTTCCTCTGAAACCTGGCCTAGGCTAGTTTTTTTATATCTTGTCCCTAATTCTCTTAATCTTTTCCATTCTGAGTAATTCTTCTTCCCAACCTTAACCAATCAAGCTGGTCTCAGTTCTTTTCATTAACCCAGTTCATAGCAAAGTCCCAGAAAACTATCAGAGTCAGCATTCTCCTGAGCAGGCAGGAAAGGGGAAGGTGGTGTAATAATTAGGGTAGTGCTTCTCAAATTTCAGCATGCATCAGCCCACCTAAAGAGCTCATTAAAATGCAGAGTCCTGGGCCCCACCCCAGATACTTTGATTTGATAGGTCTGGATGGGGCCTGATCATTTGCATTTCTATGGTGGATGTTGATACTGCTGGTCCACCAACTACTCTCAAAGAACAGAATTTAAGGGTTATTTGGGCAAGACCTACTGCAATTCTCTCTGGGGTTTAATATTTAGTTATATACACTACACATTATTTTCTTTCAGGATAGGTAAATAGATAAGAGAGGAAGAGGGAGAGGGAGAGGGAGAGGGAGAAGGAGAGAGAGAGAGAGAGATTGGTTGATTTTATGACTGGGTTAAGGGATGCCCAGAGAGCTGGTAGAAGATTATTTTGGGTGTGTCTGTGAGGGTGCTTCTGAATGAAATTAGAATTTAAATCAGTAGACTGAGTAAAGATCAGCCTCACCAATTCCAGTGGGCATCATCTATTTGATTAGACCTGAATAGGACAGAAAGGTGAAGGAAGAGTGAATTTGCTCTTTTTGCTTAAAATGGGATATCCATTTCCTCCTGCCCTCAGACATCAATGCTCTTGGTTCCTGGACATTCGGACACAGGCTTATTTATATCATCAACACTGGATTGGCCATTTCAGGTTAGAAATCATTCTCCTGTCCTAGCCAGTTTGACTTAGTGGATAGACTGTTGGCCTGCAGACTGTAGGGTCCTGGGTTTGATTCTGGTCAAGGGCACATACCTCTGTTGCAGGCTCAATCCCCAGCCCTGGTTTGAGTGTCTCTCTCTCACATCGATGTTTCTCTCTCTCTGTCTCTTTCCCCTCCTTTCCACTCTCTAGAGAAATCAGTGGGAAAATATCCTTGGGTGAGGATTAAAACAAAACAGAAATCGTCCTGAAAAATTTGAAGCACTTACCAGTATCTTCTAGTTTCCCATCTTGCAGTTGAGGGGTTGGATGCCATTCTTAGTTCACACCCTTACATGTGATTTGTTTTGTTTTTTGTTATTTTTCTCTCAGGAAGCTTTTAGGTTGTCTATATTTCTGAAATTTGATAATCATATGCCCTTGAGTAGGTCTTTTTCTCTTTCAATCATCATACTAGTTACACAGTTGCCTTTTCCATCTAAAAACTCCTGTCCTTCAATTTTGAAATTTTTTGTATAAATCTTTGATATTTCCCCTCCATTTCCTTGTTCTCTCTTTCTGTAATGCTTATTATTTAAACTTTAGATCTTCATTATTTTTGAATTTCCTTATTTTTCTCTTTTCATTCCTGACTTTTGTCCTACCTTCCAGAAGTCTTCAAACTTTTCCTCTAAATCCTGAATTTTTTTTATCTGCTACACTATTTTTATGACCCTTAAAGTCTCTTAACAAATGTTTTTTAAAAGACTCTTAATTCTGTTCTATGTACATAAATTGTCTTACCTTTCTAAGGATCTCTCTCACTCTCTCTCTCTCTCTCTTTCTCTCTCTGTCTCAACATTACTTTTGTGATCGCTGTATTTAATTTTTCCCTCTGACTTTTTGTTTTGTTTATTTATTTTGGTTCCTGTCTTCAAATTAGGATCGCTCCTCTTGGTTAATCCTTTCTGGAAGCTCTAGGGTGTGGTCTGTCCAATTATGAGCTCTACTGTAGGATGCGTGGCAGATGCCTCAGCCATTTAGTGCCCATGGCGCTTCCCCCCACTCTCTGCCAGTGTGTGGGAGCAGAGCAAGGAATGAAGTCAGGGGAGTCGCACAGACAAAATTTAGATTATTTAATCCTGTTTCTGTAATGTCCTCAAGCCCATCTTTGGCTGCTAACAGGCACATTTTCATCTGTTACAATTTGTGTCTTGATTTTTCCTTAGAAAAACTTGGTCACCATCAATATGAGTCTGGTGGCATTAGAGTAGACCTGGAAGCCTTATCATGAGATGAAAGGGAAAACATGCCAGAGGGAAATCTGAGTTCATTCCAACCCTATTTGGGGAAGCAGAAGAGGTGCCAAAATGAAGGGGCAGCCTGAGATAAGGGTGGCTTGCAGGTGAGAAGGTGCCACTTTGCAACTTTCAGGCTTGTCCTCATTCACTCACTTCCAATAGGCAAAACAATTGACTGAATTCTCTCTACCCACTGCTTTTTTTCTCTGTCTTGGGACAGTGAAGTGGCAGGAAAGGTAAGCCTAACTTTATGCCACAGGAATATGCCTGTCCGGTGGCCTACTGTGACCAGACCATTTGCGGGATGCACTAACACATACATGCCCAGTTTAGCAGTCATTCTCCTTGTGATCTTCATGTTTCATTTACCCAGAGAAGGTCATCAAAAATATAATAGCTATCACTTGTGCAAAGGGACTGCAATTTTAAAAAGCATAATAAACCTTCTGTATTCCAACCACAAAAAGAATTTTCCCACCCCTCCTCCTATTTCTCTTGGAACATCAGCAAATTCAATTGCAAGGGAAATATAATGAAAAGATTTTAAGTTATCCTGCAGACATTAAGCCATGGGAAATTGGCTATAAAATTACATTTGGGTATTTTTGCTTATTCCCTATTCAAACTCTGTCCAAATTTTCTATATTAAATAGAAAACTTTCTTTCCCTTTCTTGCCTCTGTACTGTGAAAGGCTATAGCTAGTTGGCCTTTTATTAACTCTCCTCTTCACTCCCCAGCCCACCCTCCAAAATGCATAATAGCATTAGAACAACAACATTGAATCCATAACAAAGAACTCCTTACCATTGCCAAGATGCACTGTGAATAACCACAAAAAGCAGTATCTATTCCAAGAGAATAAGTATCAGCCGTTTTAAAGAAAACTGAGAGGTATGACCAAATATGCAAAGTGTATACCTGGATCAGATGTGCTATATAGAAGATAGAATGTGTGTTAGAAGCTACTGATTAAACAAGAGTTCATACAGTGCTTCAGTAGGAAACACCATGAACTGTTTCCCTTGCTCTTCCTCTTTTTTCACGTTTTCTTTCCCCCTATTCTAAAGAGTGGGGAGTGGGAGAATAATAATAATGATGTGGGTTATAATCAAAATCACATTCACTGTGAACATTGAGGTAGAGTCTTACATGGAACATGTGGTATTTTTCCTCTTAGATTTTGAACATGGAAAATGTGGCATTTATGTCAGTCTCTGTTCTTCATTTTGAGCATAATTCATGGCCCTGCAATCTGAAGGGTATGTTCCATGCTCAATACTAAAGCACTCAAAGCAATTCTTGTTTAAAAGATATGTGAAAGGGTCAAACTCCAAATTATCTAAAGGGACTTGAGTGCATGAACTAAGTTCATAAATGTTTTGAGCTTTCCCATAGGACAAGAGAAAGGGAAGGATAAATCAAATAAATTCTAGCTAGATAAGCAGTCTGGGTGAAGGACAAGGGTAGTGGGAGAGGGAGGAGGTAGAGGAAAGGAGATCATAAAGCTAGGAAAGAGAAAGGTTCATTAAACTCGAGTTTGAAAGGAAACTGTACAGTTAATAAAGGGAAATCAAAACAAGGGGGATATGTTCCCAGGACCCTGGGTGAGCCAGCATCTGGCAGCTGATTTGTATGTATGGTAATGTGAACCAAGTAGATACAGGAAACAGCGGACTGAGCATTCGAGAGGGCTCAGGGCAGGCTCTGCTTTAGATCACTGAAATTGCAAGAGAGGCTACCTAGTAAGTCTTCCATTTAAAAGCAAAAGATTCTATCCTGGACAATGATGATCGGGTTACAAGCGTTGCTCATAAAAGAACTAACACCTATTTTAGGGAACTTAGTAATAAGATTAAAGAGCAATATATTACAGATGGTGCTGTTTCTTGACCCATTCTGAACTTGTTCTTATTTCTCCTCTGCATTAAGCAGCTCACTTGGCATTTATCAGTAAGATATGATCAAGTTCATGGCCAGAATCTGCAGAAAAACCCAAATGCCACATTAAAAAATACTCCTTTGCAAAATTTATGAACAGGGAGCATTTTTGCAAATGTATGTAGGAAAGAGGATTCACCACATAAACTGCTCTTGTCTCTGCAGGAAATGACAGTCCAGTATCAACAATGTTTCCTGCAGGCTGTCCCCTTAGTCACAGGAGTCCAGCTGCTCTTGTTAACAACAAAGGCATGATTTATCTCCCAAGATGTAAAGTAATGAAAGGCATAAATGAGAGAGTTATGGCTTATGCAGATGGGATTGATCCCATGGGACAATGACTTTCCCACCACTGGTATCTTCTCCTTTACTGGTATACATTCTGGTACCAAACCTCATCTCAGGATCATTCTGGTGTTAAATGCCCCATCCCTATCCTGATAGTTTACTTTATTCAAGATTCGCTTCCTGTAGCTAGAAATTCATTCATTAAATTAATTTACAAAGTAAACATTTTTTGCTCGAGCAAGATTCATTTTGTTTGATTGTGTAATCATTTTTTGGATATACATTCATTTGCACGGGTTAAGCCATATTTGTAAACAGAGGGAATAATTTTTCTGAAGCACAATTCCCAGTCTTCCCTTCCCTTTTAAAAGAAAGAAGATATTCAACTTGAGATATAATTTCTGCTTGAGGAGGCAGATGAATGCAGGAAACAGGAAATAGGACGCACCCAACTATTGGAAGGTCAATATTCTTATCTCTTCTTTTATAAGTCGTTGCCAGATGTCTTTTCCCTAACTTACTATAATGCTTCTTCTAGAATTTAAACAACCAAAAAGTTCAGATAACTATATTTTTTCTATGTTTTACTTCAGTATAAAAAAGAGACAAAACAAATAAATGGATATTAGACACTTGGTGTTTTCTGATGTGGAGCTGCTGTTTCTCCTCCATTTTGAGTAGATAAAAGGTACACCTTATACTAATCACCTACCTCTTATATGTCTATGATACTCAATGGTATTCATGTTGAAGCATAATTATATTGGCTCTTCATAACATGAATCATCAAAGGAAAAACAGATCCATTTTAATGGTATGTACTATACTTGATTTGAATTCTTTGAAATTGGGATCAAAGTAACCATAACCTTTTCTTAATCAGAACACTTCCATGTATATACATACTTTATAAGTGGCCAAAGTAGTCTAAATTCAATAATAAACACACACACGGAAAATAGTTTTAACAGAAAAGTAAATTCTGTAGAGAAAATAGAATTTCAATGAACCTATCGGTGAAAGAATCCAGTCACAACATACCACATATTGACCATGTCCATTTATATGAAATGTCTAGAATAGGCAAATCTACAGAAACAAAAAGTAGATTCGTGGTTGCCACGGGCTGAGCACTGGGGTTAGGCAAGGCGGGGGCAAGTGACTGCTTATGTGAGGTATGGAGTATACGGTTTCTTTTACAAGTAATGAGAATAGTCTGAACTTAGATTATTGTGATGGTTGTACAACTCTGTGAACATAATTTCAAACATCATTTAATTGTACACTTGAAATGGCTGAAATGTATAGCATGTGAATTATACATCATAAAACTTTTCTTTAAATACCCTCTCATAGGTAGTTTCCCTGAGCTGCCCAACACCTAGGTAGGTTAATAAAATCCACCTGGGAGGACAACCAAACCTCTGGATGAATCACTTTACTTTACCCTCTCCTCCTTGCTTTGTCAGTGGTATTTGACTAATCTCTGCTTTCATCCTGTTGCTTTGGAGTGGTACTTCCCCACCTGTTCACAAACTTGGCTTTGGATTTCTGGCCCTCCTTAAAATAACATAAAGTGCTCTTTTAGAGTGTCCACTGATCAAAAACTCTGCCTCCTGGGTCTCATGCAAAGTCTGACACCTGAGCACATTCTGCCATTCTGGACCACACATTTCTGGGCTCTGCCAAATTTCCATTGTTTATCATCCAAACCTCAGTGTTCTCCCAGAGATGTTAAGTTAGAACCAAGGCAGGGGTTCTGATTGATGCCAGGCCAGGCTCCTCAAGGAGACTGTTTGGTCTTGTGGCAGTCACCTACAGCTAAATGAGATGTCGTGAAATGTATGAAGACTCGCACTAATGAGCACCCAACCTTTTTTTGGCCATGAAAATGACCTAGAAACTAGTGGGGTTTCCATTTGGACTAAGCCACCCACTCTATACTTCATCAGGATGCAGATTACAGAACAAAATGCCAGGGAGTTCACAGCAATACTATCTGGTCCCCAGCATCAAAGATGCCCCCATCTACCTATCCTATTCAAGTAGACCCTAGAAGCACCTCTCCAAACAATGGTCATTTACTTAATGCCCATGTTTGGAATTACTTAGCAAAAGGAAGAGCCTTAAGAGTTTATTTGATCTCATGGAAGGTTATGAGTCAGAGATGTGGTTTTCTCAGGTTGTTCAGGTTTTCTTAATTTTCTCCACCCCACATTCACAACTCTTTTCCCCTTCATCTGTAGATTCTCTTCAGAAAATGGTGCCTAAGTGCACAGTTGAATCACTGAGTTGTCCTGTGGTCTGACTCCCTAAAGCTTTATGTCTTGTTCTGAAGAAATTACTTGAAAGCACTTTTTCTGATTACTGGCAAATGGCAAAGTTTTCACATCCTGAAAACAATGCTTTTAAGTGAGAAATACAAGAACCAATTTGTCCATCAAACCATTATTCTGCCCAAACCCTTAATAATTTAAGGGACAGGCCAGAATACCTCAAGTACCTGAAAGGTTTTTTGGTGTGTGTTTTTTAAATTGATTTTGGAGTTGGTGAGCTGTCAACAGTCTAAGAAAAATTATTTAGGCATTTACCTGTAAGTTGTTGCAATTTGAATGAATGGCTTTTTCAAAATGGAAATGAAATTTCTTTACAGCAATTTTAGTTTCATGTAACTTTAAATCTTGGAAATACTTAATACAACTTCCTTACCTTACAGATAACAAAAATAAGACCCAGTGAAGATAAGTGACTTGCCCAGGTTCCTTAAGCTAAATATATGACAAAACTAGAACTGTAAAAACAAATCCTCAGACTTCTGAAACAGGTCCTTCCATGATGTGGCCATAAGTCATGACGCTGTGAGCCTTATAAAATTTACACTTGACTCAAAAACTGGGAGGAGGGTGGGGAAAGGCTTTGGGAGGCATAGGCAAGAATAAGAGATCAAATAGCATCTTTTTTTTCAGGCTCCCTGCAATGACTGAAACAAAGAATATTGTGAAAACTATTGCCTATCTCCGTGAAGCAAAAACAGCAAAACCTGGCTGCTAAAGAAGCTGGGAAACAGTGGGCCACCCCTCTGCCCCACATACAAATCCTGGACACTGAGGGCCCACAGCTCACTGTGTCAGGACACAGACAAGCTCAAAATGGATCATGACTCATGCCAGCCTTAAACAGTTGCAATAAGCTCTTACAATTGTTTGATTATTACTCTCTTATGCCAAAATGATAATAGCAATTATGTGGACTTATGTTTTCTAAATAAATGCAAATTCATCCTCAGAGACTCCTCTCATATCAAGGAAATAAAGAACTACAAGGAAAAAATAAAAAACACTACATTTCATTAGCCCTATCTCCTGATTTTCCTTAGATTTACCCTAATTTCTCTTGCAGGCCTATTAGAAAATCACGTTCTTCCATAGGTGGAAATTGTCTATAACTGTTTTTTTGTAATGAGTTATTTCTGGCATTGTTAAGCTGTAACTCTGCAGAGCACTTTCATGGAGGCAACTGAGTAAGTCTCAGAGAGTCCTAGGGGGAAGGTAGAGATCTTTATCTGAACTTTGGATTCAGGGCGTAAAAGTTATTGTTCTCCTTGGAGGTGTTTTTGTTGTTGTTTTTAGTTAAACAAGAACCTTTTTGGGGAAGTTCATCCCAAGGCAGTGGGTTTGGACAGGAGAACAGCACCTTGTGGTGATATGTACAGAGCCTGGCTTACATTTCAGTCTGCTGATATTAACCTGATAATTATCAGGTGAGTTATTGAACTGCTCTATGAAACTGGACCAGCTGTACTGATGCCATTGGGTTGCTGTGAACATTGAATGAAGTAAATACATGATTGTGCCTTCCTCAGTGCCTGTATGGATTATATCCTTCATAAGAAATAGCTCCCTTCCCTTCCCTTCACTAAGGGAATCAGAGTCTGACTACACTGCTGTAGAGAAAAGATGTACTACAAACCAGATCCACTGGGGCCATGGGGACTTTGGGAAGATTAGGGCCAAACAGTAGCTTAAAAATCTGGTGAGGGAGCCCACGACTACCCAACATTAAAACCACAATTCTTAGTGTTCCAGACCAATGCCATTCAGAGTATGGTCCTTGGCCCAATTGCGTGAGTATCATCCTCGACCTAGACCTTTATTATAAGTTGTCCCAAGACGAGAAGGGATAAGCGGTAAAATCCTTCAATAAAGAGAGCCTGAGTGCTTATTTGTGGTGTCAACAAGGAAAGAAGGAGATGGGAAGATAGCATATTACTCAAGCAGCCAGTCCTTGGGAGTAAAAGAGCCAAGAAATAAAAGCAATCCAAATCTCTAGGGTTTTCAGGGAAAAAAAACATATGAGGCAGGGGACTGAAATCCAGGGGCTGAGGCAGAAGTCATCAGCCACAATTGGCAGCAGGCCCGTCAGTGACACTCCATAGGAGCTAAACATCTGCCTGCTTTTCCTTCTCTAGAATATGCTAAACTGTAAGCAAAATGTTGTAGTGATCCAGAAAGATCAAGGACACACAACACTTAGAAAATTGAATTGCACATGTAAATATTTACCTAACTATTTCCTTGGGGTCTACAGACCTGTTTCATTTTATTGGCAGCTCAACTCCATCATTTTAGTAAGCATGATATTTTGCTAAATATATGTGGGAGGAAGACATAACTTAAAGTAACTGGGAAAACATATCACAGATATTAGCAGTAATCTAATCACACCAATGCTTCTGAAACTGTAGGACAGGAGGGCATTCTGAAGTGGCATGCCCATGTCAGAAAATTAACACTCTCAAGATCCACCAGGCTCCCTGCAACTTTCTCTCCTCAAAGTGAAGGCCACTTGAGCCCATTTCCAGGTTGAAACCTCCCCAGAATCGGGGTCCCATATAATCACTCATCAGAAGACACTGAAGGAGCTCCAGTTGGGTATCTCAAGCTGACGTGCCTTCTATGTAATATTATTCCTAGGCCTGCTCAAGCCTATGCTTCCAGTTGTATTTACTTTGCCTTGGCCTTCCTCTTGTGGGCAGCTCTCTCCTGGTGCTTTATCATGTACCTGCTACATGCCCACCTTAGAGCTAGACGCTGAAATCCAACACTTTGCCTCATCTCCTGCATCCCTCCTTTCCCAGTTTTAGGAAAACAACATCACCAGCCATCAGGAGATCTAGTTCCCACCTTTGGGCTTTGTGTTCCTTTTTATTGCAAGTCTGTGTGGTCAGAACCTAGACCAAACCAGGACCCTCATGAACCACACCAATGAAACTTTTCAGATGCTACACACAGGAAAATAAACCTGTAGCCATCCTTTGCATCTCAATGAACATGACTTCTGCAATTTGGCTAAATGGTTTTGTTATGTTCCACAAATCTTCTACAAAACCTAATAAGTAGAAACATAGCTCCCACTCAGCAGGCTCTGTAATCCAGATTATCTGGAGAGATCTCAATTGTATGATGGAATTTTCCAGTCTTCAGCAAAGTCCCGCAATCCTCATTTCTGCCAAGAATAACAATAGCTAACATTTGTTAAGAACACCCTCCGTGTCTGGCATGTGCAATCACATTGAGTCCTCACAACAATTCTGTGAGGTAGGTGCCATCATTTTGTCCATCTATAAATGAAGTATCTAAGGCAAAGAAAAGTAATTCACCAAGGATCATAGAACTAGGAAGTGAATGAATGAATGAACATCATTTTTTTATTCTTCTCACCCTGAGTCCATGGCAGCCCTCACCTGATTTTCCCCGTCTGCATAGAGTGCTGTCCTGGCTCTGGGGGTGAAGTTCTCAGGTTATACCTCAGTTTCTTTCTCTGCAGGAACTAGATCTGTCTTCTGACTGGGGAACTTGTCAGATAATCTTGTCCTCTGCCGTGTTTAGAATCTTTCAGTTTAAAAAAAGGCCCAGACTTAACCTTACCCTGTATTCTGTTATCTTATCAGAACTTGCACTATTTTATCTTGAGGATGCTTGTTTTCCACTGCATTTCATCATTTTCAAATGTCAGATTAATTTGTCACCATGAGTTTCCCTCTAGAGACCTTAAAATCATGGTTCATCAAGACTATGCTGGAACCCGACAACCCAATCCAGACAAAAACTGAGAAGGAAAATGTATTACCAGAATGGGGGTGAGGGGCAGATCAGACTGTTCTCCAGCTGTATATACATCTGTGTATTTCTTTGGATGTTGACTTTGAAATGCTAAAACACTCCCACGTGGAAAAGATCCATCATTTTGTTGTTTATGCACCAGAGTACACAAACATATGCTTGCAAATGTCCGGAGAGCCTGGTGCCCAAAGCCAAGCTCATTCAAACAACGTGCTCAGAGGCCTTTGATTGATTTTATAGAAATGTACAAAAACAAGTATATTGCCCTTATACATAAATCAATTATAGCTCTAACTGGATCACTGGTCTAGGAAAGTTTGATCCAAACAACCCATATATGTAAAGAGTATTTTTTTAAATTGCTCTCAATCTTCTTTATAAAAAAAGAAACTAAAGAACATCTTCCAATTGTTGTCACTGTACATACGTAGTACATTTTTATGTCATTGTAACATGCATGCATCCTGTTTTGTATTCTGCTTTTCCTTTACTTTACTTAATATTCCTCTGTACCTGAGCAAACCCCATGTTGGCCTTTTCTGTGTCACAGAAGAGTTATGTGGTGCAATTTTGGGTGGCTATTGCTGTTCGCCTTTTGGGGGGCTTTTGGAGTCCTGTCCTATTTTCTCCTATTTTCAACTGAGTTCTTTTTATTATTTTGATAAAATGTATACTGTTTTTCTCTTTAGGGATACCTCATAGAGCATCAGCTTCAACTAAATTTTAGTTTCTTCTAAACCAGTGGTTCTCAACCTTGGCTACACATTAGAATCACCTGGGAATCTTTTTAAAATCCTGATTTCTGGGCCTCATCCTCCAGAAGTTCTGTTTCTTTGTTATGGGGCGAGGCCACAACATTAGTAACAAAGAGACAGAATTTCCAGAGGATGAGGCCCAGAAATCAGAATTTTAAAAAGTTTCCCAGGTGATTCTAATGTGCAGCCAAGGTTGAGAACCACTGTTCTAAACCCTTTGTTTACCCAAATTTTAATTGAGAATCCAATTTAAAACACACGCTCACACACAAAAGAAACATAAACATATGAGCAGTGGCAAAGGAATACCTTAAACCCTAATCTACCCACCCTCTTTTCCTCTAGGACTCTTCAGAGCTTGGTCTGAACATCACTACCATGGGTGAGGTCCCAGAAGTGAGCTACCACATCAAAATGGAGAAACAGTGTTAAAGTTTTGGGTGTTTTTTTTTATTCTTTTCAATTTTGTCAGACTACTCTCAAAAGGACTAAAGCAATTTACATGTTTGATAATCGTGCCTTCCTCAAAGCCCACCAACCACCATTGTGTTTTGCTGTAGTTATTGATTAATGATATACAAATAGGTATAAAATAGCACTTTAATACTGCTTTGGAATTTATACCCTCACTTTAGCCATGTGCTGATTTTTCTTACATTTTTTTGTGAGTGTATATACTCTTTTTTAATCTCAATATAGAATTGGATTTAGTACTTGTATGACATTTATATAAATTTAAGTAGCATGTATATTAATTCCTGTATTATTTTGTGTTATTTATTTTCTTATACGTAGGATATATGTTTGAAATTGTATCTCTTATTTAGTCATTCTGTTGTTTTCTTTGAAATTTTTTCCTATTATTAATTGTTATACAATTTTTTTAGCTTTATGTATTTAAATCCCCTTGTCTGAGGCCCAGACCCAGGGATGAAGGTAGAGGCTGGGAGAGGCCATCCCAGCCCACAGAGCTGTCCCTGGGGCGGGGGGGCAGTTCGCAGGCAGGCTTCCTGGGCAAGACAAAAGAGACCCAGCGGAAAACCACACAGAACCCATGACAGAGAGTCGGAGAGAAGCTCTGCTCCCAGCGAGAAAGACTGAACTATTAAAGCTGGCCAATCAGGGTGCACAGTGGAAGGGCTGGGTCAACTGAGGTCAGAGAGGCATAGAGGATCAGAGGTGATCAAATTGAGAGCAGTCTGGGCCGGTCTCAGGTGAATTTCACTGTCACTAATTCCCACCTCTGTTGTGTGGTTTGTCAGGAAAAAAAAAAAAAAAAAGGAACAGTCAGAAAAAAAGAAGGATCATATGAGAGCCTCCCATCTTATCTGTAATAATAAAAACATAATATGCTAATTAGACCGGAGGACCTTCCAGATGAAGCCGGGGCTGAGAGGGAAGCCCGGTCCTGGGTGCCAGAGGGAAGCCGGTGCTGGCAGCTGGGGGAAGGAAGGCCTACTCTTGCACGAATTTCGTGCATTGGGCCTTTACTCTATAATTATATCTTTGGTTTCTTCAATAGCTAGGATTTTATTTTCCTGCCTTGTTCCAAAAGATGACAGAAAAAGCTTGCAGATGAATACACACAATATAGTTTGTCAAAATAGAGATAGAATATAAAAATTAGGCCACGAGAAAATATAAACAAGTTGAATGACAAGATCAGGTAAAAAAAAAAAAAAAAAAAAAAGAACACCTAAAAGGATATAGGTAAAGTATCTGATGTCCTTTCTTCTTTTTAATGCTTTAGTTTTTGATAAATCTGGGGTTCCTTATTGTAATATGTGGTACATTTGTCAAAGATTCACTTCTTTATAACTATTGCCAGTTGGCCCTTCTAGAGTTAGTGATTAGTAATGCCATTCTCTATTGTTCTCGGGTTACTGATCTGTCATCCTTCATCCTCTTAAAATAGTTTGTAAATTCTTCTAAAATTTCAGTATAATTATGTTTTCTCTTTTTAATCCAATGACACTGTGTTTGTATAATAAGATTTATTTTTCAGAACATTTTTATATGCACTGAAAGTTATGCACGTATGCCTACTCATTTTCCCCTATTAAAATATGACATTCGTAGGGCACATTTGTTACAATTAATGAACCCATATTAATCCATTATTTAACTTTATAAAATCCATTATTTATTTAGATTTCTGTAATTTTTGCTAATGTCCTTTTTCTTTATCCAGAATCCCACTCAGGATACCAGATTACATTTAGTCATCACATCTCCTTAGGCTCCTCTTTGATTGTAACAGTTTCTCAGACCTAACCTTGGTTTTTGATAACCTTGATACATTGGCCGGGTACTTTGTAGATTTTTCCTTGTTATGCACTGGATTATACCCAAATTCTTATGTTGGAGCCCTAAACCTCAATGTTACTGTATCTGGAGATAGGGCCTTTGAGGAGGTGATAAAGATTAAATGAGGTCATAGGGTAGAGTTCTAATCTGATAGGGCTGGCACCCTGGTAAGAAGAGAAGGAGCTAGCAGAGCTCTCTGTCCACTGTATAAGGACAGAGCAAGAAGGTATCATCTGCAAGCCAGGCAGCAAGCCCTTCCAGAACTCAACCATGCTGGAACCCTCATCTCAGAAAGCCTCCAGAACTGTGAGAAAATATTTCTCTTGGTTAAGCCACTCAGTCCATAGTATTTTGTTATGGCAACCCAAGCTGACTAATACATCCTCAATTGGGATGTGTCTAATGTTTCTTTTCATGATTACATTAGTGTTTGGGATTTGGGAGAGGAAGACCACAAAGGTATATGTCATTTTCATAGCATCATATCAGGAGTACATATTACCAAGAGGATATACACTCTTGATGATAACCTTGATCCCCTGGATGAGGTAGTGTTTATCAGCTTCCTCCACAGGATAATTCTCTTTTTTCCCTGTTTCCACACTTTACTTTTGGGAGGAAGTAACCACCATGCACAGCCCAGTGTGAAGTTATATTCTACCTCTTAGCAGACTATCTAGATCAATTATTTGGAATTCTTGTACTTGGGAAATTTGTCTCTTCTCTCTTATTTATGTATTTATTCTCTTTTCTTATCAGTTATGACAAGTTTTTTTAAATAAATCCTGTCAATAGTTCACTTAATTTACTTGTCATTTTGAAGAACCAATATCTCTCTTGAATGTTACTTTAGTCATTTGTCATTTTATTTATTCCTGCCCTTAGTTTTATTTCAGTATCTTTTTACACAGTTACATGGAGTTTTTGTAGATGATCATATTTTAAGGATAGCTTATGCCATTTCCATAGGAAGAAAGCCAAATAACATCTAATTTGCTAATACAGCTTGGTCTATATTCCTGTAAGGGTTAACAAATCCATCATATTATATGAAAATAAATTTACAGACATCCACAAATCAATAGACAATTATTAAACTGGATAGTTTATCACTGACCTTATTGTTCAAATTCTGGAACAGAAAAAAAATAAGAAGTTTCAAATATACTGGGAAATGCTAAGGACATATAAGAGATTTAAAAGGAATCATTGCATTGGGCCTCTAACTTTAACACAGTTATGCTTTCAAGAGATTTATAGTAAGAACCAGCAACTAGACTGCTGGTTAGTACTGACTCCTCTCAGTCTACACCACACCACCAGGGCCAGAACTTCCCTCAGATCCTTGCTTCCAGGTGTGACTCACTTCATTCCAGCTCAGCTAACCTGTCTTAACTTTATAGAACTTCTTTTCCTCACAGTGGTTTCAAATTCTAATGGGATGTCTCTTGCAAAATAACTGTTGCTGTTCACACACTTTCATCATTGGTTCATAAACAACTCTTCTTTTATCTCCAAACAGCTTCCATGAATCTCCAAGTTCATTTCTAAAAAACAATTTTGTTTAAGTACATAATTTTAAAGGATTCTGTGTTTTTGTCTGAAAGCAAATGAGCATTAGCTTTGAGGAATTTCCTTTTGTACCGGAAGACATCGTCGGTTTACATGTTTGGTGATCATAAAGCTGACAGGTCCTGTCAAAAATAACAAATCGCCAACCTGACTAATCTTTGTCCTGAAAACACACTGCTAATCTCCACAGCAGGGGTCCTCAAACTACGGCCCGCGGGCCACATGCAAATACAAATATTGTATTTGTTCCCATTTTGTTTTTTTACTTCAAAATAAGATATGTGCAGCGTGCATAGGAATTTGTTCATAGTTTTTTTTTTTAAACTATAGTCCGGCCCTCCAACAGTCTGAGGAACAGTGTACTGGCCCCCTGTTTAAAAAGTTTGAGGACCCCTGCTCCACAGGGGCTGTGAGGTCTCTCAACTTCACCTGTTCATGATCAGAAGTAGAATAAAGAAAAACTCACACAAAGTAACATTTACAGGTAACTGCATACTGGCTGACTGGCTTCCATTTTTTGTTCTCTCACCCCATTGTTTCAAGGTAGGTTTTACATAGCTGTTTTTTGTTCTAAAGTAAAACCCTTGGAATTAAGCCACTGCCACATAGCAATAGAAAAAACAAAGATGGGGAGTAGTGCTTGAGAATAAATCTTAGAACTGCAAAACAGCCAGCTCCAGACTGGGCTGGATGCACCAGAAGGGCAGAAGTCAAGCCTTGGTCATCTCTGTGACCTCTCTCCCTTAGGACTACCATGGACATGTTCTTCACCCTCATCAACAAGGACTGCCTTCCACTCTTCCTCACAGGACCTCTGCACAAATCAGAAAAATACACCTCTTCCTCGTGTTAAAGTTTTTAAGTCAGTAGAGAACACCTACTCTAGTAGGAGAAATAAGCAATACACTAGGACAATTGACTCTACACTGCTAGAATATGACACATACTATGATATAGATAGAGAGAAAGTGCTGTGGGAAAATAAAGGAGAAAGAGATCATTTTGACTAAGAAGGATGGTGAGAATGTCATTACTTGATTGACCAAATGTTGAGTGAGGGCCTACGTACAACGTGCAGGAACTATTCTTAGTACTAAAGCAAACAAAACAGCAAAAGCTACATGCAACTTACACTCTATTGAAAGAAGTAGACCCTAACAAACAAAACCTAAAACATTTCTCAAACAGTGCACTGCTACAGAGAACCAAAATGGCAGAAGAGAGAAGTTGTACTGGAGTAGTACAATTTTAGATAGGGTATTTAGGAGGGTCTCATAGGAAGGCAATGTTTCAGCAAAGCCCTGAAGGAGGCAAGGGAAATAGGCCATGTAAATATAGGACATGCCCATACTCGAACTTTCTTGGGCTCTTGTCCATCTTACTAACCTCAAAGTTTAATGGCAGCACCATCATGAGACTATGAATTGCACATATTGAAGTTACAGGCTCTCCAACATTCTTGAGCAAGATGTGCTAAGCCTCTGTTGCATTTGGCTCATGTATACTTGGCTAAAGGGCACACCTAAAGCTAGTGGAGCTAAAGAAGAGCTGACTTCTAGCCTTATAGTTTCCTCACAGTGATACATTAGATTTTAAATTACTTGTATTCTTTACCTTTTTTCTATGTTCTTCAGCATACAACAAACCCAAAGGCTATGCCTACCAGAAGCATAAATTGTTGTTTTTTAAAAATCAGTTCAATCAGAGAAAAATAAATCCAACTGATTATTTCACATTTTTTAAAATATATTTTACTGACTTTTTACAGAGAGGAAGGGAGAGGGATAGAGAGTTAGAAACATCGATGAGAGAGAAAGATAGATCAGCTGCCTCCTGCACACCCCCTACTGGGGATGTGCCCGCAACCAAGGTACATGCCCTTGACCAGAATCGAACCTGGGACCCTTCAGTCCACAGGCTGATGCTCTATCCACTGAGCCAAACCAGTCAGGGCTGATTATTTCACATTTAATTGAAGAAACCATCAGTGGAGCAGCTGTTTCTCTCAAAACTGTTTATGTTGATGCTATATTGACAAAGCAAAAAATGGACAATGTATCCTAAATAAAACAAAGTATAGCCTCCAAGAGTTTATGTGATAAGTCCATGCCTTCCTTTTCACCTTCCCTCTGAATACTCCTTTATATGGTCACTTTTCTCCAACCACTCCAACCTTCCTTCTGTTCCTCAAATAAACTGAGCTTGTTCCCATTGTGGCTACCACACATTGTGCTCCCTCTGTCTAGAACACTCTGCTTCCAGACTAGACATGTTTTGCTCTACTTGTCATCTATGACTCACCTTATCTGTCACCCCAGAGAAACTTCCCCAGGTCACTCTAAGTGCACTCTCCCTCCACATCTAGTCAATCCCTAGCTCTTTGCAGCTATATTTCCTTCATAGCACTTTTCACTGACTGAAAATAGCTCATTCATTTCTTTTAGTTGTCTTCTGTAATATAAGCACCCAAGAGCAGGGACCTATCTGTCTTGTTCACCAACATGTCTCCAGAGAATCAAACAGATGCCTAACAAAGATTTTTTAAAAATCTTCACCCTCATCAAGGACTGCCTTCCACTAAGTAATAAACATTGACCATATTTATGAACTAACAAATAAATAAATATATAAATGAACGAATGGTTTCTATAAAAGTTGTAGCAAAGCTATTCACACTAAATATATCCAGGAGTTATAACAAATTAACAGTCTTCTACAGCAGAGGTGAACAACATTGGGAACAAAGTACTAGTCTTGATATTCAGCCTTATGTTTAGCCAAAATCCAACCAAAAATATTTTTGTTTTATTTAATACTACATATAAATGGTTAATGATTTAAAAATGCCGTCCCATTTAAAGCTGATATTCATTTTTGTTGAAAATCACTGCCATTCAAATTATCATACTCATATAGAATACATTTTACTACTTTATCAAGAGAAAAATGTAAATATTTACCATTTATCTAAAAATACCTATTCACATATATTAAAAATAAATAAAAAATAATCATCTAAAACCTAATATTTAGAAGGAACCAAGATGGCGGCATAGGCTAACGCCGGAGTTTGCTGACTCGAACAACCACTTCAAAAGTGAAACTAAAAGACGGAACGGACATCACCCAGAACCACAGGAACGCTGGCTGAGTGGGAGTCCTAAAACTAGGAGGAAAGAGAAACGTATACCGACACTCAGAGGAAGCGCAGTGCTGAAGTCAAATACTGAGGTGCGGAGTGCATGCAGAGCGGGCTGGTAGAGGAGGGCGCGGTTGGCATTTTCAATCGGGAGTCGCAGACTCTGAACTCCAGATCTGGGCGAGTCTTTAGGGACCCTGACTCAAACGGGAGAAGCGGGACTGTCTGGCTTCGGTCGGAGCGAGTGCAGCTTTCTCTCCAAGATTTGCAGCAGTTGCTGGGACTCAGAGAGGCAGAGCCCCTGGGGACAGGACTGAGAGCAGCCATAACTGCTCTCTCCAGCCCACCCTGTTGATCCCGTGCAACCCATCCTCCCCGCACAAGCCCTGTGCAGAGCCATTTGCCAGATAGCCTCAGGCAAAGGCTAGCT
>NW_006295491.1:5596490-5597580 GCF_000327345.1 Myotis davidii | reverse complement strand
CTGGGAGGAGGGAAGTTATAGGGGGGGGGAAAGAGGAACAAATGTAATAATCTGAACAATAAAGATTTAATTAAAAAAAATAAAACCTAATATTTATCTTTATTTAGAATTTAAACTCAGGATTTAGTGACCAACATTTAACAAATAGTAATAACAGTGATAAATAAAAGAGAAATAACTTCTAACAATGTAAATGTCTTCATGTTTAGGGAACTTTGACAAAAGCCTCACAGAAAAAAAGTTTAGACAGTTCATGGATTAACAAAACATTATAGACAAGAAGTCAACATTTTCCTTACCTAGCGTTTTGCTCCACAGAACAGATTTCTCCAGCTTCAACATGCCTTGTGCCCCCATTTATAAGCTAATGCCACAACCTGCCCCTAAGCTAACATTCAGATAAATGAGCTAATTTGGTGACTCAAATTGATCTTCCTTTACCCTTGGCCTTTGGCAGGCAAAAGCCTAAGTGTGCTGACTGACCCCACTCAACCTTAATCTCAAGTGCACATGTCTGGGGTTTTGTTGCTTGAAGAGATTTATATTGCAAAATGATACAGTGGGCCTCCCCTCACCACCAAGAGTCTCTATGCCTATTTTGCCTCAAAGATTGAACCAACACGCACACACACGCACACACACACACACACACACACGCACACACGCACACACATTAAGGTTGGGTCAGTCATTGTCATATTAATCTATCAATTATTTTTGGCAATAATGAGATTCCTACCCCATGTAAGCCCATAATGTGTCCTTTCTTTTATGTAGACTAAAATCGGGATTCAGTTGATACATGCTTGTCTGGAAATTTATATAAAGAAGTTAGAAAGGAAAACCAAAGCATCAAACCTTTAGAAATGTTTTTGGCTCTGGTCTAGGGAGAATAGCTAAGGTATTAACTCCTATTGTTACTAGCATATAAAAAGAGAGAACAAAACACATTTCTGAAAGTATAATCAACATTCTTGGATAGTTTCAATTTCACCGAGGTTAACAAAAATGTGGAAGTTCCTGGTTATCACTTTAATAGAAACACATTAACAGAACGTATTTCAAGAGTATGATATTTTTTTTGCTTTTT
>NW_006295491.1:5590366-5594905 GCF_000327345.1 Myotis davidii | reverse complement strand
CAAAAGGCGGAGCAAGCAGCTATGGCGGATCCTCCCCCCTGCCCTGAGGGGCCGGTGCATCTCAGTGTCCGGTAATGGCTGCAAGCACCTCTGAGGGAAAGCCACCCTCAAGATCACCCGCTGCCAGACAGTCCAGTTTCTCCCCGCATGAGTCCTGTCCCCAGAGCTCAGGTGCCAGACCCTTTCCGCGCGCGCGAGAGAGAGCCCCCTACCTCCGCACTTTGCTTCCGCAGCTCCTGTGGCTCTCAGTGTGCTTTTCTTTCCTTCTAGTTGTAGAATTTACACTCAGCCAGCCTTCCTGCAGTTCTGGATGATGTCCGTTTTGTGTTTTTGAAGTATTATTCAATTGTTGTGGAAGGCAGCAATTTCCCGGTGTTTATCTATGCCGCCATCTTAGTTTCTCTCTCGATATTTTTTTTTTTTTTGCCAATTAAGCAGTCGCTTTATTAATGTCAGAAATCAGAGTTTACTACAGGTTTACATTTACCGAGGCAAAAAGTTTTAATATTATATTTTTAAATTATTTTTTTAAAGAGTGAGCTCAGGGTCTAAAGTTAAAATACATATAGCTTACAGGATTGATGTACAAAATCTTTTCAGTACTTTCATAAAAGTTTGGTTTGAGGAATTTAATCCAAATTCACTTAATTTAGTGCTAAGAAATGAAAAGAATAACTGACAGCTGTTCTTCCTCACCCTCACTAACAGGCCGACTTCGTAACCAGTCAGCATGAAAATGCCCATTGATTTACATCACCACACGGGTGGTGTTGTTGGGGATTTGCTCTGTCTTGAATTCAGACTGACTGAATTCAAGCAAGGTAAACCAGATAGAAATCTCATTTTGTATTAGCTAAAGTTAAAACACATAGCTTACAGGGTTTTTGTACAAAATTATAATGTTTTCAAAGTTCTTCCATGTTGTATCTCAGATAAGTGCCAAATTCTTTTCTGTGGCTAAAAAATATTCCATAGTATGAATATACCATAATTTGTTTCCCTATTCATCAATTGACAGACATTTGGATTATTTCTATCTTTTGGCTATTGTAAATAGTATTGCTATAAACACATATACAAGCATTTGTTTGAGTAGCTGTTTTCAGTTCTTTTGATATAAAATTCTTTTGGGAGTGGATTGCTGGGTTATATGGCAATTCTGTGTTTAAGTTTTTGAGAAACTGCCAAACTATTTTCCACAATATTGAACCATTTAACATTCCCACCAGCAATGTAAGAGGGTTCCAATTTCTTCACATCTTTGCCAACACTTATTAATTTCCATTTTGTTTTTTGTTTTTAATTAGAACTATATTAGTGGGTATGAAGCAGTATTGGTATCTCACCGTGGACTTTCCATTCTTTTTACATAAAACTGTACACAGAGAAATCCATCAACTAATTTCCTTACCAAGAAATTTTTGCTGACGTCTTGGTAAGGAGTCCCTCCCCTCTCCCCACCCCCAAGCATATGCCATTTTGTAACATTTAACAACACAATAATAAAAATGATAATAGCTAACACTTACATGGCACTTACTGCTTTAGATGTATTATTATCATTACTCATTTAACCCTCACAACAATTCTATGAGGTAGGTATTATTGCTAGCCCCACTTTAAGATGAGGAACTGGGGCACTACTCTCAGGTGACTTGTCCAAGGTCTAAAATCAGTAAACACTGGAGATGTGATTCACACCCAGCCAGTCTGACTGCAGAGTTAATTTCTTCTCTTTGGTTGCTAGACTGTACCCCAAAGTGGTTGAAGGTTCTAGGCCTTATAGTTATAAAGGTAGTTAGTGTAACTAATTATAATGCAGAAGTTTGAAGTTAGGAGTCCATGTTTCATCTAAAATATAAATGTGTGATTAGGCTTTTAGCGCTTTTAGCCCTTTGTTTCAAAAGGACTGTTGCTATACGTGTGCCCCTGAATGCACTCCCATTCTCAGGAAGGTCAAGCACCTTTCATCTCTGCTGGGCACCTGAGAGGAGAGCCCCAGGGCCAGGCATCTCGCTGCCTGGTCTACTGTTCCCTGGAAGACCTGTAGAAGGTGTCATTCTGCCCCAGCATCCAACAAGGATTTGGATCTGACACATATTTTAAGGTTTCAGATAAAAACATTCTTTTTAAATACCTCCCCGTCCCCCAAACCACAGCAATCTGCCTTCATCTGGTAAAGAAACACAAGTTTAAAAAAAAAAATTTAAGAATTAGTTAATAACTAAAATCATGAACCATTGCTAAGGATGTGGGCAAGAAATAGCACAAAATGACACAGAATGACTCAGAAGCTTATATAATGTTCTCAAATCCCTGGGAGGGTCCAGAGAGCCCTGCAACCTTTGCCCTCCTCGTGCTTGTCATTCCAGCCAGACTGACCAGGATCAGGGTGGTGTTCTTGGTCTGTGGCCATCCTATCGGACAAGAGACTGCAGAGCTACCATCACAGCCCATCGATACCCAGAAAACGTGAAAGAAAACATCTGGTGAGCCCCTACTATGTGCCAGACGATGAGAGAAGGGCCTTGGAGTCAGGAAGACAAGGTGTGATGCTCAACTCCAACCCTCACCAGCTGAGTCATTCAGGCAAGTTATTTAACCCTCTGCACCTCACTTCGCTCAATTGTAAAATCTAATGGTTTGTATCTCCTCAAGATTGTGGTGAGGATTGCATTACATAACACTTGTCAAGTATCTGATCCGTAGCCTAGAACAAAGTAACTGCTCAGTGACTATTAGCTATTAATAGCAGCCCTATTATTGTTCTTGTTCCATTATGTCACACTCTCTTAGGCAAAGTCTGAAAAAGCTCAGAATGGGAAGAACTCCCCAATTCCTCTCAGATATGTCAGCCCTTCCCAGGTTAGTCCCAAGAGACACTGAAGAACATAAGCCTTCCTTTCCCTTAAAGGTGTCTCTGTCCTTAGGAAGCATCTGAAAAGACACCAGGATCCAGTGCATCATCTTAACGTTAGTGATGTCTCCTTGGTAGTTGCCAAAACACAGGTCTCTGTAGTTCTCGCTAAATGGGCCTTTGAGAATAGGACTCAATGCCACGTGTAAACTCAGGCCACTCCCTGAAACAAAAAGTGTCATTTCAGTTGGAGTCACGGGACAGGGTGAAACACCATCAACTCATTACTGGAATGCAATAACTGATTACCTCCTGATAAGAGTTTATATTGCTACTGAAGAGATGAAAATGTGTCTTTAAAATGTTTCACCAATGATGGGTCAGTTTAAAAATTTTGCCCATTTTTAGAACAAAATTGGAATTGGCCTTTTATGGTGATCCAAAGCAGAAAGATAGTATCTGCAATTATCTGCTACTTTGCATTTATGGAATTGCTGCTCCCCCAAAGCAGGTGGTCTGAAGCAAACTGTGCCAGCTGTTTCCAGAATAATCCATGTTTGTGTGTTAACTCCCCACACACACTCCAAAAAAAAAAGAAGAAGAAAAAGAAAAAGCCAACAGGAACTAAACAGAAACAGGCAATGAAAAAAGTTTTCTGAAGCATGTACCTCAGCCCACAATAATCCAGATTGCTGTCCTCCCCTTTTGCACAATTAAACGGACAGTTTTTAGCCCTTGTCTTACTTGACTTTTTGACTACTTTCTGAAGCATTTCTACTGTTGTGCAATTGAAACTTTACAGCTTTATGAAAATTGCATCATCCTAGCCCTGCTTCCTAAGCTCTCCCGATTGTTTTCTGGCTTCTCTGTCTCCTTCATTTTTCCTTATTCTACATACTTGCAGCATGGCAGTGCCTGGGATGCCCATCTCCATTCCTTTACCCTCTCACTATATGGCACATACAACCACCTGGCACACATAGCCTATCTACTCCTGGAGGAAATGAAAACTGAGTGATGTATTTAAGTTAGTGATATATTTCAGTTAAGTCTTACTATTTAAACAACGTATAATCTCATATAATTATGAAGGTATTTAAATGCCTAAAATAAGACAACTTAAGGGAATGCCTCGAGATAATGTCCTATTCACAAGAAGGGAGAAAGACAGGCATGCTGGACACTACTAGTGGGAAAAGTGCATTGATATAACTTTCCTGAAAGAAATTTAGCACTAATTGTCAAAAAGTCTTCACATTGTCCATAGACTTTAGGGCAACAATTCTATTTCCACATAATAATTAGGGATATATGCTAATATTCATCTTAAACAATGCTCAATTAAAATGCATTTAAAATAGCTAAAAATTGAAAGCAATCTCAATACTTCAATGACATTTTAAAAATCTCTAAAATACATACTTACATATAACACATAAGAAAACAAGAGAAAGGGAAATGGAAAGAAGTCACACCCAGTGTTGAAAATTATTATTTCTTGGTGTAAGATATATGGAAAACTATGATTTTATTCTGTGGGCTTTTCTGTGTTTTCAAAATTTACTAAAATAGTATAGATTACTTTTATAATGAGGGAAAATAAACTTTTTGAGGAAAAGCCTAGGAGAGAGGATCATATTAATAAAGATGCTACAGGATGGAACCAAGATGGGTTGTAGGGA
>NW_006295491.1:5576719-5590341 GCF_000327345.1 Myotis davidii | reverse complement strand
ACACCTGTGCTCGCTGCCTCCCACAACCACATCAAAATTACAACTAAAATATAGAACAACCATCATCCAGAACCACCGGAAAGCTGGCTAAATGACGTCCTACAATTAGAAAAGTAAAGAAGAAAGCACACTGAGACTGGTAGGAGGTGCGGAGGCGCCGAATGGGTTGGTCCGGCACCCACGTGTGCCACTTTTTTAATCAGGAGGGATATTCTGTGGAGGCCACCCAGGAAAGCAAGGGTTCCCAGCCCCATACCAGACCCCCAGCCCAGGGTCCCAGAGCTGGGAAAAGAAGTCCCTACGGGCAGTAAGAACTACAGGCTATAAAAACCAATGTAGATTGGGGCTCAGTGACACAGAGGCTGCTGGAGACCCATTTGTTCCTCTTAAAAGGCCAGCACCACAAACTGAACTTACAAGGTCCTGCTTCCTCTGAGCTCCAGAACCAGGGAGAGGCTGGAACTGGATTGTCTGGCATCAGGGCAGGAACTCAGGGTGGCTTTCACCTGGATGGAGGTGCTTATGGGGATCATTGTTCCTCTGCTGAGACCTCCCTTGTGACAGGGCTGACTGGCAGCCATTTCTATTTGCTGCACCCTGATGATTCCCTAAGACCCCGCCTCATCCAATTTACAACCCCACCCAAGCTGTGTGCAGCAGCTTTTGCATATTAATGACCTGTCTTTGTTCAGGCTAAATCTCCCAAACAAGCTTCAGCTGGGTCAGGGAGGCCCAAACCTATCAATAAAAGGCCCAAGACACAGCACCAGCACCAGCACCAGCCTCAGCCTGCCTTGTTTCACAGTTGGGCCTCATCAGGGCATTTCCAAACCCTGATAGAAAGGGGAGAAATCTGCAGATCTCTCTGTAGCTCCTACTAGGTGGACCCAGGCAATGGATGACTTTGTACCTCCCTAGAGACCCAAGAGCCAGTGCACCCAGTTTTCAGTATCAGACCATACCAGATTAAAATTCTACACATCCATAAGTGACACCCTCAAGAGGCAGGCTCAGTGAGCACCAAAACCCCACTGAAGCAAGTCCTGCTCCATAGGGGTGTCTCCTGCAGAGCAGCTCTCCCACTATAGTCACAACTAGTCCTCATAGCCAGTCCTCATAGACAGTCCTCACTGGGAGGAATTGACCTCCAGGCCAATTCCTCCCAGTGACACCAACAGCAAGCAAGTCTCAACTACAATGAGAATGTGCTCAAAGCCCACTACAGGGGGTACCTAGAGTTCCCAGCTCAGGTGACTGGGGAGGATGAGTCACAGGGCCCTAGAGGACACTTACTACACAAGGCCACTCTATCAACTCAAGGAGACATAGCAGCTCTACCCGATACAAACACAGGGAAGCAGTCAAAATGCGGAGACAAAGAAACGTCACAAATAAAAGAAATGGAAGAAAACAAACTACTGGATATATAGTTCAAAACCATGGTTATAAGATCAAAAGTCATAGGGTAGTTGAATTGATAAGAAACCATGACTCATATATTTGCTGACTACAAGAGACACACCTCGGAACAAAGGACTCACACAGACTGACAGTGAAGAGATGGAAAAACCATGGTAATAAAGTTACTCATGAATCTTCTAGAAAACTCCAAGGGAGTTAGTGAGACTTTCAAGGGTCTTAGTGAGAATGCCAAACACATGGAAATGGGCCAGTCAGAAATTAAGCATACACTGACTGTAATAAAGAATACCAAGACACATCATAATTAAAATACCAAGGGCTAAAGATAAAGAGAGAATCTTAAAAACAGCAACAGAAAAGCAGTTAGTTACCTATAAGGGAATGCCCATATGACTGTCAGCTGATTTCTCAACAGAAACTATGCAGGCCAGAAGAGAGTAGCAAGAAATAATCAGTGATGAATAGCAAAGACCTACAACCAAGATTACTCTACCCAGCAAAGCTATCATTTAGAATTGGAGGTCAGATAAAGAGCTTCACAGACAAGAAAAGCTAAAGAAGTTCATCACCACCAAACCAGTATTATATGAAATGTTGAAGGGTATTCTTTAAGAAGAGGAAGAAGAGGAAAAAGAATAAGATCAAAATTATGAACAACAAAATGGCAACAAATACATACCTATCAACAATTGAATCTAAAAATCAAAATAAATGAATAAGAAATCTAATGAACAGAATAAGCTGGTGAATAAAATAGAATGAGAGGCATGGAAATGGAACATACTGATGATTCTCAGAGGGAATGAGAGTGGAAGGGCGGGAAGAGATTGTATATGCATATATGCATTACCTATGGACACAAACAATCGGGTGGCTAAGGCCTGGAGTAGGGAGGGAACCGGGTGGAGAAGGGCAATGAGGAAAAAAAGAGGGACATCTGAAATAATCTCAACAATAAGGATTAAATAATAATAATAGTAGTAATAATAATAATAATAGAAAGAAAGAAAATAAAAATAAAGGGAGAACTATTCATAACCTCAATCTAAGCAGGAGGAAATATCAGACAAATTCAAATTGGTGAGCATTCTACAGAATACCAGTACTCTGGAAAAAATTCAAGGTCATAAAAGACAAGGAAAGACAGAGGAACTGTCACAGATTTGAGGGAACTAAGTATGAATGACAACCTAATATAATGTGCAGTCCAGGATAGATCCTAAAACAGAAAAAGGATGTTGGTGGAAAGCTGAAGTAAATCAAATAAAGTCTGTAGTTTAGTTAAGCATATTATACCAATGCAATTTCTTAGTTTTGCACATTGTATCTTGGTTAT
This sequence comes from Myotis davidii, assembly GCF_000327345.1. Classification (NCBI taxonomy): domain Eukaryota; kingdom Metazoa; phylum Chordata; class Mammalia; order Chiroptera; family Vespertilionidae; genus Myotis; species Myotis davidii. Next base: position 5,587,583 of record NW_006295491.1, on the reverse strand, counting down.
GTCTGGTGTTAAGCATTACAGGGAAGCTGGCTGAAGACTATGGGAACTCTGTACTATCTTTGAAGCTTCTTCTCTGAGTTTAAAATTAAATTTTGAAAAAGACAGAGGGAGAGGAGGAGACAAAGAAGAAAGAGCTCATCCTACATTCGAAGTATAAATATTGAATTGAAGCGAAGTTGTGGGGAGAATTAGACAAATAGCTACTTTGGGTAGTTGGGCAAATTCCTTACAGCCCATTGGAGCCTATTACTTTTTTTGAAAATTGGCATGAAGTTGGTCTTTAACAGTATTCTATAGGAGGGCAGCTCTCCTCAGAGCCCTTAAATTGTTGTCTCCAAGAGGATTTCTCCAGTCAGCCTGAGTACTGAGCACACTTTCTAGGGTGAAATGGTCCACAGAAAAGAGGAACCTAGAGGGCCAGAGTTCTGCAAACACAGAGTCCATTTGGAAAACTATTTTACCTGAAAATTGAACCTGGCAGTGTTTCCTCTGGGCGTGAACTCTACATCTATCTTCATTTTCCTTCTGGGAAAGGATAGACCCTACAGCCCCAGTATTGCATCGTTACATGACCTTGGCAATATTAGCTCATAATCATTATAGGCTACCATTTACCTCCAAGTTCCTTTGAAAGCCTGTTGATGTTTAAAATCTTGTCTTTGCATAAGTACTAGAAATTGCAAAGGGTGGGATCCAAACAAAGGGCTGGGAACTACGTATTCCCTTCCTAAAAATACATCAAAGCTGGGGTCTATTAATCTAAAATATTAAGAAATTTATTTTAGTCTGCATAAGATTCTTGAGCCAGTCCTTCCATGAGCCAGCTGGTGAGTGAGAGGCATTGAGACCTGACTGGACAGATCTATCCTTTACAGCTTTATGATTTTGGAAAAGCCCACGTGATCATAATTTACATCTACCCAGGAAATATGAGGACTCGGAGCTATCTAACAAGATCAGTCTATCAAATGCCAAAAGTACTAGCTTCAGAGTGTCACCGAGTCTCACTTTCTAATACCAAAAAAACTCAAAGGCCCTAAATCTTGAGCTCTGCTTGGAAAAAGTACTCTAATCCTGGGACAGACAGAGACTAAGGTGACCCAAGTGTGCTGGAAAAGATGATGGTACAGAGCAGTAACATAGTGGCAGTAATAATAGTAATGATAATAAGACACTAACATTTATAGAGCAGTTATTATGTTCCAGGCACTGTATGAAGCACTTGGTGTGTATTATCTTTTATAATTCTCTCCACAACCTTCTGAGATACATGTGATTATCACCCACCATGAAAGAACTAGGGCTTTGGGGGCTAAGTAACTTACCAGAGCTTACAGAGCTAGTAAATGTAGGAAATGAACAAAATTGCTCTGACTCCAGAGCCTACACGTTTAACCACTACATTGTGTTCACTGAACACTGTATAACTTGACAAACATTAGGGTTCTCTGTTGCCCCAATTTCTGTAGCAACATGGCCTGTATAAAATGCTTCCTGGCAGACTAACGTGCTCAGAAACCACTCTGGTCCTCTTCCACTCCCTCCTGCTTCCTTAAATATACAGATCCCTAACACCAAAACATACAGGACACAGAAAGACGACCACATGAACACATAGCCATCTGCTTGCCACGGAAAGAGGCCTGAGGGGAGAACCAAATCTGCTAACATCTTGATCTCAGACTTTTAGCCTCTGTACCTTTGAGAAATAAATTTCTGTAGTTTAAACCACCTAGTGTCTGATAGTTACTTATGGCATCCCTAACAAACTAATACACCTCCCTTTCCAGAGGTGGCATTTAACCCCCATGCCTCACCTTGAATGTGGGTTGAACTTAATGATTTGCTTCCAAAGAAAAGAGTATGGAAAGTGAAAAATGATGACTTAACAAGAGAAACCTGGTAAATCCCACCAGAACAAAGTAATCAAGGTTAAACTCACCAGTGCTAAGTCATGTTGACAGCATGTACTATCTGATAGGGTGATGGGAAAGGCATTTCACCTCTGTGGTCTGTGTCCCAAATACCATCATCCCAGTTGAATCATGAAAAAAATCAGACCAACTCAAAGTGAGAGATATCCCACAAAATATCTGACCAGTACTCCTCAAAACTGTCAAGGTCATGATAAATAATGAGGAAAACCTGTCACATACCCCAAAGACTAAGGAAACATGAAGAGTAAATGCAATGTAGTATCTTGGACTAGATCCTAGAACAGGAAAAGCACATGAGTGAAAAAACTAGTAAAATCTAAGTAAAGGCTGAACTTGTTAACAGTAATATCTGAATATGGGTTTCTTAGTAAGGACAAATATCCCATGGTAATCAAAACACCTGAAATGTATAGGAACTTTCTATACTATCTCTGCACCTTTTCTGTAAATCTAAACTTATTCCAAAATAAAAAATTATTTTCTCTTAAATGGACAAGGAAAATGAATGAGTCAATCACTAAAGAAATACATATGGTCAAAAATCTATGGAAATGATATACAAAGAAACACAAGAAATCAAAGAAACATAAATGATAACAATAGGTTATTTTATGCCCATAAGAACAACGATGATTTTTCAAAAGTGATAATACCCAATGTTTTTAAAAAGATATGTGAAAATACGTAATTTGCCAATGATATCTAATGTCTTTACCAAGTACATACCTCAATTCATTTCCTAAAGAAATAAACAAGTCCTCAATATAATAACTAACATTTATTGAACACTTATAATGTTCCAGGCACTGTGAAAAATTATACATATGCATTGAATCATTTGATCTTGATGATAATTTTATGAGGTAGATACAATTATTATCATCTACATTTTAAGAACTAAAAACCTATTTTAATCATTATAATACAACAACTAGCATAGTATTTATTGCAGTAATGACCTCCTCCAATGACTCATGCATCCCTGTATCTATGGCCTTGTATAGTCCTCTCCCACAGTGACTCTCAGTTTAGCCATATCACTTGTTTTGGCCAATGAGATATAACAAATGCCACAAGTAGAGGATTTTCCTCTTTCTGCATCTGAAATCTTTGCCACAATTTAAGAAACCCTAGCCTGCTAAGGACTTAAGATCCGTCTATAGTCAGCACCAAGCACCAGACATAGGACAGGACAGCTCTGCTCTAAGTTGCTTGACATGCCATCCATCATAGTGTCAGAAAAGCTTAGTGGTTCAGAATTTTGTTTACAACCTAATGAATATGCAACCATGGATTGTGGGCTAAAAGATCTTGAGGGACGCATCACAGTTGTTATCTGCCTTTTCTATCATACTGGGTTAGCCCCTAATTACTACAGGGGCTAAGTATTTGACTTAATATCAAGTAAATGTTAAATTTACCACCTCCCATCTCTATTATATGCTGCAATTTTTACTTCCCCAAATAATGATAGCACAGTGCTTGGTATGTAGTAGTCATAAACATATATAGTATTTAACATTCATTGTGTTTCATGCTATAATGACATAATTTATTTTATAATAAACAGAAAACTAATGCAGATGTCAATTTGTACATTGAGAGTTATTTTATCAATGAACTACATGGCATAAGGTATCACACAGCACAACTAGATACTTAGTTAGGAACAATACTTTTTCACTTTAAGAAAGTTCCCACTCCAAGAGAGCAAGAAAAAAATCAGAAGTTTGTAAGCAGGTGTAGCATCTTGAAAAATCAAAAACATGCATAGAGAGACTGTAATAGTCCCCCTAAAAGGTCATGCAAGAACCAGGGTTGGAGGTCCTGAGCCCCAGAACTGAGGCTAAAGGCATGTAGGGAAGGTACAAGCGTTTTGGATAAACTCCTCACTGCTTTCCCCCACCTCTGTAAACTAAGACTGTATGGTTTATATCGGTAATTCTCGAACTTTAATGAGCACATAAACTGAGGATCTTGTTAAAATGGATTCTGATTCAATAAGTCTAGGATGGGGCCTAAGATTCTATACATGTACAAAACTCATAGATGACGCTGGTGCTGCTGGGTCAGGGACCTCATTACAAGTAGTAGGATTTTTATGATATTTTTTATCATTAAGTTGATTTATGAAGAGGTCTGCTTTTACTTGTTATGATGGTAATTTTGGTGTTAATTTAACTGCACTAAGGAATGTCAAGATTATTTATGGGTGGGTCTGTGGAGATTTTTCTAAGACATTTTCATTTTGATTTATAGACTGAGTAAAGAAAACCACCCTCACCACTACAAGGTGGGCATCCAATTCATTGGAGGCCTGAATAGAACAAAAAGGTGGAAAGGGGGCAAATTTTCACTCTCTGCTTAAGTTGGGATATCCAGCTTCTGCTGCCCACAGACTTCAGCTCTCCTGTTCTCAGGCTTTCAGCCTCAGACCGGGCCACACTGTCATCTCCCGATTCTCAGTCTGTGCGACCCGGAATGAATTACACCACCAGCTTTCCTGGTTCTCCAGCTTGCAGACACCAGCTCAAGAGACTTCTCAGCCTCCATAACCACATGAGCCAATTGCTACAATAACTCCCTTTTATATATATATATATATACACATACACACACACACTTTTGGGTCTGTTTCTCTGGAGAACCTTAATTCATATACTTGAGAGAAAATAAACTGAAAATTGATATTTGGAGACTCACTTGCATTTGTGCTGTGCAATACAGTAACTTATAGCATCAAGTGGCTATTTAGATTTCAATAACTTCAAATTAAATACAAATTTCATTTCAATTCTTCAGCCACATTAGCCACACTTTGAGCATTCAATAGCCACATGTGGAAGTACATTTCCATTATCATAGGAAGTTCTATTGAACAATGCTGAACTGAAGATGGTTCAATTTCCAAACAAAAATTAAAAGAATATAAGTTTTACTCTGCTTTAAAACAAATCAAAAAGTAAAATCTTGAACTGTCATCTATAAAATTCCAGTCATCTTTGCTCAGAAAAAAAACAAAGATAGGTCAAGATAACATGATACCCATTAATAAAGAAGCTTACATTCCTTCTTCTCAGCAAAGTGCAGTACAGCCCAGCCTCAAATGGAACGTGACATTAATGGGCTAGGAGGGAACGATGGGTAACACTGAATAACTGAATCTAAACAGAACAGACCCCCATGCTCTTCCTGCTTCATTCTGAAGCTATGTGCATTACCCTTTACTTCTGTTAGTCAATCTCTTGACCTGAAGAGGAAACTAATACCAGTGAGAAAAAGTATAGATAATGTGGAGTATAAGTTATGTTCAGCTCTATCTGGAATACTCAAGTCTGAATATTCAATAAAAGTAACAACAAGCAAAAAAGAGGAAGTATTAGGAAGTTAGGGTTCTCCAGAGAAAATAAGGTAGATGGAAGATGATAGATAATGATAGATAGATAGATAGATAGATAGATAGATAGATAGATAGAATTCAAGGGGTAAATTAGTATAGTATAGTATAGTATAGTATAGTATAGTAAGTATATAGACAGAGAGAGACAGGGAGAGAGAGTTTAAGGAATTGGTTCATGTGATTGTGAGGGCTGGCAGGTTTGAATATGCAAGGCATGCCAGCAGGAAAATATATAGGGAGTTACAAAAAATATATATATACACTTTCAATAATTATAAAGGCAGTGTTTATTAAAACACATTTCATTTTCAAAATTGAGCTATTAGCTATTAAAGTATGTATACATTTTGGGGGAGATACCCTCAATATGTGTTTTTGTGTATAATACATATACTACATATACTTTACATATTATATATAATAAACAAAATAAAACTATATGTGTATATTCATATACTTTTCTTTAAGAACTGGCAAAGACCTAGAGATCTTAAGCAGGTATGAACTTTGGGTTCACCAGGCTAAATAGAATAATAATTTAGCTAAAGAACCAAATTGTTGAGAAGAATAAATATAACTAGGCTGCTATGAGAATTTTCTCCTGGCTGGTCCCAAAGAACACAGATATAAGAAAATATTAAAGGTGAGCTTTTCCTCACTCAATCCCACTCCCACCACCTCCAGATGTCAGCCACTAGGAAGGTAAGCAGGAAAGGCCGAGCCCTTCAATTCAGAAGAGGGGCTGCGGAAAGCTGTAGGCCATAGGTAATCAAAAGAGCCAAACAGAAAATGTCAAACCACCTCCTTTCTGATAAAGAAGAAGAAATTAAAGACTTAGTTACAGCATTGCTGTATATAATGTATGTGTGTGTGTATGCGCGCGCATGTTAATGCAAAGTTAATCAAGTTCTAAATTACTGTCAGACATGTAGAGTCTAGAAGCAAATTTTGACTCTGAAAAAAATTTGTATTTTATCCAAAGAAGTAAATCCATTATTATTTACTTATTATTACTTCTTGACTATTTAAGAGAGTGGGGTGTGGGAAATTTGATATAGCTTTTGGTTGAAGTAGAGCATAAATGCTATTGAAATAGAAATTAAAACCAGAAAAGGGGAAACAAATATCCTAAGCACAAAGGATAATACAGTTACTGTGATTGAGGTCTATGCTTGGCCCCAAGCTTTTGGCAGTCAGACCAAAAGGAAAACACAGTGAGTTACATAATGCCAATGAAAGAAAGCATACAAATGCATCAAGGGTGAAAAGCTTTGTTTCTGGTAAAAACTGGGCCATTTGCTATGTTCCATTGGTACTATTAGAAATTTCAGAATATTTCTAAACCAATGGGAAAAATCAGTGATATGTGAAAGAAAATACGGCTTCTGGTCAAATGGCAGAGTAGGTAAATGTGGTACTTGCATCTTCCCATGACCACATCAAAATTACAACTAAAATAAAGAACAACCATTGTTGAGAACTGCCTGATATTTAGCTGAACAGATGTCCCATAACTAAGGATATACAGAAGAAGCACACTGAGACTGGTAGGAGGTGTGGAGATGCAAAACAGGCTTGTCCAGCATCCACGTGTGCTGCTTTTTTAATTGGGAGGGAGATGGTCTCCGAGGAGGCCACCTGGAGAAGCAAAGGGTCCCACCCCCACACCAGACCCCCAGCCCAGCGTCCCAGAGCTGGGAAAAGAAGTTCCTATGGGCAGTAAGAACTATGGGCTGTAAAAACCAGTGCAAATTGGAGCCCAGTGACAAAAGAGGCTGCTGGAGACCCACCTGCTTCTCTTAAAAGGCCAGCACCATGAACTGAACTTACAAGGTCCAGCTTCCTCTGAACTCCAGCACCAGGATGAGGCTCTGGGAGACACATTTGTCAGGCTTCGGGGCAGGAACTTGGGGGCAGCTTTTTCCCAGACAGAGGTAGTCACAGGGATCATTGCTCCTGTGCTGGGACCTCTCTGGTCACAGAGCTGAAGGCAGCTATTTCTGTTTGCTCCGCCCTGGTGATTCTCTAAGACCCCACCTCATCCAATTTACAACCTCACCCAAGCTGTGTGCAGCAGCTTTTGCATATGAATGGCCAGTCCTTGAAAATCTCAAACAAGCTGCAGCTTGGTCAGGGAGGCCCAAACCTATCAATAAAAGGCCCAAGACACAGCACCAGCACCAGCCTGCCTTACTTCATAGCTGGGCCTCAACTGGGCACCACCAAACCTGATACAAAGAGGAGGAATCTACAGATCTCTCTGTAGTTCCTGCTGGGTGGTCCAGGCAGTGGCTGACTTTGTACCTCCCTAGAAACCCAAGAGCAAGTGCACCCAAGGGTTAGTATCAGACCATACCAGATTAAAACTCTACACATTCATAAGCAACTCACTCAAGAGGCAGACTCAGTGAGCACCAAAGCCCCACTGAAACAAGTCCTGCTCCATAGAGGTGTCTCTGCAGAGCAGCTCTCCGAATATAGTCACAGCTGGTCCTCATAGCCAATTTGCCTGGAGATAAATTCCTCCAAGTGATGGCAACAGCAATCAAGGCTCAACTACAACAAGACTGTGCACATAGCCCACACAGGGGTTCACCTAGAGCTCCCAGCTCAGGTGATTCAGGATGCTGAGCCACTGGGCCCTATAGGGCACCTACTACACAAAGCCATTCTACCAACTCAAGGAGACATACCAGCTCTACCCAATACATAGAAAACAACACAGGGAAGCAGTCAAAATGTGGAGACGAAGAAATATGACACAATGAAAGAAGTGGAAGAAAGCAAACTACTGGATATAGAATTCAAAACCACAGTTATAAGGTTACTCAAGAATCTTCTAGAAACCTCCAAGGGACTTAGTGAGACTTTCAAGGATCTTAATGAGAATGCCAAACCCATGGAAATGGGCCAGTCAGAAATTAAGCATACACTGACTGTAATAAAGAATAATATACAGGGATTCAACAGTACCATAGAGGATTCTGAGAATCAAATCAACAATTTGAAATATGAGGAAGCAAAAAACACACAACCAGAAGAGCAAAAAGAAATAAGAATCCAAAAATATGAAGATAGTGTAAGGAGTCTCTGGGACAACTTGAAGTGTACCAACTTTCGCATTATGGGGGTGCCAGAAGAAGAGAAAGAGCAAGATATTGAAAACTATTTGAAGAAATAATGACAGAAAACTTCCCCTACCTAGTGAAAGAAATAGACTTACAAGTCCAAAAAGTACAGAGTCCTGCATAAAAGAAAACCAAAGAGGACCACACCAAGACACATCATAATTAAAATGCCAAGGCTAAAGACAAAAAGAGAATCTTTAAAACAGCAAGAGAAAAGCAGTTAATTACCTTCAAGGCAATGCCCATAAGACTGTCAACTGATTTCTCAACAGAAACTATGTAGACCAGAAGGGAAAAATGTTCAAAGTGATGAGTAGCAAGGACCTACAACCAAGATTACTCTACCCAGCAAAGCTATCATTTAGAATTGGAGGTCAGCTGAAAAGCTTCACAGACAAAAAAAAGGCTAAAGTTCATCAACACCAAACCAGTATTACATGAGATGTTGAAAGGTATTTTTAAGAAGAGGAAAAAGAAGAAAGAGAAAAAGATCAAAATTATGAACAACAAAATGGCAACATATACCTATCAACAATTGAATCTAAAAATCAAAATAAATGAATAAGAAATCTAATGAACAGAATAAACTGGTGAATAAAATAGAATCAGAGGCATGGAAATGGAACAGACTGCTGATTCTCAGAGAGAAGCGGGAGTGGGGGTGGAGGTGGGAAGAGATTAAACAAAGATCTTATATGCATACTAGAAGCCCGTTGCATGAAGATTCATGCAATAGGCCTTCTTTCCCCTGGCTGCTGGCACTGGTTTTCCTCCAGCACCGCGGACCCAGGCCTCTGGTCTGGCCGCAGCAGATGCAGCGAGGCTTGGCTTCTCCGCTTTGGCCTCAGCAAGGCTTGGCTTCTCTGCTGCAGCCTCTTCAGTCTTCAGACTTCAGTCTTCACTCAGGCCAGAGCCTTCAGTCTTTGCTCCATGCCTGTGTATGCAAATTAATCACCATCTTTGTTCGGTTAATTTGCATTGTCACTCTGATTGGCTGGTGGATGTAGCAGAGTGACACCAATTTGCATGTTTCTCTTTTATTAGTGTAGATATGCATTACCTATGGACACAGACAATAGCATGGCAAAGGCCTGGAGTAAGGCTGGAACTGGACACTTAGCATATTATGCTTTTATTATATAGGATTATATAGGTTATGCATTACCTATAGACACAGACTATACGGTGGCAAAGGCCTGGGACAGGGCAGGAATGGGTTGGAGCGGGGAAAATGGGGGGGAAAAAGAGGGACATCTGTAATAATATCTAATATCAACAATAAAGATTTGAAAAACAAATAAACAGATAAAGGCTATAACTAGCAACCTCTCTTAAGGGCCCATTCAAAAAAAAAAAAAAAAAAGCCAGATACCAGTGTATGGTGGCATCCAATAGAATTGGTTTTCAACTTCAAATCTACTAAGGGATTTAATGAACTATCTCTATCTTAATAAATAAGTGAGCATTCTCCAAAGACTTATAATGCCCATAGGAATTTAAGATAGCTTGGACATTTATATGAGGACTAAAGGCTGGTACATGAAATTTGGGTACAGATGCAGTCCCTAGGCCTCACCAGCAATTGAAACACAAGCATCTGGCATGGAAGGGCAGGTCCCAGCTGACCTCTGGGCCCTGGGCAGCATCTGAGCCCTTTGGCTCCCATGCGCCCCCTCTGCCTGAGTCATCGGGCACCTGCCGGCTGCCTCAGAGCCCAGGAGCCGGGTAGCAGCCCCACCCCCTGCTGCTGCTACCACTGGTCACTGTCTGTGGGGCAATCAAAGGGTCAATCAGGCCCCATTCACACCCAACTTGGCCTGGTGCCACCCACTCACCTGCTCCACCATCCTGCTGTGGTCCCGCTCTCGTTGGGGCCCATCAGGCAGTGCCTCCACTGCCACCCCCTGCCACCTGCTGCCAATACTATGTCTCTGACACCAGCCAGGTTCCACGCTACCCCCTGGTGGTCAGTGCACATCATAGTGAGTGGTCAAACTCCCAATTGAACTCCTGGTCAAGGGGACAATTTGCATATTAGGCATTTATTATATAGGATAGTGAATATATTGCACATGCATTTGTCAAAATCCATAGAACTTTCAAGCACAGTGTAAACCCTAATAAATCCAAATTTAAAAATATAATTTAGCATGTCAAATCATCCCATACTGGAATGTAAAATATGACAAAATCATCTTTAAATATATAAATCAACCACAGTGAAGGTGATGAGAGAAGAATGTGCTAATCTAAGTAGTTTTACAAATCAGTAGTCTGAAAGACTAAAGGTAAAAAAAAAAAAACTGTACATAAATATTATACAAAAGTACTGCACTTGATGAAGCTGTTTCCTAAAATGGCATGGTTTAAGATTCTGATAAAACTTTCCATGTATAATT
>NW_006295491.1:5570749-5576084 GCF_000327345.1 Myotis davidii | reverse complement strand
CCCCCAGCTGCCCCACCTCCCATGTCCCTCCCCGGTCCCGATCATGCAGCGATGGGGTCCCTCACCCTGCACCCTCTCACAACCTGGGACCCCTAGGGGAATGTCAGAGAGCTGGTTTCAGCGGGATGGTGGATTGACCGGTCACTATGACATGCACTGACCACCAGGGGGCAGATGCTCAGTGCAGGAGCTGGCCTCTGGTGGTCAGTGTGCTCCCTCAGTGGGAGCACTGATCAGCTGACCAACCTGTTCTGGTGACCCAACAGCCCAGCAGCAGCCACTCATTCCCTCAGTAGTCCTGCAGGTCCAATCTCCAGAGAATGGGCCAGGCATTGACAGACTGGTGCCACTGTCATGATCCCAACAGCATTGCTGGCCTCCTGGAAGTCAACCTTAGGCACCACGACCACTTTCCCTCCCTAGACGTTCCACGAGGAAGAAACACTATAAAAGTGGCTGCCAGGTGGCTCCTGACAAATCTTACTTCTCTTGGGCCTCCTTTGGGTTTATACCTTGAAAAACAGAAGTCAAGGTATCTGATTAAAAAGTTCCTCTGTCATTTCCTAAGATTAAGTCAACCTAAGTAGATCTTGTGGCATATGCTGATGTAAAAAATAAACAAAAATTTCATTCCAACTATTTTTTAGTGATTTGGACTTTGAAAGAGTGAAAGAAAGAACTGAAATATATTCTTACACTCTATAAATATTCAACAATAAGCCTCACTGGCTGAAGCATAATTTATTTTCCTCAGAGGAAAACTTTTTATTCTTTGAGAAATACTCTTTCTAGTTACAATTTTAAAAATAACAATGAGGTTATAGGGAATAAAAAAGGATCTCTGTGATTGCAGCTGCTAGCATTTGGCTAGAATAAGGGAAAAGGTATCAAGAAGCACTGGTTGCCAAAAACTAATGATTCTGTCATTAATTGACATGTCTGGGCTAAAGTGTCTTCAGAGACAGTGGTTAAAGTAACAAAGAGGTAATAATTATTTACTCCAAAAAGGTACATGCTCAGTCTTGGCATTCTTATAATGACTATAATGCTCAATAGACTCTTTAGGTTTACATTAAATAGAATATGAAACACTATTCATTACATTTAGAAGAAAGTATTTGTCTAGTCCAAAGCAAGTAAAACGTTCAGGTATTAAATTTTCAAAATTTAAGCCAGCCAGATCTAATGCTCATCCCTTTGTTATGCCCATAAATAAAGCATCCATTTGCCTGACACACACTTGTGGGAAAAGGTTTGAACAAGAGTAAAAAGATGAGAAAAGTCAGTTTGCCTAGCATGGTGAAAAGATAGCAAAGATTGGCTATTGGTAACAACAAAACCACTGAAATGTTTGAAGCAAGAATAGACAAATCAAAATGATATTTTAGAAAGATGAATCTGACAATAATAAGCAAGATGGATTCAAATAGCTAGAGGACTAGTTAGTAGACCTTCATAAGTCAGATTTGCAGAAATAAAGACTTGCGCAAGCAATAGTGGGAAGAGATGAATAAGAAACATTTCAAAAAGAAGTGTTAGAACTCAGCCACTTGAATAAGCCTGAGGAGTCAAGAAAATTTATTTGAAGAAATAATGACAGAAAACTTCCCTGCTATGGAGAAGAAAAAAGTTTATTCAAGTACAGAGTCCCAGGCAAGATGAATCCCAAAAGACCCACACCAAGACACATCATAATTATAATGGCAAATGTTAATGACAAAGAGAGAATCTTAAAGGCTGCAAGAGAGACAGAGAGTTACCTACAAAGGATCCCCCAACAGATTATCAAATGATTTCTCAACAGAAACACATCAAGCTAAAAGGGAATGGAAGGAGGTATACAAAGTGATGCAAAGCAAAGGACTGAATCCAAGAATATTCTATCCAGCAAGACTATCAATCAAAATTGAAGGGTAAATCAGGAACTTTGCAGACAAAAAAAAGCTAAGGGAGTTTATTACTACCAAGCCAGCAATGCAAGAAATGCTAAAGGAAATGCTACAAAAAGAAGAAATTGAAAGGGAGGAAGGAACACAGATATAAAGTACAGAAATGGCTACAACCAAGTACCAATCAATAATAACATTAAATGTAAATGGATTAAATGCTCCAATCAAAAGACACAAAGTGAAGACCATAACAAGAGATAAGAAAGGCCACTTCAAAATTCTAAATGGATTGATACAAGAAAAGGATATAACTCTGGTAAACATTTATGCACCCAAGTACATAAAAAAAAACTTTTGGAAGATAACATGGGTGAGATTGACAGCAACACAATCATAGTAGACTTTAATACACCATTAACATCGCTGGATAAATCCTCTAGACAAAAAATTAGCAAAGAAACTTCAATCCTAAACGACTCACTAGATCAGATGGTCTTAATCAACATCTTTAGAACATTCTACCCCAAAACTACAGAATACACATTCTTCTCAAACGTACATGGGACATTTTCAAAAATAGACCACATACTGGGACACAGGCAGAGGTCTCCAAATTCAAGAGGATTTAAATCATATCAAGCATCTTCTGAGATCACAATGGCATAAAATTAGAAATCAACTACAGTAAAAACAATCACAGAAATTCAAACACTTGGAGGCTGAATAGCATACTATTAAACAATGAGTAGGTTACCAAAGAGAACAAAGAAGAAGTAAAACACATCCTGGAAACAAACAACAATGAAACCACAACAATCCAAAATCTTTGGGACACAATGAAAGCAGTCCTGAGAGGGAAGTTCATAGCATTACAGGCCTACCTCGAAAAACAAGAAAAACTGATAATAAACCATCTAACTCTACAACTTGAAGAATTAGAAAGAGAGCAACAAGAAAAGCCCAGAGTGAGCAGAAGGAAGGGAATACTAAAGATCAGAGTGGAAATAAATGACATAGAGACAAAAAAAAAATACAGAAGACCAATGAAACTAAGAGCTGGTTTTTTGAAAGGATAAACAAGATTGATGAACCTCTAGCCAGGTTCACCAAGAAGCAAAGGGAGAGGACCTAAATAAACAAAATCAGAAACCAAAGAGGTGAAATAACAATAGACCCCACAGAAATATGAAGAATCGTAAAAAAAAAAAAATCCTATGAGCAACTCTACTCCAACAAACTGGTCAACCTAGAAAAAATGGATATATTCCTAAAAAAATAAGACCTTCCAAAACTCAACCAGAAAAAATCAAAAAATCTGAATAGGCCGATAACTATAGAGGAAATTGAAGCAGTCATCAAAAATCTTCCAACAAACAAAAGCCCTGGACCAGACAGCTTCATAGGGGAGTTTTATAAAACATTTAAAAAAGAAATAAAACCTACCTTCCTTATACATTTCCAAAAAATTCAAGAGCAAGGAACACTTCCAAGTGCTTTCTACGAAGCCAGCACTACCCTAATCCCCAAACCAGATAAATACAATACAAAGAAAGAGAATTACAGGCTAATATCCCTCATGAACATGGACACCAAAATCCTCAACAAAATTCTAGCAAATCAAATCCAGCAATACAATAGAAAGATTGTATTGACCAATAGGATTTATTCCAGTGATGCAAGGATGGTACAATATCTGCAAAACAATAAATCTGATACACCATATTAAACAAACTGAGATATAAAAACCATATAATCATGTCCATTGATGCAGAAAAAGCATTTGACAAAATCCAACACCCTTCCTTGATAAAACCCTCAGCAAAGTGGGAATAGAAGGATCATACCTCAACATAATAAAAACCATATATGACAAACCCATAGCCAACATCATGCTCAATGGGCAAAAACTAAAACCATTTCCCCTGAGAACAGGAACAAGACAGGGATGCCCACTCTCACCAGTCCTGTTTGACATAGTACGAGAAGTACCATGGAAAGTACCATGATCAGATAAGAAGAAGAAATAAAAGGCATCCAAACTGGAAAAGAAGAAGTAAAACTGTCTTTATTCACAGATGACATGACATTGTACGTAGAAAACCCCAAAGACTCCATCAAAAAACCACTAGACTTAATAAATAAATTTGGCAATGTAGCAGGATACAAAATTAACACCCAGAAGTCTATGGCTTTTCTATACACCAATAATGAACTCACAGAAAGAGAAATTAAAAAAGCAATCCCATTTACCATTGCAATAAAAAAATTAAGATACCTAGGAATAACTTAACCAAGGAGATAAAGGACCTGTACTCAGAACATCTCAGAACGCAGAAAAAAAGAGATAGAGGAAGACATGAACAAATGGAAGAATATACCATGTTCATGGATTGGTAGAATCAACATCATTAAAATGTCCATACTACCCGAAGCAATCTATAAATTCAATGCAATCCCCATTAAAATACCAATGGCATACTTCAAAAACCTAGAACAAATTCTCCAAAAATTCATCTGGAATAAAAAAAAAAGAACTCAAATCGCTGCAGCAATCTTGAGAAAGAAGAACAATGTTGGAGGGATCACAATACCAGATATAAAGCTATATTACAAAGCCATTGTTCTCAAAACTGCCTGGTACTGGCAGAAGAACAAACATACAGACCAGTGGAACAGACCAGTGGAACAGAGAACCCAGAAATAGACACAAGCCATTATGTGCAATTAATATTTGACAAAGGAGGCAAGACCATACAATGGAGTCAAGACAGTCTCTTCAATAAATGGTGCTGGGAAAAATGGACAGATACTGCCCCCCCCCCCAAAAAAATGAAACTAGATCACTAACTTACATCATATACAAAATAAACTCAAAATGGATAAAGGACTTAAACATTGAAATAGGGGGTCCCTTGGGGGTGAGGACGACGGAGCCTAATGCGCTGGGGCGTCCTGCATGCACGACTCCGGAGACACAGATCTAAGTTTATTGAGGAAGTACAGCCATATATAAAGGGGTAAGCAGCCAATGCAATAGGGACACACTTGCTATGTTATCCAATGGGCGTGAGGGCCGGGGCTAAGAGTAGGTGACTCCTGGAGATTTGTCAGGCCGGCGTTGCCACTTCCTGGTATGCCAAGGAAGTCTGTTCGCTGGAGTGTACTCAGCGTTGCTTCGGCCGCAGCACTGAGATAAATCTCTTGAGCTCTTCCCACAAAACATAAGATGGGAAACCATAAAAATCTTAGAAGAAGCCATAGGCAGCAAAATAGCAGACATTTGTAGTAGCAATATATTTAACAATACAGCTCCTAGGGCAATGGAAACTAAGGAGAAAATAAACAAATAGAACTACATCAAACTAAAAAGCTTCTGCACAGCAAAAGAAACCATCAACAAAACAACAAGAAAGCCCACTGCATGGGAGAACATATTTGCCAATGTT
>NW_006295491.1:5564936-5570597 GCF_000327345.1 Myotis davidii | reverse complement strand
ATGCACCCCTATGTTCATAGCAGCACAATTTACAATAGCTAAGATTTGGAAACAGCCTAAATGCCCATCAGCAGATGAGTGAATTAGAAAACTGTGGTACATCTACACAATGGGGGGGAAAAAACACAATGGGATACTATGCTGCTATAAAAAGAAGGAATTCTTACCATTTGCAACAGCATGGATGGAACTGGAGAGCATTATGCTAAGTGAAATAAGCCAGTCAGTGAAAGAAAAATACCACGTGATCTCACTCATTTATGGATAATAAAGAACATTATAAACTGATGAACAAAAATAGATACAGAGGCAGAGAAGCGTCGAACAGACTGTCAAACAACAGCGGGAAGGCCGGGGAGGGATGGGAGATGGGGGAGGGGGGATTAAGAAATCAACAGAAGGACGTGTATGTATGCATATAAGCATAACCAATGGACGCAAGACACTGGGAGAGGGATGAGGGCATGTGCCGAGGGGTAGGGGAGGCTAGGGGAAGATCAATTGAGGAAACAAAAGGAGACATGTGTATTAATATTTGTAATACTTTAAATAATTTAAAAAATAGATAAATAAATAAATATAAAAAGATGATATGAAAGTCTGGTATGCCCTGTACCCGTACAGTTCAGGATGGCACCCTAGCTAAGATCGCTCATTGGTCCTGTGGCCAGCTTTGAATACAGGGAATTTTAGTTGTCTGAATGGTGCCTCTAAAATATTGTCAAGTTTGCTTTAATGACATTTTCAAACAAGCTGTGTTCAGAATACCTAAAAGGGCAAAGATTTGAGTTTTCATTCCCTTTTTGTGCCTGCTTGCTAATAAACGTTTTACTTGTGTCAGAATTTTCTTTGAAACTTGCTTATATTATAACTAGGTAGTGAGGTGATAGAAGAAGGGAAAACCCCTACTTGCCTCTCTTGGTGACTACTACTTATCACCAGCCAAAAAGCATCTAATTGTCATACATGACCAGTTAGTATGGGCTAGTTCACATTTAGTGGATTTAAGAGAAAATAGGAAAAAGAAAATGAGAGACAATGAATATAGACAATTCTCTTAAGATGTCTTAAAAATGGGAACAGAGATTTAGGGGCAAGACTGGTTTGGGAAGGAATTGGGGTGGGGGGAGTGAAGTCAAGAAGGATTATTGCATTCTTTCCAAATAGCCAATAAAAAAATCCTCCCTATTTTTTCTAATCTTACCCAATATATCAAGAATATCACAAAGGGCAATATTGAGCACTTGTGATGCTCAAAAATCACATTAAGGTGTTTTCAATAATTCACATTCTTAATCCGTCATAGTCTACATTTGAATGTGCACATATGCAAGCTATTTATCATTCCAAACAGTTTTGCAAATTAGGAAGTATATTTAGACCAATAAAGTCAGTTTTTAAACTTTTAACATTTAAAACAGGACAGTCTTGGACTTTCCATTCGGCACTTATTCTTCTGTTCCAGCTCTGTGGGACACCATCCCCCTTCAACCACCACAAACTTTCAGTGGCATTTGTTCTTTTTTTTTTCGTGTGTGTGTGTGTGTGTGTATTTATGAATTTTCTTTTAATTTTTTTTACTTGGTTCATTGATTTATTATTATTATTATTATTAGTTAAGGTATTACAAATGTGTCCTCATCCCCCCCCATTAACCCCCAACCTCCTCTCCCCTCCCCGCACACTCATGCTCCCATCCCCCTGTTATCCATGTCCAGTGGTTTGGCTGGCATTTGTTCTTTGGAGTATTTTGTTTCCATAACCAGAAGGTTGGGTAGGAGAAAGGAACTATTTGTTAATGAATCCTCTTTTTCCAAATCTTAATCCTGACCCATTAGAATGTTTAATTTTCTTCTGTAATAAAGATGCCCCAAGGTTATTTTCCCTGGTTAATTAGCTGGGCACAAATGAATCCTGAGTTTTTATGGCCTGACTTCAATTTTTTTTTCTTTAACAATTCCCTACCTGTCAGAACTCTCAGATTGAGGACTGACTCACACAGACTACCGAATTGGGCATTCTGATTAAAAGAACAAATCTCTTCAGCTGACACTAGTTAATGTACAGAACTAATCAAGGAAAAGTGAGTTCTAACATATGGTGACAGAAGATGATTTCACTTTGGGTTGTAGGCATACAATGCAATATACAGATTTTGTAACATAGCAATGTATACTTGAAACCTATATGACCCATTAATAAATGTCACCCCAATAAACTTAATAAAAAATAAAACAATAAATTTGGTTCTGCATGAAACATATATATATTTATATTTATATTTTCTAGTAAAAAGCTTTAGTCAGCCAAAATTAAGTAAGTATACTTAGACTAAGCACATTCTAAACATTTCTAACCCACTATCCAGATGTTTCTATAAAAACATCTCTAACTTTATTCCTTTTGGGAAGCATAATTTTGAAACTGATGAAACAAACCTCTATTTTCTACCAGATATAATGAACTGCTTTAAGTTATTAAATAAATAACTTATTATTCTGCATTTGTCTTTCCTCATACAAAATGTCTCATTTTAATAATAAATATTTAAATTCAAGTTGTCTTTGTTTTGAGGAAGTCACAAATTCTATTCATGTTTTAAATCTAATCTTTGTTTAAAGACAGTCATTAGTAAGGTATGAGAATTCTTAATATTAACTTACATTTCCCCAACTTTGGTTTCTTAAAAGGCCTTTGCATTCATTCTCTCAAAACCTGTAGGATAGGAGTTGGAAAGTGTCATTGCCATTTTGCAGATGGAGCAACTAAGGTTCTGAAATTTCAGTGACTTGCTCAAGGTCCCACAGCTAGTAAATGCTATAGGCAAAACCTAATTATATGACTCCAGACCCAACATTCTTTTCTCACATATGTCCCATATGAGTAAGCAGAAAAGAGTAGATCCACCAGCACTGTCCCTATTGCCAAGGGGTTACATATCCATCCTTACTCAGTTGATTTAGTGATTGAGTTCCAGACTGATCTAACTGAATGGACTACCAAAAACACCATAGAATTCATATTTTTTAAAAAATTTTTCAGCCCTCAGATAAGTTAATGGTTCAAACATAATAAAGAGTCTAAAGTTTATAAGTAATTAACAGAAATAGTTCTGGAGAAACAAAGATGGCAGCATAGGTAAACACTTGAGTTTGCTGCCTTGAACAACCACTTCAAAAATACAACAAAAAGACGGAACAGACATCATCCAGAACCACAGGAAGGCTGGCTGAGTGGAAATTCTACAACTAGAAGGAAAGAGAAAAGCATACTGAGACTCAGAGGAGGCACAGTGCGGAAGTAAAATACTAAGGTACAGAGGCACACAGGGACCCAGCTGGCAGCACAGCTGATTCTCACAGCCAAAGTCACTAATCATCCGAGAGATGCAAATCAAAACCACAATGCAGTAGCATCTCACACCTGTCAGAATGGCTACCATCAACAAATCAACAAAGGACAGGTGTTGGAGAGGATGTGGAGAAAAATGGATCCTCCTTCATTGCTGGTGGGAATGCAGACTGGTGCAGCCACTGTATGGAGTTTCCTCAAAAAACTAAAAATGGGACTCCCTTTTGACCCAGTGATCCCACTTCTAGGAATATATCCCAAGAAACTAGAAACACCAATCAGAAAGGATATATGCACCCCTATGTTCATAGCAGCACAATTCACCATAGCTAAGATTTGGAAACAGCCTAAGTGCCCATCAGTAGATGAGTGGGTTAGAAAACTGTGGTACATCAACACAATGGAATACTATGCTGTGGTAAAAAAGAAGTTCTTACCATTTGCAACAGCATGGATGGAACTGGAGAGCATTACACTAAGTGAAATAAGCCAGTCAGTGAAAGAAAAATACCATGTGATCTCACTCATTTATGGAATATAATGAACAACATAAACTGATGAATAAAAACAGATCCAGAGACAGAGAAGCATCAATCAGACCATCAAACCTCAGAGGGAAGGTAGGGGGAGGTTGGGAGGAAGGGAGAGAGATCAACCAAAGGACTTATATGCAAGCATATAGGCCTAACCAATGGACACAGACAACAGGGGGGTGAGGGCATAATTGGGGGGGATGGGGGGGTAATGTGGGGATAAGGACACATATGTAACAACTTAATAAAGAAATTTTAAAAAAAGAAAATATAACAGTGTTTCTCAAAAGAATAGGTAAAGGCTTTGATGGCAGGCACTTGCTTGAAAGTTGTCAAATATATTTGACTAAACTCAAAGAGCACTAGGCTTAAAAATAGAGGCTTATGTATAAAAAATGACAAATACCAGTAGGATTTTAATTTGTAATGCTGATAAAGAGATATGATAATGGGGAGTTCTAGTTTCATGTAGTTTTGAGGAAGAAGACAGTGAATATCCTTGCAGGATTCTGGACTGGGAGTGTATGTGCAAGCTAACTACACAATGGTTCTATTATGTAGAACTGGCTATGAATAAAGATAGAAAGAGGAGTTGGGGTGGACTCATTTATTCAAACACTTAAGTTAGTTCTTACCAGGTATTAAGGATAAAGAAAATACATTTTCTGGGGAAACAAGACCACAGCCCAGAAAAAAAAAAGAAGGGGAGGGGAGGGTATCTCCAAGGAATAAAGTAGGAAAGGGCTCAAACTAAGAGAGCTAAAAAATGTTGTTAAAAATAATATCTAAAACTTACTCTCCTTGAGGCATGATTCGTTTTGATGTCACATGGACAGAAATCACAAAACTATAGCATCAATAAACTTTACCTGGGTGACTAACATCAATGTAGTATTACTAAAATGATGAATAATGATGCATAACCACATCCTTGAGACTAACCTAATCAGCATTTTCTAATGTTACTTAACCACAAAATGATTTATTATAAAATGTTTATGAAATACCATCCTAGAGGATATTATTATGCACACTTGATTAAAAAGGGGAGACCAAAAATAAGTGCTTAAGGAAAATATCAAAATTGAATTCATGTTTGAGAATATTTCATAAAATCACAAATAAATTCAATAAGAAAATATTTGTATTTTAGAGATAATCAGATATTTAGAAGTTAGTGTTATGTTTATAACTTAGTTTAAAATACCTCCACAGAAATACATACATTTATGAAGCACATAAATCAAACTGTGAATAACTTCCTTGAATCTTTCAAATCCAAAGGGTAGTACATGAAGCAGCAAGATGGAGCAGAGCTATGGAGCCTGCAGTGTAGCAGTGCAAGCTAAATCTGCCTGCAAAATCAGCTGCCATTTTAAGCCATAACGTGCAATATTATGAGCTGAATTGTGTCCCCTCCTAAAATTCATATGTATACCTCAGAATGAAACTGTATTTGGACCCAGGGCCTTTGCAGAGGTGATTATGGCAAAATGAGATGATATTTTGAGCCGTATCCAATATGACCATAATCCAATATGAGCTCATAACCCAACATGAGAAGAGAAGATTAGAACATACATGTACACAAGTGCACACTCACACAGAGGAAAGACGATGTGAAGACACAGCAAGAAGGCTGCCATCTACAAGGAAGGCTGGAGGCCTCTGAAGAAACCAAATCTGTGGACACCTTTATTTTGGACTTCTGGCTTCCAGATTATGAGGAATAAATTCCTGTTGTGTAAGCCCCCCAGCCTGTGGTATTTTGTTACTG
>NW_006295491.1:5556520-5563564 GCF_000327345.1 Myotis davidii | reverse complement strand
CACATTCACCTTGAATGTTTTCAAACTGTTTAACAATTGAATTCCTCTTCCCATATAAACCTCTCTTGCCCCTCAAATCTGGCTTCCCTTTCCAGGTACCCTGATGGATTCACGGTCAATCTTCCTCACCTGCCACTTTGCTTGCATATAGCATATGGCTCCTTTGGTGCACCAACACTGGGGTTCAGGAGCTTTGACAGAGACTGTAGGATCCACAAAGTCAAAATATTTACTAGCTTGCCCTGCACAAAAATTCAGTATAAATATAAGAATACAATTGTAATAAAAATTTCAATTGGCCCGGCCAGTGTGGCTCTGTGGTTGAGCATTGACCCATAAACCAGGAGGTCAGGGTTCAATTACCAGTCAGCACACATGCCCGGGGTTTCAGGCTTGATTCTAGGCAGGGGTTGTGCAGGAGGCAGCTGATTGATGATTCTCCCTCATCATTGATGTTTCTATCTCTCTCTCCCTCACCCTTCCTCTCTCTGAAATCAATGAAAACATATTTTAAAAAATTTTCCAACTGAACTGCTCCAAAATTTGTTAAAACTAATGCACAAAAATGCTCTTCTTTTTTAAAAAAATTTCCTATTAGTTAAGGTATTACGAATGTGTCCTTATCCTCCCCCCATTAACCCCCATCCTCCCCACCCCCACTGAAATATACATATAAAAGCCAATGTACATTCAGTGCCAGGCAAGAGAGAGAGAGCCTTCTGTTTCCATACTTCTTTCTTTTCATCTCCAACCATGGAGATGTCAGAAACGACACACAGGCAGGGAGAAAAGTTGGCTGAGTCCTTGTCCCACTGCAGGCTTCTCAGATGCAGAAGGTCAGGCCTGGAAGCGGCCAAACATCTTTAAATTTCAGAACTTTTATTATTTCCCTGGATGGACATATTATTTACTCTTTAAGGATGTAAAAAGTGACAGAGGACAAGGGAAGAAGACCTGTTTCCATAGAGAAGGTTTGTAGGAACAAGAGGAAGACATGTAGTTGCTTTATCCCCATATCTTGATTGTGCTGCACTTTCAACAAACTGGTTCTGATGAGAAGGATGCCTCTTTCTGCCATGTGACAATGATTTTAGCATCCCTTATTTTGAGGCTGTTAGGTGCCTATATGTTGGATTGTTATGTATTCCTGGGAATTGACCCCATTATCTTTTTTGTAGTGCCCCAATTTACTCCTGATAATTTTCTTTTTCTGTAGCCCCCTTTGTCTGAAATTAATATAGCTTCTGCCCACTTTCTTTTGATAAGTGTTAGCATGGTATATCTTTTTCCATCACTTTACTTTTATTTTAATTTATCTTTATTGTTGAAAATATTACAGATGTCCCTCTTTTATCCCCCCATTTACCCCATCCACCCTACTCCCATCCCCTCCCAGGCCTTTACCACACTATTGTCTATGTCAATGGATTATGCATATATGCATATAAATTTTTTGCTTAATCTCTTCCCACCACACCCACTTTTGTAGTGCCCCAATTTACTCCTGATAATTTTCTTTTTCTGTAGCCCCCTTTGTCTGAAATTAATATAGCTTCTGCCCACTTTCTTTTGATAAGTGTTAGCATGGTATATCTTTTTCCATCACTTTATTTTTATTTTAATTTATCTTTATTGTTGAAAATATTACAGATGTCCCTCTTTTATCCCCCCATTTACCCCATCCACCCTACTCCCATCCCCTCCCAGGCCTTTACCACACTATTGTCTATGTCAATGGATTATGCATATATGCATATAAATTTTTTGCTTAATCTCTTCCCACCACACCCACCCCTACCTTCCCTCTGAGATTTGTCAGTCTATTCCAGTATGTCTCTGGATCCATTTTGTTTATCAGTTTATTTTGCTCATTAGATTCCACATATAAGTGAGATCATGTGATACTTGTCTTTCTCTGAATAGCTTATTTCACTTAGCATAATACTATCCAGGTCCTGCCATGCTATCTCAAAGAGTAAGAGATTCTTGTTTTTTACAAATCACAGTATTCCATGGTGTAAATGTACCACAGCTTTTTTAACCACTCATCTACTGATGGGCATTTGGGCTGTTCCCAGAATTTAGTTACTGTAAATAGCACTGCTATGAACATAGAGGTGCATATATTCTTTCTGATTGGTGTTTACAGATACATCTTCTAGGGCAAGATAAACAAACGGGACTACATTAAAATAAAAAGCTGCACAGAAAAGGAAACCATCAACAAAATGAAAAGAGACTTCACTATATGGGAGAACAATGATACTGATAAGGAGTTAATTTCCAAAATATATAAAGAATTCATACAACTTAACAAAAAGAAGACAAACAGTCCAATTTTTTTTAATGGGGAAAAAAAAACTAGAACCTAAGTAGACACTTCTCTAAAGAGGACATACAGATGGCCAAAAGACATAAGAAAAATGCTCGAAATCACTAATCATCAGAGATGCAAATTAAAATGACAATGAGGTACTTCACATCACACCTTCCAAAATGGCTACTATCAACAAATGACACATTCTGGTGAGGATGTGGAGAAAAGGCAATCCTAGTACATTGCTGGTGGGCATGCAGACTGGTGCAGCCACTATGGAAAACAGTATGGAGTTTCCTCAACAGATTAGCTGTTGTTTTAGGTTGTAGTGGAATCACATTGTGGATTTGATTTTTATCTCCTGATTACTAATGAGGGTGAACACAATTTCATGATTAATTGCAAGCAAGAAAAACCTACTTGGATTTGAAAATATATGTATATATACATAACAACTCTTTATTATCTAACCAGTTAGGTTTGTAAACAGTCCTGTGAGCTAAGACTGACTACTTTCCTAGAATTAAAACTTTAGAATATTTCACTTCTCTGCAAACGCATCTTTAAAAAAAAATAAGGACCTATTCATTTTTTTTGATTCACATATGATTTGTTTTGAAGACTATCTGACAACATTTTTAATTACTTTCTCTACAACTGAGAGATTTTGAGCATTATATACCTGTTTCTGATTCAGTGTAAATGAACATCATATGTTTACTTTTTGAAATACAACGTAAAGACTGGCAGATGTACAAATGGCAATCATTGAGAAGTACAAAACTATTTTGAATGAAAAAATAACCAATTTTGGATTTGTAAATAAATACAAAGAACATTTATTGAAACATATATCAAGTAAATACATGTGGTTAAATGAAAGACTAAGTAATAATCCTTTGAAGAATGTATACACTATTTCACAGTAACATCTAGAGATAGAGCAATAACTGTCAGTTCCTTCTTGCTCACCTGCCCTGCAAGAGCTCAAGTAGATTTGCCCTTGGCAAGCAATATAAACCTTGTTGACTACTTTGCCTGGTGAAATGGCCTTTCGTAGACTTAGAAATATGTCAGTGTTGTTCATATTCCAGGTTTATCCTACCCATATAAATGAGGGGAAATGTGGTCTTTTATCTATGTTACCTTTAAAGAAACTTTTTCTTGGCTTGGGGCTTGGGGCTTGGGGATAGGGATAGGGATAAGGATAGGGATAGGCCGCTTGCCTTTGGTGAAGTAATTGGAGACCACTCATCTCCTGGCTGCACGGTAGAGGGCAGGACGTTCTCCCCAGCCGACAGTGACACCCAGTCTGTGGTATTTTAGTATGGCAGCCTGATCGATCTAAGACAACTTGTCAAGATCCATAAGGTAAGAATCATTTGCATCTTTCCCAATCAAAATGAACATTTAAGTCTATAGACAAGAGTGACTTGGCATTGCTATCAGTTTTCTATAACTTACAGAGTTGCAAAATAGCCCAAAGATGATGAAAGGACATAGAAAATTGCACTAGACAGGATACCTAGTAATCTTTCCTGGCAATTTCAAGCTCTCTCATAAGTTTCCCTGACATATCTAAACAACCATCTATAAGCTAATTGCCCTGAAGTTACTCCAGAGGAGACCTGCTGTCACCTATTTTGATTAAATCTTTTTTATTCAAGCATAGGCAACTTATGTTTGTCTTTATTACATGTGCAATCCAAGTTCATACCAACCAAAAGGAACACTAGGGAGTCAGAGCCACAAAGATGTCATCTTAGCACCCAAGTTGGTCCTCACTAGCAAACTCTGGAACCTTCATGCCCTTCCTATTTTGTTAAGGGATCCAGGCTACAGTGTTGTATAAGCTCTGCTATAAATGGTTATTCTCTCAGCATGGCTAATTCAAGGCTTCAGATCCCCTTAAGTTTTTACCTTGTAGTTCCCTGGACACACCACTGATGTGACACCTTACTGAGGTCACCCATAATGTCATGTGAAGCTGCTTATTCTACTTTCCCAATCACTCACTGACAAACAAAAAGGAACAAATGAAAGTGAAAAGAGCTATCATTTATTGAGCTCCTACTATGTGCCAAGGCTTTAAGTAGTGTTCATTCTTTAAACTTGTGACATTTTTGTTTCTGCTTTGGCAGTTAAAAGTAAATTGTACCTCCCCTAAAAGAATGTGCCCCAAATAAAATTAATTTCACATTTTTAAAATTTTTTAGTATTTCATACCTCATCCAGATCTAAATTTTCCCAGTTGTCCAAAAAATAATGTCCTTTGCAGTTGGTCTATACAAACCAGGATCCAATCCAGGACAGTGCAACTAGTGGTCATGCTCCTTTAAGTCTTAATCTAGAAAAAGATCCCTCTTCATTGACTTCTTGTTGAAGAGGCAGGACTAGTTCTCCTGTAAAATGTCATTCTTTCTGGATTTGTCTATTGCTTCCTCATGGTATTTATTTAACTTGTGTATCTATCTCCTATATTTCCTCAAAATTAGGATAGATATAGATTTGATTCAAGTTCAATATTTTTGTCCAGATGGAATATATAATCAGAGGACACATAATATCTGCTTGCCCAATCATTAGCGATGCTTAGATTCACTGATTTTTCGGCCCTGCAATGAGGCCACCAGCAGTTTACAAAACTTGGAGCTACATTAAGCCTTAAGATTATTTTGATGAAATAACCACCAACACACTTCAGAATCCTCAACAACCCATCTACAAATTATTATTTTGGAATACTCTCTTTTGAAAACAAACTGCCTATAGTAACTTTTAATTAAAAATGGACCTTCAACTAACGGGATTACTTTTTTCCCTCCAGGCCAGGGTTGGTTGCTGCCAACAGCGAGTGGGCCACGGCACAGCCCAATGTGAAGGCTGCAGTGACGGGGTCAGGCCTCTGATGTACATTTACCCAGTTTCTCCACTTTTCTTCTCACAGCCTTTCCTTATCTTTGTGGTTCTCCTCTGAACCCTTCGTGTTTCATTTCCCCCAGGGACCCCTAAAGTGAACACAACATTCCTAGCACATACTGAGACTACGATCCTTTACTGCATTTCAAGTTTGAGGATCTGTGGAATTAGCAATTGTGAAATGGACTTGAAAATTTGAATCAAGAAACTTAAATTTCTTAAGAAAATTCACGCCAAGGTTGGTTTTTAAGTGCCATCTTGAGTACTTTATTTTCAGTAGTTATCATTTAGGAAATCAATAATGATAATATGATGCTGAGAAAAGTAATTCTAACTACCATCACAGTAATGCTTAATGAACTGCTGGAACCAGAAGTCAAAGTATTCCTGAAACCCAGAAGACCTGCAAATCTGTATCCAACCCACGTTCCAAGGAAAAGAAATAACCTTGGGAAGCCAAACTGAGAAGTATAGTAAAATTAATTGATTATATGTTCATTAACTGTACAAAGCAGGGACTTAATCTTAATGTCAGGAAGGATTATCTTTATTGTGGCAAAATACATATAAATTTATCATTTTAATCATTTTCAAGTGTACAGTTGTGGTATTAAGTACATTCACAATGTTGTGCAACCATCACCACAATCCATCTCCAAAACTGTTTCACCATCCCAAACTGAAACTCAAACACATTAAACAATAAATCCTCATTCCTCCCTCTCCCCAACCCCTGGTGACCACCATGCTCCTTTCTGTCTGCAGATTTTGACTACTACTCTAAGTACTTCTTATAAGCAGGATCATAAGTATCTGTCCTTTTGCATCTGGCTTATTTCACTTAATATAATGTCTTTGAGTTTCATCTATGTTGTAGCTTATGTCAGAATTTCATTCCTTTTTAGGGATAAATAAATATTTTGTTTATTGAATCATCCATACATGGACATTTGGGTTGCTTGCAACCTCTTGGCTCTTGTGAACAATGCTGTTATGAACATGGGTGTACAAATATCTGCTTGAGCCCCTGCTTTCAGTTATTTTGGGTATATATCCAGAAGTGGAATTGCTGGGTCATAGAGTAATTTTTATGTTTAAATTTTGGGAAACTGTTATACTGTTTTCCATGACTACTGCCCTATCTTATATTTCCATCAGCACAAGTGTTCCAGTTTCTCCACATCCTTGCCAACACCAATTCTTTTCAGCTTTTTAATAATAGCCACACTATAGAGTATGAAGGAAGAATTTTTAATAACTAGATCTGCACTACAGTGGACCGAGCTGTCCAGGAGACAGGGACTGATGGATATGCTCTATCAAAGACTGGATAGACTGTCATGTTCACTAGTGCAAGTTGTGCACTGTCCAAATATATCTGATCACAGGG
Source organism: Myotis davidii (assembly GCF_000327345.1). Lineage (NCBI taxonomy): Eukaryota > Metazoa > Chordata > Mammalia > Chiroptera > Vespertilionidae > Myotis > Myotis davidii. The sequence continues at coordinate 5,556,938 of NW_006295491.1, read as the reverse complement.
TGAGTAGGGGCTGAAATCCAGCACACGTTTCACATGCCAAGGTGCAAACCCAGGTGTAGAGCTGCCCCTTCTTGGAGGAAGCAATAACTTGTCAGGTTCAGAGAAGCATCAATCAGAACGTCAAACCTCAGAGGGAAGGTAGGGGAGAGATCAACCAAAAGACTTGTATGCATGCATATTGCTGGGAGCCGGTCCATCCTTGTTGCTTGACACAGTCGCTGCAGGGAAGGAACATCTGCACAGCATATGTTTCAAGGGACCTGGCGTATATGGCATACTGTTCTTAATATGTTTGCTCCCCTTAGCGCTATGTCTTTTAACCAAGGTCACCTCTCTGAGAAAGGTTGTTTCCCCATTTAGGGATTTTCCCCTGAAGTTAGGGAGGGGATAAAACCCCTTAACTAAGTGCCAGGAGGGT
>NW_006295491.1:5518649-5556484 GCF_000327345.1 Myotis davidii | reverse complement strand
GATAAATATCACATGATCTCACTCATTTGTGGAATATAATGAACAACATAAACTGATGAATAAAAACAGCTCCAGAGACAGAGAAGCATTGATCAGACTGTCAAACATCAGAGGGAAGGTAGGGGATGGTGGGGGTAAGAGTGAAAGATCAACCAAAGGACTTGTATGCATGCATATGAACCTAACCAATGGACACGGACACCAGGGGGGTGAGGGCATGAGCGGGGGTGGAGAGTGGGGGGGCAATGGGAGGATAAGGACACATATGTAATACCTTCATCAATAAAGAAAAATAAATGTTGTCAGCTGACCAGGTCATGTGCTCCAAGGGGCATCATTTTCATTTTTTAATGCAAATTAAGGCACTTATAAAAGCTACTGGTTATCCTGGCTGACTGATTCCTCATCATGGGGATACTGTAATACAACAGATTAGTAATAATGAGTCCAATTGGTAGATGACTACTAAGGCCCCTTTCAATGGTGATACTCTGTGGATCTCTTTGATGGTTGTACAAAATGCCCCCCAAATTATTTGACACTGCACTGACAGTGGAATCGATATCCTCTCACCTTGCATCTGGGATCTGTGACTGTTTGGCTATAGAATTCTGCAGAAGTAACCCTGTACCAGTTCCCAGGCCCAGACCTTAAGAAACTAGCAGCTCCCACTTCCTTCTCCTGGAACACTCCTTCTTGGAACCTAGCCACCATGCTCTGAGGAAGCCTAAACCACTTTGTAGGTGAACTATCTTGGAAGTGAAGCCTCCAGTCCCAGCAAAGATGAGCCGTCCTAGCCAAGACCCACCCAAATTGCAGACTGATGAGTAAAGTGGCCACTACCGGTTTAGGGTGATTTGCTTTAGTTACAGTAGATAACCAGAACAGTCTACAATATAATGTGACCATCCAGTCCTCCACATACACATTTCCACAGCAAGCCTCACACCAACAGTGAACGAAAGAACTCCGAGGCAAGGCCTTCTCTAAGGAGCCCTCAATTTTTTCTCACATGTCACAGGCAATGGCCTTTGCCTCTCATTTCCTCTCCCACTGCCTAATTTAGGATAAACTCACTATCATATAGAGATGCTAAGATCCATCTTCTGCAGCATCTGCACCCTCACTGTTTGGATCTCCACAGGAATCATAGGTTTCTCTGAGCCACACACTGGACCCTCCATAGACGTTCCATGGCTCCTGCTTTGTCCTGGGCTAGTAGCCTTTGGGTGCTGGCTTCAAGAGACAAGACAGAAGCAAAAGGTACTTGATCCTGTAAAATACAGTCCACGTGGGTTCTTCAACCTGCTCTGAGTTTAAGAGGGAGCGTATAAGCCAAGCAAAGGGGCAGGGAACGCAGAGGAGCAGCCGAGCTTGGACCCTAGCTGCCTCTGTTTGCAGTGGCTCCGTCACAGATCAAATCTGCCTGCATTTACGAGGAAGGGAATGGGTTTCTCTGCTTGCCTTTCTCGAGTCGGGCTTGTCTGATGAACTATCCTCCTTCCTGGATTATCACACACACACACACACACACACACACACACACACACACACACACCACCCCTTCATTTCAGGAAGGAAATAGTTAAAACAAGACTCCTGCCCTGCAGGGCCTGGGAGGGGGCGGCTCTGTGCTTTATAGTGGCTGCCTCTAAGGAGGGCTGGAACCTTAGGACGTTCTTTCTGTCCTAGAGTAAAGCAGAAGGTCGGGGAGATTTTGGAGAAGGGGAGGCCAGACAGACGGGGCGGGGGGCGTGTGCTCCTCTGGAGTTTCCTTTTTCTTCTAGTCCTTGCGCGCGCAGTCATCCCTGTGGTCTGGCGATTGTGGATTGTGGTGGCGAGGCTCCATCCCCGCCGGTGGCCAGAGGCTGGGGGCTGGGGAGACCTCCGCCACAGAAGCGGTGCCCAGGAAGTTTTCCGACGGAGAGGCAGCAGTGCAGCCCGAGTGCTGCCGCGCGGGAGCTCAGGACCCAGGCCACCCAATCTCTCCGGCTCTGCTTCCTCTCGCCCAGCCGCCCAGGTGCCGAGCGGACCGGGCAGCTGTCTGCGCCCGCCTAGCTCCACGGTCGGTGCAACTCTTTCCTCTCGGGGACCCGCCAGGGGTGGGGAGATGTCGCCTGAGCCCCTCGGTTGGGAGGAGAGGGAGCAGGCATCCATTCCGCCCGGTGTCCTGCACCTTGGGCCACCCTCCCACACGGTCTAGGGGTGCGTGGTGGCGCCGGCGCCTTCCTAGGAGGGGCTCTTTGCGGGCACGTCTGGGGTTTGAGGAACTGATTGAAAGCCCGCTGCCTACCCAGGTGGGATTCGGATTTTTAGTTAAAGGAAAATATACAGTTCTCCCTGGGTCTCCCATTTCCCCCGGGCACGGAAGAACTTTATGGAACATCACGCCCCTGTCGCAAGCTCCAAAGCGTACTTGTGAGAGGTGTCCCGCAGCCTTTTCTTACTTGCCTGCTTCTGCTCCCTGCACACCCGGGCTTGTCAAGGGCAGCCAAGGGCACTCGGTGTGCGGGACAGATGTTTTGGAAACCCCCAGGGCAGCTGGTTTGGAAACCTGCCTGTGGATGTCTGGGCGTTCGGTTCTATGCTGTCCTTTAAAGGCCACTTGTTGCCTTTCACGTGCAGAAAACTAGGGCTGTTTCTAGATAATCAGCCTCTGTTTACACCATCCTAATGGCGTTCCGGATAGAGCTGGCGGCGGAGAGGGGTGGGTGGGAGGCAAATTAAAGTCAGACATTGTCAGCAAGGACAGTTGCTAATATCTTACCCAGGGAGCAAAACCCACAGAAAACTTGTAGAAAGTACCTAGTTTTTTGTTTTTCCTCTTGTAGATACTCATGGCTTCCCTGGCTCCCCGCCACCCCCTCCCCAATACCTTCTGTTTTAAGTGGCAACTAATTGGGAAACATCTTGACAATCATTTCATGTAACTACCTGCTCTGAACTCAGACCATTTAGGTGAGGTTGGAATTCCCAAATTACTAATTATAGTACAGGTCCACTTTGATCCTGAGAATCAGAGATGTTAAATGGTTAAAGTATAAGCATAAGGGTCCAGTCCTCTTCCTTAATAATAACTTTTGAACTTAAGCGAATTCTTAGACCCCAAACAGAAGAATGCTGAATGTATAAACCATGTCCCTGAGGTCTGAACCTCAGATGCTTCACTAGAGCTATGACTGGGTATGACTGATTATTCCAAGCACAGCATGACTTAGATCCATGGAAATGAGCTACAGGCTCATCCTTGGAGGAACATGCATTTGAAGGAGCTTCTTTTGTGTGGTTTTGTATTTTTCATGCAATATGTGGTATTCACATGCCTTTGCCAAGTATCCGGTAGCTCCGCAGCTTAACATGTAGAGAGCTGATGGAGGCACCATCAGAAATGATTTCTGCGGTGGTGTCATTGTTGCAGGGGAAGGAAAGTGGTTTTAATAGTAGCTAGCTCACACTTTGATAAGAACCCACAGCCTTGGCCTCCTTCGCTCCTGCTATAATCAGCGGACCAAGCAGACCAGCAAGCCAGTGTTCAAACACTAGTGGCACCTTTTGTGGGTGGCAGAATACGATAGCCAGGTCAGTTTACGAAATATCCTCTAACAGACTCTAATGGGCAGGGAGTCATTCCATTACTGAGAAAAGCCTTCTCTCTCTTAGTTTTAGTAAAAGCATTCATGAAGGTTCCATTCTGATTGGGAAACTGGGAGGAGGCTTTAGTCATTAAACAGCACAAGATATTGAAGGATTTTTTTTCTCCCTTCTCTAATCTGAAGAGGATGACAGTATGCTTTGTTCTCAAAGTTCTGGTCTCCAATGCTGAATGGAAACAGGGTCTGTCAATATTAGGTTAGATACTCACTCCACAATGTAAGAAGCAAGAAAAAAACTACTTATAAGTCCAGGCAGATTTGATATGTACATAGTATGCCCCTAGCTTAGAAAAATTGATGCTTTTTATCACTTTTTATTATTTATTTTTATAATATCAGACTGAGTCAAGTCCTAAAAGCAAAGTAAAGTGAAGCACTCTATCTCCTGAACTGCTTCTTGGCCATGAAAAAGACTCAGTTCCCTTATGCATAAAATGGGGATATTGGCCCTGCCCACCTAGAGTTGTTTCTGAGATCTGTTTACTTTAGATCTTCTATACAACATGAATAAATCTCATTTCCTCCACATATTGACTACGCTTTATTGATAACTGTCAAAGATAACTCAAAATCCCTAAAAGTGGTTAATTCCAACCACAAATAAACTCAGAAAAAGGACACAATTTTTAAAAATTAAATTTTATGTCACAGACACACCCACCATTGGTGGGCATAAATGAACTTAGGGCCTTTATTTTAAAAGATTGTTAAAAACTCACAAGCAAGAAAATACAAAACTATTTAAATGTGAGGAGCCATTTTTATTTACCTTTGCTTATTGTGTTACCACCAACCGCCCTCATTTTCCCATCTTTTCTTTAAGGATTAAAGAAGAAAAATGTAGACTTCCGGGGCAAGAAAGACCACTTGCTCCACAAAAGTGACTAAAACAAGCAAGCAAACAAACAAATGGTCTTTTGAAACATCTCACCAACCTCTAAGTCCACTGCTTCACTGAAACTCTGGAGAATTCATTTAAACATTTCAAGTGCTAAGAAGGCATGAGAATGAGAGGCAGTGCAGGCTAGAGGTTAAGAGCTCAACGTTGGATTAACTTGCCTTAGAATCACAGCATTGCCACCCACCACCTGTGCTTTTGACAAGCATCTTGACGTTCCTGAGTCTCTGGTTCCCTACCCTTAGAATGGAAAATGTATCTGCTTCACAGGGTCAGGGAGAGTATAGACCAGATGGCAACATGCCTATGGAGTGCCCAGCACCGTGACCAGGCGTGAGACAGATATCCCTCAGAAAACCAATGGTGTGCCTGCCTGGGAAAGTCCATTACTCCCAGTTTCACTTGGCAAATATCATGCCGATAATTTCTGAGGAATGGAAAAACCCAAAACTCCTGTCAGAAGATGTACTAGTAGATTGTACACATTAATCATCAGGGATTTCAATAAAAATAAATATTTTGTCTTTATCAGTTACGTCATGTTTATTTCAAACTAGTAGTAAAATTGTTATATGTAGAGATGGTGTTAACCAGAGTTCTGATTTTAAATTAACATGGCATAATGCTTTAAATGGCTACCTATGCTGCATTTTATTACCATGTTCATTATTTACCATGTGAAAACTAGCACATATTTTGGAATATTGGATTCTTAATTATAGAATTGGTAATCTTATGCCTTAGCACAGCGGTTCTCAACCTGTGGGTTGTGACCCCTTGGGGGTCAAACGACCCTTTCACAGGGGTCGCCTAAGACCATCGGAAAACACATATATAATTACATATTGTTTTTCTGATTAATCACTATGCTTTAATTATGTTCAATTTGTAACAATGAAAATACATCCTGCATATCAGATATTTACAGTATGATTCGTAACAGTAGCAAAATTACAATTATGAAGTAGCAACGAAAATAATTTTATGGTTGGGGGTCACCACAGCATTAGGAAGGTTGAGAACCATTACTTTAGCACTATATAACTTTTACTCAGCATTTAATGCCTTTTCTTTTCCACTAGTAAAATGTATCTCAACTCTCCAAGATTTTTGTAATTCAGATTCTTAGCAGAGGGATAGTGGATGGAAAACAGCAGCTTTTAAGCTACTTCTTAAAAAAAAACTGACATATCCTCATGCGTATTATAATCTAGATATAAGTATAGCTATGGACAGAGATGAGAAAGAGAGAGAGAGAGAGAGAGAGAGAGAGAGAACTTGCCCTAATAGAGCTTTGCTCTTTTCTGATTTTGTTCTGCTTTGGGGTAAGCTGACATAGATATATCTTATCTAATTACCAAATATATCCTGCTTTTTAACTGGAGCAGTAAATAATCATTGACTGCAGTCTTACTGGCAGCTGGATTTTGTAACCAAAATTATTTTTCTTTTTTTTCTAGGTGGAAAAAAAAAAGTGAGGGTGTAAAAGCAACAGAATAAGAGACATTTCCTCAAATTTGCATCAAGATGGAAACCTTTTGCTTCAGGGTGTCCTTTTGGGTGGCACTGGTTGGATGTGTAATTAGTGATAATCCTGAGAGCTACAGCACAAATCTAAGCACGCATATGGACGATTTTACCACTTTTCGCGGGACAGAGCTCAGCTTCCTGGTTACCACTCATCGACCCACTAATTTGGCCCTACCCAGCAATGGCTCAATGCACAACTATTGTCCACAGCGGACCAAGATTACTTCAGCTTTCAAATACATTAACACTGTGATATCTTGTACTATTTTCATCGTGGGAATGGTGGGGAACGCAACTCTGCTCAGAATCATTTACCAGAACAAGTGTATGAGGAACGGACCCAACGCGCTGATAGCCAGCCTTGCCCTTGGAGACCTTATCTATGTGATCATTGATATCCCCATCAATGTATTTAAGGTAGGAAGTAACCACAAATGTATTTGCAAGTTTGAACATATGCTCTGATTCTACAGTAAGAGAGTTGCTGCAGACTTTTCTGACCTTCTGGAGTTTAGTCTGTTTTTACTGGGAGCAGTTTCTGCTATCTTACAACTAGTGGTTTTTTAAATGTTTATTATCTGTGAAATGTTACACTTAATTTTCTAACTTAATTGTTAACCAAATAGTATTGCAGGAGTGACTCCTCAAAATGAAGGTCTTTCATGCAGCATCGGCTTCTTATTGCTGTGTGGATAGGCAATTTTAGAGAGATCGCTTAATTTCTCTGAGGTTTAATTTTCAGGGTGAGACCTACTGAGCCCAAAAAGTGCTCTACATAAATATATTCAGTTGCAGTTAACCCTTTTAATGTAATGTTCTGCAGACGCCCAATGTCCACAGTATGGCTTAGAAGGAAAAGCACCAGTTTTATTTTGACTAGATTGATGAGTGGAGCCCAAGCACGTGCTAGCTTCCTTGGTTATCTGGGTGACTTAGAGATAATAGGATCCACACGATAGCAGGCCCCTGGGGACCTCAGTGAGCAGTATTACTAAATTGTTTAAAATAAGCATCAGTTTACCTTTGCCTCTTTCATTTCTTCAGTTTACATTTGAGGAGTGCCTACGGTGTGCCCGCCCCTGAGCTGGGCAATGGGCTCCAAAGACAAATTAGACAAAGTTAGTGGGAGAGGAGGATAACTCACCCACTGCCGTGGTCACCTTGCTTTCAGGATGAGTTACTACCAAAACAAACTAAAGCCAAAAGGAATTAGATATTACATATTTGATTTCTGGATATAAGGGGGAAATTGCTGAAAGAATTCAAATGAACTAAAATTCAAATGAAATCACGATCTATGCCAGATATTCTGGAATGTCTTTATTCTAAGCCCAGAAAAAAACACTTTCTTCAGCCTTTATTTTTTTCTTCTCTGTATTAGCCATAGAAATGAAACAATTCTGAGCAATCATATTCTGAAATAGGACTTTAAATGGCAAGTTATGTCAATTGAAGACATAGCTTTAAAATAGACCAGTAGCTTTCAGTTTCCAATAGATACACTTAAACTGTGACAAAATGTTATTAATGTATCAGGAAAATCAGTGGCTAACAATAAAGTTGTAAGCAATGATTACAATTTTCAACACTACAAATAAAAAACATTTCAACATTCCTTCAATACACTGCAAAATTGGGGAAATTAGGCAACAAATAATATTTTTTTAAAAAAATCACATATCATCTCTTTCCACAGAATAGCATAAATACATGTGTTTTCTATTTGAAATTAAAATGGGATTTTAGAACCAAACAATGATGCAAATGAAAATGTGTAATTAATTTAAAAGGTTCAACGTATGCTAGAGAACTTCAATTTTTTTCTTTACAAGGTTATTTTCTCTTTATGAAGTATTATGTGTACTCAACACCCACTTTCTTGTGACATATTTATTTAATCATAGATTTAAAAATGTTGATATGGCTCATTCAAAATTTGACTCTTCAGCAGTCATGGTGTGGAGTAATAAACATTAATTACTCATGTTTATGTACCAGTTAACCAATCCATATGGCTCAGGAGAATAATTAACCATCTCTGAATTAGTCCCATTTGGCCTTGCGCAAAGCAGCTTCTTGACAAATCAATATCTGCAACTGCGGGGAAGGGGACTTGCTTGTCGATTTAAGGTGCTACCTGCCAATCAACAGACCAAACTTCATTTCTATTCCATAGTAACATTTTAAGTCAGATCATGTGGACTATCTTCAAATTTGTTGAAAATCCAAAAAGAAAAAGCTTTTGTTTTACATTCATATAATAATGGATAAAAATTAATTCATTCTTATTTGACTATATGGTTCTTACCTCTTGGGAATCTAATATGGTCAGCCCTCTGTATCCACAGTTTCTGATTAAGCAGACTCAACTGACTACAAATTGAAAATATTCAGAAGAAAAGGCTATGCTGTTACAGACATGACTATGTAGTTAGGCGTACAATGGTTGTGTCAATGATTAACATATACAGACTTTTCTTCTTGTCATTATTCCCTATGTAATCTATATAATAAAAGCCTAAGCAACCGTTAAGGCAGAACGACCAGTCGCTATGATGCGCACTGACCACCAGGGGGCAGATGCTCAACACAGAAGCTGCCCCCAGGTGGTCAGTGCACTCCCATGGGGGAGTGCCGCTCAGCCAGAAGCCAGGCTCATGGCTGGCAAGTGCAGCGGCAGTGGCGGGAGCCTCTCCCGCCTCCGTGACAGCACTAAGGAGCAGCAAACTGAGTGGTAAGGAGCAGCAAGCAGACAGGCGGTAAGGAGCGAAGGGTCCCAGACTACGAGAGGGATTTCCAACTGCCGGATTAGGCCCGCAGCAGGTGGATGTTCCCCAAGGGCTCCCGGACTGCGAGAGGGTGCAGGCCGGGCTGAAGTCCCCCCACCCCCTCACCCCCGGCACAAATTTTGTGTAACGGGCTTCTAGTACAGTATAACAGCTACTTACATTGTATTAGGTATCATAAGTAACCTAGATATGATTTAAAATGTACAGGAGGATGTATGTAGATTATATGCAAATACTATGCCATTTTATATAAGGGATTTGAGCATCCAAGAAATTAGTTATTGGTGGGACCAAACGCAGATACTGAGGGATAACTGTACAGTAATACCTACTATAGTTTTAAATAATGTAGACAATGTGAATATGGTGCTTTTGCCTCACAGGAGTACATTTGTGTAATTTCTGTTTTTCTAAAACTCATATAGTGAGTTATTTAACCAACATTACTTTTAGAAAATAAACCCTTTGGTTTCAACAAAAATACTCTTTAGTCATTTCAATCTTTTTTAGAGGAAAAATGAAAAGCATTGGAGTGAGCTTAAAATATTGGTGGAGCTATTTCTATTTGCTTCTCTCAGTCTTCTTCTCTAGGTTAGGAGGCCCTAAGATATTGCTGCTTCTCTGACTTCTGTCCACAAGAGTCAAGAGAAATCCTTCCAAGCAATGTGAGTGCCAGGTCCTCACGCCTTTGCTCCACAGCTGTCTCCTGTTGTAAGATTCTGATGCTTTGGGGTCTCACATAACGGGCCTGTGACTTCTCTTCAACTATGTTAAACTATCTCTTTACTTCAGGGCAAAGTAGCAGCTGTCCATCTCACTTTACTATTATGCTTAGGTATCCATGAAATGAAAATAATGTGTAGACTTGGAGAACATTCTGTGAAAAGGATGCATGAAGTTTTCCCCCTACCCCCATTAGAAGAATTAGGTTGAAAGAAGAATGTGAAAATATTTGTTATACTCTTTAAAGAACAATGAGTTTTCAAATCACACAGGTTATTGTGTGTAACAATTCTATCAGTTGCTTTTATACGCAGTTCCAAGGTGTCTCCAGGCAGAGAACATTACCCTGAGTCTAGAGCCAGCCTAAGTGGAAGGAGACAATGTGAAGATTGCATCTTTGGGCAAGGCAGACTTGCTGATTAGACTGCAGTAATGTTACAAGTGATTAATTGTTCCTTCTATTCACATTTTATTCCCTTTCTCTAACTTTGAAGTAGATTGTACTGAAAATGTTCCATATATGCATGTGATGTAAAACACAACTGAAAAGCAAAATGGCTGAGCTGTTTCTAATCTGTCATTATTCCGTTCAGCTAGTGCAGGGTAGCTCTGGACAGTCTGTGGGCATGCAAGAGGGGATCACTCCACACAATTTCCAAAAGTTTCCAAAAGATCTCTACATCTTCAGGGTTTCTTCCTACTGGCCTATACTGGACTTTGCTTCTATTTATTGATTGAATGTCACTCTACCCAAAACACCCAGGAACTCCCATGTTTAGTAGTCAAGGCCCTCCCCACTCTGGACATACTTTACCTACTTCTTAACCACTTCCCAACGTTCATGCTCAGCTCTGTCAAATGCCTTCACTATCCCTAAGTAACATGCTGTGCCCTAAATAACATTCACAGAGAGGTAGAATAGAGTCACCAAATTGCTGCTGCAGAGACCTTTACAGATCCTAAATTGAAAAATGAGTTATGCCTGGAGTTATGTTGCATTGAGAAAAAATAAACCAAAAGCTGGAAAAAAAACTCCTTTGACCCTTACTTACACTCACACACATGTTATATTAACTGGTAACAAAATCCGACATTCTGAGATAGTAAAATGTAAAGCAGAAGGGACCTAAAAAAGCAAATTAATGCCAGTTACTTTCTTAGTTTTCAAGCATAAAAGGGCCTTGCAAATGGCAATACTGAAGAAAACGTATTACTAAGTTTATCAAAGAATCACTTTATCTAGTTTTTAATTGTTCAAAAAACATAGTATGTTAGTATCTCTAATTTCAAGAAAAGACTGAAAAGAACAGGAGGGAGGAAGGGAAATGAGTTAGCAGAACCTTTCAAATACCCACACTTATAACCTAACTGATAATGAATTCAATTTGTCAAGAAATCACATTATTTTATACCCTGAATTTTCAAGAAATGCCAAAACTTAACCATGTAAACTAATCTATATATAAAATATATGCATTCATTACAAAACAATTAAAATATTGTATGTTTTTAGGGACAAAAAATAACCCCCAATTACTTAGTGGCAATTTGGATAGAAGTATAGAACTTAATAATTATATTCTTTAATGATTCATAAGATTTTGTGTATGGAGTGTTGTCTATAGCAAGTTGGATTGTAATCCTATATAATAAAAGGGTAGTATGCAAATTGACCCTAACAGAACGACTGGTCGCTATGACAAGCACTGACCACCAGGGGGCAGACACTCAAAACAGGAGCTGCCCCCTGGTGGTCAGTGTGCTCCCACCGGGAGAGCTCTGCTCAGCCACAAGCCGGGCTGAGCACAGCAGCGGTGGCAGGAGTCTCTCCTGCCTCTGTGGCAGTGCTAAGGATATCCGACTGCAGCTTAAGATGTCCAACTGTGGGCTGTCAGAGGGATGTCCACCTGCCAGCTTAGGCCCGATCCCCTGGGGAGAAGGCCTAAGCTGGCAGGTGGTCATCCCCCATGGGGTCCCGGCCTGTGAAAGGGTGCAGGCCGGGCTGAGGGCCCCGCCAAGTGCACAAATTTTCATGCATTGAACCTCTAGTTTTGAATAAAGTAGAAACCCTAAAAGTGATGTTTGTGCATGGGTGGGCCAGAGCTTATTGTGCCAAGCTCATCCATATGTGCATGCAGACACTCCCATAAACTACTGTACCTTGGCCTATTTGCATAAAAACAGGAATGTGGGAAAATACAAGTGAGAAAAGTAGAGTGGAGAAAATTAAAATGGTGGTCATGGGAAGAAGGAAGAAGTTGAGTCCAATGACTCAGCATAGAAATCTCTGACATGCATAGCAGGAAGTTGGAACAAGAGATAATACTGTAGGTGATTACTGTCTTCACTGAAACACAGAGGGTACAGCAGATCTGAGAAAATAGGTTAAAGAGCCAGTGAGAGCATCCAGTAACTGACTGTTGATTGCTAATTGGGTCTAATCTAAGCAACCACCTCTTGTTGAGGGCAACAATGAAAAACAAACAAATATAATATCTGTATGAAATGATCAGGAATGTTCTGCAATGGAAAGTCAAGGCTCCCAATATGTCACTCTGGCAGAGGATCTGAGAAATGTGGAAACCAGAGATGTTCACACCAAGCCAGTTATCTCCATATTCACACAGCCTTTGACATCTTGTACAACTGGGATCCATCCTGTCAGGGCAGCCATACAAAAGTTGTTTCTCAACACATCAAATCATCAAGACAATTTCTGTCTCAAAAGCAAATTGCCACAACTTATAGATTTTATGCTTCAAACACAATAGCTGTTCAATATATGCTTAGAATTTGATTAGAGCCTTAGCTATTAAAATCAACTTCTAACCAGATTCCTCTGAGACCTTCAAATTAAAATAATGATAATGTTGATAATTTCTCAGAGGAATTCTTCATTTATGGACAAGGCACAGGGTATTATCTGTGGTCTGCACATGCTAGTCTCCCAAGTTGATCAAATTACCAATGAATTGCATACATGATAAGGATATTGCCTAACCCTTTCACTCATCATCAAGCAAATCTTTCTCTTGTACTCCAGTAATAATAATAGTGCAAAATTAGGATAGAAACTCTATCCCTGAATTTTAAGACAGAAAATTTGTCCCTTTACCAAGATTTCTGCCCCTTGATACAATGCCTCCCAGCTAGTTTTCCTTGTATGTAGCTCTAGCTCTGACTCCTTCCAGGTGCCTCTCTCTTCATGGTTTTCATGTTTATCTACTCCAGCTAATCTGCTCCGAGAATGCCATGAACCTTCTACCTAAAATATTTCTCCCTGATGCCTCCTCTGGCTTACTCCACTTTGTTCTTCAGATCTCAGCTTAAACATCTCTTTGTCTGGCATGACCAGCTAGGTTAGTGCCTTTATCCTGTACTCCCAGGGCACCCTCTGTTAACCCTGTAATAGCATGTAACACGCACTCTATTGTATTTGCCAATTCACTTGCCTGTCTGACCCACTAGACCGCAAGTTCCTTGAGGCAAGCTGCCATCATTCTCATTTATCAGTGTCTCCTGCATCTAACACTGAGCCCAGCTTTAAAAATATTTGATGAATGAGTCAAATAAGAAAATGTACTATCATTGCCTCTATAAGAATGGTTTTCTCACACGCAATTCCAGATCTAAAGGCAAACCTGCTGTTCTAATTTACTGAATTTCTACTTTTTTCCTTCAAACCAGGAATGTCTCAGCGTCCATAAATGCACAAGCAAAGCAGAGCAGCACATAACAACAGGATCGCTTTCCCCCCTTCCCTTTGTCCCTGGAGGTCAAGAGCTCTTTTCCGATGGTTCAGGCAATGTGTCGTATAATTTCCTCTCTCTCTGTAAAGATAACCAAGCCAAAGGTTCTTTCCAGGATTTCTGTGCAACATACTTTCTTTGAGTGTAGTTGCAATTGTGGTTTGATTGAAATATTAATCCTACGAGTGATGTGGAATATGAAAATGAACACTCATAGCACAAAAGATTTCATTCTTTAGAGAATAGGCAACAGTTGATTTTCTGCCATTGCTAAGACGTGCATCGCAAAACATTATGCTAACCAGGTGATTTAAGAATATATGTACCTATCAAATGCCAGAGCGATAAATTTATTACCCAATTTGCTGTTAGAAGGAAGTTGCTGTCTGGAAAGGCTTCAGAACCCTCTCCAACTCTACCTCCCCTCTGACTTTTCGTTTCCTGTGTCTGGGAACCTCATTGCTTGCTCTCATGGTTATGTGAAGTAATTATTCTCATGTGAGGTTACTCTGCTAACCCTCAGCATTTGGCTCATAGCGCAGTTATACCATTTCTGGTGGGGGATGGAAACAGTCCATAACTGCAAGCTTGTTTCCCATGGCTGAGGAGGGAGAGATGGTTTTAGTCCTGTTCTCGTTAGGAAGGTGTTGAGATGGGGAAAAAAAATAAATAAATAAACGCATCATTCCTGATGATATTCCTCCATCAAACAGTTCAGGGCATGAAAGAGTTTGTTGTACTCTACATTTAACATAAAACAGTGATGGGTAAAGTTTTACTGGGAGACAGGAATTTTCACATGGTACACAGTGCGTGTGGGAGTGCGGCACTGATTCCAGCATTCTGATCAATTAAAGCAGATGTTCTGGCTCTTCTATGCTGAAATATTTCTATAGTGTCTTCATCTTATGAGTTGCCAGGATGTGAGTGTTATTTGTTTATTATCGTACAAGGTTTACACAGTTAGTTTGAAGAGTGTGCGAACTAAAATGAAAGGGGATGGGGAATCAAGTTTACTGTCTCTGGAATTGATTCTTCTAAGACTATAGAGCAGTTAAATAAGGGATGTTCTAAGAAATTCTGTCAAAGTAAATTTGATAGACTTCCAGAAATTCTACAACTGCTTTCTAGATCATATACTCCTGAGAGTTTTCTATAGCTACAATTTTATTTTTAACAAGGTCTAGTTTTTCTTGGGAAAACTTTCCTATGTTATAAAATTAATAGTTAAATTCAATAATAGAACTGAACATAAGTATCATTTGGTGTTAATTTTTGGTAGCCTTATTTTTAAATTTAAACATTAAAATGTTATAAAACCACATACTATAAAATGTTTATTTAAATTTGGAAAGTTTGAAGCCCCCAATGTTCCTGGACTCTGGAAGCAAAAATCAAGAGTGCCCTCAGAAAGACTTAATATTATTTTTTAATGTGTAATTTGGAGGTCACCTGTTAGAATTTAGACATCTTTAGGAGTTTTACTGACAATTTTTGCCATCACAACTTTTAAAACAACTTACTTGGAGACTAGTATCAATAATGAGAGCTAGTCAAATTATGCTTCTCAGAACATCCTAAACATGCAAGTTCTATTGTTTTAGATCAAATTTTATACTAAAAGGTAATGGGGATGAAAACTAGTTGGCCATTTGATTTCTCAGGCACATCAGGTCTTTCCTGTCTACATGTTCTTCATTTACTCATTCAAAAATATATACTGGTCATTGGAGAAATAGCAGTAAATAGAAGCCAGACAAGCATCCTTGCCCTCATAGAAGAAAAAGATAAGAAGCTAGTTAAATAAATATACATATATATGGTGCCCCAAAAATATATATACACTTTGAATGATTATAAAATCAGGGTTTATTAACATACAGTTCATTTCCAAAATTTAAAAGAACCTACACAAATGAATAATTTTTTGGTCAACACATATTCAAACTGATGACCATTCTAGCCCAGGCATTACTGGTACTGTGAAGCAATGGAATCACAAACATCAAGAATCATTTCGTCTGTGATCCCACTTCTAGGAATATATCCCAAGAAACCAGAAACACCAATCAGAAAGGATATATGCACCCCTATGTTCATAGCAGCACAATTCACCATAGCTAAGATCTGGAAACAGCCTAAGTGCCCATCAGTAGATGAATGGATTAGAAAACTGTGGTACGCATAACCAATGGACATAAGACACTGGGGAATAGGGGAGGCTAGGGGACTGTCTAGGGCGGGGAAAAAAATGACACATATGTAATACCCTTTGTAATAAAAAATAAAATTTAAAAAAACATTTCTAGGGAAAAAAAAAAAGAATCATTTCATTCAGTATTTGTGTGCCCTCAATTCATCAACTGTTGCCAGTTTTGTACCATAAACTTTACTTTTATGTATCCCCATAAAAAAAAGTCTAGTGGATAAATTTTCTTGTTCAAAGCTTAGTCTGGCTGAAAATTAAGAAACATCATTTGAGTTATCAACTGTTAAAGTGTGTATACATGTCTTTGGTACATCCTGCAGCATATAAGATAAGTGCTAAGAATAAAAGTAAATTGGAGAAGGAGGGAGAGGATATTAATCTAAGAGTGGGTGGCTGAAAAAGTGGCAACACAAAGTTATTGCCCAAGCCAGGATATTTATGAGAGTAAAAGGAGACACTATCAATAATTACATATGGACTGTATGCATAAATGAAGACTGTCCTGCATAAACCAGGAAGTATGATCAGCCTACCAATACATCTTTATAAAGCCTTCATCTATTTTCTCTGGAAGCTTTTATTTATTGTTTGATTGATTGATTGATTTGAGAAAGAGAGGAAGGGAGAGAAAGACAAACATTAATGTGAGAGAGAAACATCAATTGGTTGCCTCCCCTACGAGCCCTGACTGGGGATTGAACTCCCAACCTAAGTATGCGCCGTGACCAGAAATCAAACCCTCAACCTTTTGGTGTACGGGAAGTTGCTCCAAACAACTGAGCCACACAGCCAGGGTGAGAGAGGAAGCTTTTAGATGATCTCATTTAAATTTAACAAGAACATAATGGCTATGTTGAAAAAACATTTTTAAGTTAATAAAGGAAAATATGCAATATTAAAATGCTATTTATACCCTAACCCAGTGGTCGGCAAACCATGGCTCGCGAGCCACATGCAGCTCTTTGGCCCCGTGGCATGGGCCACGAAGTTTCAATCGCACTGTAAATGCGCACCCACACATGGTATTTTGTGGAAGACCCACACTCAAGGGGCCAGTTTGCCGACCACTGCCCTAACTGGTTTAGTTCAGTGGATAGAGCACCAGCCTGCAGACTGAAGGGTCGCAGGTTTGATTCCAGTCAAGGTCACATGCCAGGTTGCGGACTCGATCCCCAGTAGGGGGCATGCAGGAGGCAGCCAATCAATGATTCTCTCTCATGATTGATGTTTCTCTCTCTCTCTCTCTCCCTTCCTCTCTGAAATCAGTAAAAATATATTCTTAAAAATGTTATTTATACCAATATGTAACATAAGAATAATATTACCTAAAGCTTAATTAGTGTTTACTCTGTGCCAGGCTAACTCATTTGATCCTCAAAACAAACATATGATTTACTAGTATTGCCTGAATTCCAAAAATAAAGAAACTGAGGATGGTGTTTAAGGATTTATTTAAGGTTACACAGCAAGTGGTAGAGCCAGGATTTGAATCCATTCTGATGTCAGAGGCCATGCTATTAGCTAAGCTGCCACTCTGCTTCTCTCCCATATACCTACCTCATAAGGCAAACTTCATAGTCATCAAAATGGCATCTCTAGTACAGAAGTATATTTTCAGAATGATCAATGATACATGTCATCCCCTTTTCTCTCCTCCATAAATCTAACAGTTTCTTTAGTCACTTATTTAAAACAGAAGTAAGCTATTATAAGGGAAAATGTGTACGAAACAAAGATTGTCTTCGAAAATAGCATGCATGTTGTAAGTCTTGCAGATTTGCATTGGAACATCTGGTAAACAGATTTTTGTATTCTATACTCATTGTCATGTTGGTGAGGCCAACTGACAGAAGGGAACTAGAAAATAAAAAAATAAACTGAAAGGATAGAGTGAGCTCTTTGATGGATCAATTGCCCTCTAGACACATACATCTACTCAGAGGAACATTTTTTTTCAAACCGGTGTCCTCCCCTAGTCACTGGAAAGGACAGTATGGACATGATCCAGAAAATGAGTGTCTATGGCTAGTCCATGTTTTCAGTTGGGGTTGAAACATCAGGGTTACCTAAAAAACTAAAGGTTACATTGCTAGACCTGCCTCCCTAGGTTTATAACATGCACAGGAGTTAAAACGGGAATGTGAAAGCATAAACAGATGACATTTGGGAATATATCTCAACTGATTTTTTTAAAATATATTTTTATTTATTTCAGAGAGGGAGAGAGAGATAGAAACATCAATGATGAGAGAGAATCATTTATTGGCTGCCTCCTGCACAACCCCCTACTGGGGATCAAGACTGCAATCGAGTATGTACCCTTGACCCAAATCGAACCCAGGACCCTGCAGTCAGGCTAATGCTCTATCCACTGAGCCAAACCAGCTGGGGCTCAACTGATATTTTAAAAGAAACTAGAAATCCTCAAATTTTAAAAATTTACATATCAAATACACTTTTTTTGTGAATTGATACCATAAAGTCCAAAACAATTTGAATAAGGAACTTTATTAATAGACCTAACTTTAAAGCAAACAATAAAGCAATTCTGCAGATTGTGTGTACAAAATAAAACAAACAAACAAAAAACTCTGACCACTGTGAACTTTTAGCTTAGTTTCACAAAATAAATATGTCTTGGTGTCATTTATGTCATAAGTGTTTTGTTTCTTTGCATCTTTCCATTGTTTCCACTAATTTTATTTTCTTATATTCTCAAATCAATAAACATGATACATCAAATAAATAAATTGAAAGGCAAAAAATCACATAATCATCAATAGACACAGGAAAAGCATTCAACAAAATCCAACACTCGTTTTTGATAAAAACTCTCAGCAAAGTGGGAAAAAAGGGATCATACCTCAACATAATAAAGGCCATATATGGCAAACCTATAGCCAACAATATACTCAATGGGCAAAAAATAAAACCATTTTCCCTAAGAACAGGAACAAGACAGGGATGCCCACTTTCACTACTCTTATTCAACCTAACACTGGAAATCTTAGCCAAACGATCAGACAAGAAGAAAACATAAAAGGCATCCAAGTTGGAAAGAAAAAAATAAAACTGTCATCATTCGCAGATGACATGATATTATACATAGGAAACCCTAAAGACTCCACCCAAAAACTAGTAGGTTTAATAAATGAATTCAGCAATGTAACAGGATACAAAAATAACATCCAGAAATTGATGACATTTTTATACACCAATAATGAATTCTCAGAAAGAGAAAATTAAAAAAACAAAAACAAAAAACAATCCCGTCCTAGCTGGTTTGGCTCAGTGGATAGAGCATCAGCCTGCAGACCAAAGAGTCCCGGGTTTGATTCCAGTCAAGGGAACGAACCTTGGCTGCAGGCTCCTTCTCGGCATGGGACCTAGTCAGGACTCGTGCAGGAGGCAACCAATCGATGTGTGTCTCTCACATCAATGTTTCTCTCTCTGTCTTTCCCTCTCTTCTACTCTCCCTAAAAATCTATGGAAAAATATCCTCGGGTGAGGATTAACAAAATAAATAAGTAAATATACAACCCCATTTACCATTGCAACAACAATAATAACATTAAGATACTTAGGAATAAACTTATCCAAGAAGGTAAAAGACCTGTACTCAGAAAACTACAGGATGTTGAAAAAAGAAACAGACAAAGAATATGAACAAGTGGAAAAATATACTGTGTTCATGGATTGGTAGAATTAACATCATTAAAATATCCATACTATCCAAACCAATTGATAGATTCAATGCAATCCCTATTAAAATAATCGTTGTGGTTTTCATTTGCATTCCCTTAATGATATTACCCTATGGACTTTTAATTTCCATGTTCTTAGCTATTTGTGTATCTACTTTGGTGAACTATTTAAATATTTTAGCCTTTATATTTCTCAATTGTGGGGGTTCTTTTTTTAATATATTTTTATTGATTTCAGAGAGGAAGAGTAAGGGAGAGATAGAAACATCAATAATGAGAGAGAATCATTGATCGGCTGCCTCCTGCATGCTCCACGCTGGGGATCAAGCCACAACCTGGACATGTGCTCTCACTGGGAATGTGCTCTCCTGGTTCACAGGTCGATGCTCAACCACTGAGCCATGCCTGCTGGGCTGTGGGGGTTCTTTAGGTATTTTGGACAAAAATTCTTCATCAGATATATAATTTGCAAATATTTTTTTCTACTCTGGCTTTTCATTTTCTTAATGGCGTGTTTTTAAAGAGCAAAAGTTCTTAATTTTGATTAAATCCCATTTATCAAACTTTTCTTTTATGGATCATGTTGCTGGTATCATATTTATGAAATCTTTGCCAAATCAAGATTACACAAAAATTCTCCTATCTTTTCTTTAACAGTTTTTATTTTTAGCTATTTCTTTTAGATCTATAATCAGTTTGAATTTGTGTATGATGTGAGGCAAGCATCTAAGTTCATTTTTTTGCATAGGCATATCTAGTTATTCCAATGTCATTTATTAAAATGGCCATTCTTTCCTCATTGAATTGCCGTGGCACCTTTGTCAAAACTCAACTAACAATAAATGCTTAAGGGTTTATTTCTGAACTTTCTTTTCTTTTCTTTTCTTTTCCACCAATCTCTTTGTTGTTTTGCCAACACCATCCTGTCTTGATTACTGTTGGTTTGAGTAAGTTTTTAAACAGGTACTTAAAGCCATAGTTTGTTCTCTGTTTTCAAAGTGGTTTGGGCTATTTTAAGTCTTTACATTTCTATGTAAATTTTAAGATCAACTTGTTAATTTCCTTGACTATAATAGGGAATGTATTGACCCTTTAGATAAATCTGGAGAAAATTTCCATTTGACAATACTGATTCTTCCAATCCATAAACATTTGTTGAGATCTTCTTTACTTCCTCCAATATTTTGTATATTTCAGTGTACCTGTCGTACACTTCTCTTGATAAACTTTTCTAGGTATTTTATTTTTTATGCTATTTTGAATGGAATTATCTCTTAATTTCATTTTTGAATTTTTCATTGCTTGTATATAGAAATGCAATGGATGTTTGCATATTGCTCTTCCATCCTGTGACCTTGCTGAACTCCACGCTCTTACTCATAATCCCTCGATTTTTTTTTTGCTGAGTGTGTGTGATGGTGAAGAATACAGTGACTATTAGACTAGTTTGGTGCCACTGTGTTGATTCATGCTAAGGCACTAGCGGTTTTAGCCACCATTGCTTTTGCACCAACAGTACACATGTCAACCAAAAAAAAAGGCAATAATCTCTTAATGATATCTTGATCTTGCAGAACCCATGAAAGGTTCTCAGAGATCCCAGGGAGTCTACAGACAACACTTAGAGAGCTAAATGATGTCTACGCACCTATGCAAGTCTGAAATGCTAAGATAAGATAAATGTTGTTTACCAGACTGATGTTAACATTTGCTTAAATGGTTGATGGTCATGGCAGTCAGTATTACTTAGGCAATTGCTGCATGTGGAACAACATACCAGGTCCTTAAGAAAAAAATGAAAATAAAATAAAACATTGGCTCTAATCTCAAGGAAATGGTACAAGTCTCTCTGAGTATTCAAGTCTCTAATTGAATACCAGCTCACTGTAGGCTAATTACATTAGACCCCTAATTTGTCTTTTTGTTCTACTAGCACTAAAAATAAACAAAATTCTTACAGCGGAGGTACAGCAATTATCAAATATCAATGCTAGAAGGAAAAGTAGGTTAAAATCTCTTGTTCTTTACTAGTACAGTAAATGTTATCTCATTCCCAAATGACCATAAATAAGACATAAGGCAACATCAAACTAATTTTCAAAACTATTTTAAAAGCCTTAATTTTACATTATTATTTATAATAGACCCTTGACTGGAAGGTAAACTAGCCACTTAGCTACTATTTTTTCCTGCATTTTACATATCGTTAAGATAATATTTAAAATATGATGCTTATGGCACATAGAGCAAGTTTACTATATATTTTAGCTTTTTCCCTGGAGAGTACTAAAATACTATTCATACATTCAAAGTAAATAAATAGTCTTAAGGCTTCAGTCTGTGGGATTCCTCAGGTTCTGACATCCTTAATCCTTTGAGGTAAAAGAAAAGGCAAAAGGGACTAAAACACTTAATAATGGGAAGAATAACAGAAAAATGGGAAAAGTAAAATTAACCATAAAAAAATGAAGGGAAGGATTGTGGTTAGGTTAGGTTAGGTTAGGTTAGGGATAAATGGAGTTAATAACAGTTTCAGAGAAACCAGTTACACACTGGAATTCTGATGTGAAAAAAATCAGGCAATACAAGAGCTAGCAGAGAATTTAAAAATAATCTAGTTCTAGCCCGACATTTCTTATTTAGCAGAGGAGGGAACCAAAGCCCAAAGATTTTCAATAGGGTTAGAGCTGGAAGCCACAATTTCTAACTTTCCCTTCAGTATGTCCCATCCTTCCCCCTTCACATTAAATAAAACTTTTGTAGTTTTAATAACTCTCTAGACCACACATAGCATTTTTCTAGAAGACAACCAAGGCTTCTAAAATGTTAACGGATGCATTGTTGAAATGCACTCGTTATTATGTGACGCATCATAACATGACTGGTAACTCAGACATCTTGAGTATGTCTTCCCATTTCACTTTATTTCTCAGCCATTGGGAATTGTTTATTTTCTAATGAGTTTCTGTTATTAAACATTCAAAATTACCTCAACCTTGTTTACTGTAACACATCAGCTTCAGCATCAATTGCATTCTTTTTTCCCCCAAGAAAGTCACATATGGTATCATTTTCTTCATGCTGCATACCATATCTTTGTTCTGTCACTGTTTCCATCTATACATAGGATAATCATGACCACATGACATACTTTATAATGAAGAATTAACTCCAGATCTTAAGATTGTTTACATTAAATAAGCTGCCTGCTTTCAAAGATGCCATTTGTTTTCCCTTTTTCCTACTTATCACCACCTTCCTGGTAAGTTTTTGGGGCTACTACCTAAATCTCTATGTAGGGATTGCTGCTAGTTTGTTTTAATTCCACTTTGGTTTTGCCTGCATGGTTCTTTCAGATGAGTACTAGCATGTACTACCATGAGACTGCTAATTAAAATAAACAATAAAACTTTTTCATTAGATGGCGGGCCTTCTCGTGTGTCCAGGTCAGAGCACTTATTTTCCATAATTATGCTTGCACTGTTTCAAGAAAATGTAAGACTCCACTCATGACATATGTGTGAAATCTTTTCTCCATTCAGGAAAAGCCAGATTCATTCTTTCCAACATAAATCTTCTCCCTGTTACGAATGAAATTTTAAAGCATTGAGATGTACATTTGGAACTAACCTGTATAATTTGATATTGAGTATTTCTAGTTTTTCTACTTTAGCAAAGTTTAATTCTTCTCCATCCAGTGATCCTTTTCTTTGGTTTTGTGAATGTAAAATAAATAGAAGTCCCAAGACTTTGCATCCAGAACGGCATCCTTACAGCAGAGTGATCAAAATGAGAAATTTCCTTGTCTTCCCAGCCTTCAGATGACTGAGATTGTTGGGGATAATAATCCCATATCTTGGGTGAATCATCTTTCCTCTAAGGAATAAAACCTTCATGACTCTGGAACTCTGACTTTAAAAAGTATTTTTCCTCCACTGGGGGGTAGGAGAGGCTGGAGGATTATCAAGGGGCGGCGGGGGGGGGGGGGGACATATGTAATACTCTGTAATACTTTAAGCAATAAAAAAAAAAGTATTTTTCCTCTATTTTCCTCCTTTTTTTCCTCCCTTCCTCCTGGTTATTATTAACATCTATGTGTTTCAGATTCTAAAAGTTAGGGCTTCAGCAAAACTGAAACACTGAATATTCAACAGTGAACAATATGCGTAGCAAATAATAGCAACAGTTTCATGTTTTCCAAGCTAAGTGCGGAGTAATAGGAACCAACTCTTACAGGAACTAACCTTTGTGATCTGATCTGTGATGGGCCAGGAGTTCATTTCATACTCACATCACCCACATGACTCGGGTTCTCCATTTATCTCCAGTTTTCACTGAGGCACAGTTAACTTGCCTAAGTCATGCCAGGGCACAAAGCAGCAGGCTCCAGAACCTGGGCTCTTAGTCATGTGCCACACCACCTCCTCCTTCTGTTGTGCCCCCCGCCGCCCCGCACCCCCGCCACCGCAGAATACTGTTATACAGCTTCCTTAGGAACTGTCATTGGCGCTTATCTTCTAGGTAGCAATTTCCTTGAGAATGGGAGCTTTTATGCTTCTGTGGTCTGTCATCACCCTGCATGGTGACCTGGATGATCCTCCTTCACAACCCCATGGGAAACAGGACAAAAAGTGGACTGAGAGCCTGGCCAGCATGGCTCAGTGGTTGAGCATTGACCTATGAAGCAGGAGGTCACAGTTTGATTCCTAGTCAGGGCATAGGCCCAGGTTCAGGCTCAATCCCCAGTGGGGCGAGGGAGGGCAGCTGATCAGTGATTCTCTCTCATTATTAATGTTTCTTTCTCTCTCTCTCTTCCTCTCCCTTCCTTTTTTGAAATCAAAAATAATTTTAAAAAGTAGAGACTGATAACCATGGGCCATGCAGGTAGCTCACATTTCCAGATACTTACTTCACCTAAGCCCTTTCTATGGATTGTCTCTTCTGTTGCCCACAGTAATCCTCTGAGATAGCTACCAACTCTGTTTCATTTTCTAGAGGAGGAAGCTGAGAAGCAGTGAGGTTCACCAACATGCCAAGGTCACAGGGTCAGGAGGAACATGGCAGAGCCTTCTGTCTGACCCAGGGAATCAAGCTTCATGGCCCACACTTAACTAGTAAGCCAGGCCACTCGCATCAATGAAAACGGATCCCAGGGTCCCTGGGCACCTCGTGCCAGAGCTGGGAACACTTGTGGAGTGTCTGTTCTGCTCTGCATTTGTCATCCACTCTAACTGCTTGGGCTGGTCAGGAAGCAATTGTGTGGATAGGGTAGCAGCCACAGGTTTTATTTATTTCTATGAATGCTCTAGTCCTCAATCCTGAAGCAATTAAAGCATAATGGAAGATCAAAATCTATTCTCAGTAACACCCGGTGGTTTATTTATTTTATTGTATTTGATTTTTAAATTTGCAACACCCATTGAGCATATTCTCATTATTAAGGCCTGTCCTGGGTGTCACAGGCTTATAATGATCTCAGTCTGTGCTGTTGGAAGATGTTTTTATTTTGATGATGTACCAACTTCTACATCCCAGCCCTGGCCCCAGCAAAAAAAGAAAACCTCGAACCCCACTTGTTTTAAGACTGGCATCTGGTCCATCATGTCCAATTCCAAGTGACCCTACAATAATTCATGTTGAGGGGAAGAGAACTTTTTATTTACTTTCTGGTTTTCAGCTATTACAGACTGTACTCATAAGTCCCTCATTCCTGTCTAGGATGGGTGGAGTGAGACGGTGGGGAGGAGGAGAATCCCTCAGCCTCACCAGACAGGGTGGAGGGAAAATAAACACAAAGAAAAATGTGCCACTGGTTTCATTTATCTCATTATTAGGATGTTATGCCGATCTGAAAAATAACGTCCAAGTAACAACATTAATTGGCAAGGGAGATTACCATCTGGAGTGGATAAAGAGGGGGAAATTCATTTATATTATCTTTTTATTCATTAAGTCATGCATAAATGGTACATTTCAGTTTATGATTATAAATCATAGCAGTTCAAAATATCTAACATTTCTGTGGTATACATTCGGTTTGCAGAATTCTTTCATGAGCATTTTGAGCCTCCCAAATGCTCATCAATCATGTGGCAGATATGAGAACCATCCCAATAACAAATATAGGAATGAGACTTACAGTGGGGAAATGGCTTGTCCAAGGTCACACAATTAGTAACAGGTAAATCTTGTACTTGCACCTAAATCTTATGAGTTCCTAATCTCTGTTGAATTTGAGAAAGAACAGCCTTATTTTGTAGGTGAGGCCTGAGACATTAGACTGCAACATTAGGGTGAGGTCACCTGTACCTTTTTTTGGTGTGTGTGTGAGAGAGAGAAATGCAAATTCTCAGGCTCCACCTCAGAACTCTGGCGTTAGGGCCTAGCAATCTGGTTTAATGAGTCCTCTAGATGATCCTCATGATTCTCCTGCTGCTAAAGCTTAAGAACCCCTGGGCTGAAGCTTGAGAACCACTGTGCTAAAGCAATGATTCTCAGCCTTGGCCACACACTGGAGTCATCTGGGAACTTTAAAAACTATTGAGGCTTTTGTCCCAACCCCAAAGATTCTGATTTAATTGATCTACAATATGGTTTTCAACCACATCACCTCTGACATTTTGAGCTGGATTATTATTCGTTGGCGGACCTGTCCAGTGCATTGCAAAATGATTAACAGCATCACTGACCTCTACCCAGTAGATGTTAGCAGCCTCCCTCTCCCCCACCACCAGTTGTAATAAATGTCTCCAGACATTACCAAATGTCCCCTGGGGGCCAAAGATGAGAAGCACTAATCTAGGGCCATGGCCCAAGCACTGGGATTTTTAAATGCTCCCTCAATCATGCTAATGTACAGTCACAGCTAGGAACTGTCACTCTGGAAGGTTCCTTTTAATGAGCAGCTTTGGATGTGCAATGGACTAAAGAACAAGAAAAGGTAAACTTTATAGCATTGGGTGTAAAGTTAGAATAAATCAACCTGCAGTGAAGACTCTGGCACTTTGCCCAGGAGCCAAGTATACAGGCTTTAGGGTGTAAATTTCACATCAACCATTGGCTCCTTATATTTTTGCTGACTTTCTGGTTGTTGGGTGTGTTCCAGAAAACTGACATAAACAGGTACTTTGCTCTTATCTAAAAATTCCCAACCAAGTAGATATTGCTTTGTGCTAAATATAATAGTGGACATCCTGCTTTCGAACCTAGTCCTTCTAAAAACAGGATGCTTATCAGTGTATCATGTGATACAAGTCCTTCTGTAAATCTGTTTTGACAGGCTTAAAAAAATTCAGCCCGTCAATTTTATGATGTTGATTTTGACACAATCCAAATCACCCATTTCTACATTAATGTGTGCCATTTAGTAGTATTTTAGTTTTCAGATGATGATCAGGAACTTTATATTTCAACTGTAGGAAAATCCCCTATGTAAGAACCAAGGCAAGTGTCCTACGGGAAATCTGTTCTCCACAGGCGGCCCTCTGCTGCCTCAGTGAATGCTCTGTGGTGTTCCTCTGTGACCCGGGAAGGGGAGGGCACAGTATGCATTTTAGACCTTAGGATGTGCATCATCGCCAAGTGCCTGCTCTGCACCTCATAGGCTGAGCAGTCCCATCCCAGCCCAAAGTGATAGGTCTCCAAGAAAATAGTTTGTGACCTGCCCTCTTCAACCTGGGTCTGAAGTATATCAATATTCTCCCACTTTCTCAAGCAACAGTTGGTAGGTGATTGTTTTTTTCAACAATAAGAGTGGAAATGCTACTTTGAGAGACTGAGAAATAAGTTTTAAATAGAAAATAAATTACAAGATGAATGTGTTTTCAGGGCAAAATTGGTAATACTAAGAACTATGTTATATGCTTGGAAATTATAGGCCCTTTTATAGTAAAAATAAGAATTGACTGCTCCAAGGTGCCAGATTAATTCTGTGAACCAATTGGTAGTAGCTTGTTCACGTTTTATGAAACCCACTAATTCTTTTGGCATAATCTAATTTATCCTAAGCAGTGGCTTATCTTTTTCTATCCTAGCCTAAATTGTTTCATCATTGTGCTTTTAAAAATTAAAACCTTTCGATTAGGCCTCCCAGGAAAGTACTTTAGGAAAAAGGATCATAAAAGACTGTTAATAGGTATTGTTTTTCATACAGTTCCACTTGTTTTTATGAAAGGCATATACCTGTATGTACTTAGGAAGATTTCCAGAAGAAAACACAGTTAACAGTGGCTGCCTTTGGGCAGGAAGTTTAGGGGCCTTGATGGGAAGGGAAACATGCTTTTCATTATACTTTTATACAGCTTATTTTTACCATTTAAAATTTTTTATTTTCATTTTTACATACTGGTATATAAAAGAAAGTACATACTCCCTGTAGTCTTTCAGAAGTTCCAAAATGCCTCTTCTAATAAGAGAAAAACGGGTGAGCTGCACTCCGTGCCTCTTTGATGCCCCTTCCTTTTGTACATGTTCTATTGCTAAAACAGAATGAGTTGAAAGGAGACTTTAAATGTAAAATTACTCCAACGTTGGTTCCATGAATCAGAATAACAAGCAGGTCCTACATGATTTGAGATTGGGTAGTTAAGGAGAGCCTCTTTGAAGAAGCCACATTTAACCAGAAAGGGAAGAAGTTGCCTCCAGGCAGGGGCTTAATTTCCGCTGACTGCATTGGAACAGTTACTATCCATACATCTTTCAGAATGGGGCAGATTTAGGTTGGGGAAGTCTACACTGTGATTGTATCTAACCTTTTCCTTCAATGAGTTCTTTCATTTCCCTTTGTCCCTACTTCCCCAAAAGAATCAATGCTCACTTCTGGAGAAAAGAAAAATAACAAAAATAACAAACACCTATTTGTGTCAATGAAATACAATTCTATAATATTTTTGGGCTCACCAAAAACATATCTTTCCCTCAGTCCTTCCTTTACACCTAGCCTTAGTTAAAACTTTAAGCAAGCACAAAAAAGGAAAAAATTCAACTGAGATTGGCCCAAAACAATACATGCTCAGTTGTGGATTTTTCTGCATCATTTTTCTTAGCACATGTCACTTAGACCTTCACAGGATTTCAGAGTCTCCTTGGATAAGCAAGAAACATCCTTTTTTCTCTCATTATTGGATGTTTTTATTGGGAAATCCATCCAAGTGGATTTCAGGATCCTCTGCCTCTGGGAATGAACCAATAATAACATAACAGTTCAACTATTCCAAAGCATATCCTATGACAACCCCTACACATTTAAATTATATCTCTGTAGTCTTTAATGGAGAATTACATTTCTGGGATAAAATACCAAACTCTATAAAAAGGAGCTTTCAGGTGTGTTTTTTCCTTTATAGGGGTGATTCATCCCAGAAATGGTGTTTTGCCTTTGCTTGCATCAAGCATTAATAACCAGCAATCAGCAATGGTATAATTGTTAGCTTCGTGAAAAATGTCAGAGTTTAGGGAAGTATTTTTGTGAAGAACCTATCAGTTATCCTTGGACAAAAGTTTATGTAGAAATTCTGAGAAGACACCAACGAATACTAGAGTAAGAGGAAGAAGAGACTAGAGGCAGGACTGGAATAAAGACAAAGGTCCTTTTAGAAAGCTATTCAGAAGAAAGGGAAATATATTAAAAGACTAAAGATAACTTCTAAAATTAAGTCAGTATAGGATCTTAGCCATAAAAAATAGAATTTTAGAGAGCTTTTGTTACTAAATTCTCAAAATGCATAGGTTCTGATTTTGTATCTATGGGATACTGGTTTCCCACCCTCTTTCAATGGACTCCCATTAATGACCACATTGACCATGAAATTAAACCTCACATAATGCTTTAGAAATGGTAGAACAGAAATTCGAAGCTCAACTTAGAGTTACTATGGCAATAGGTACTTTGCAAAGAAAAAAAGACAAATGTATCTAGTTAGTAGGATAGTGTTTCCTACTGAGTGAAGAAAGTTTAAATTCTGAGTCACTAAGCAAAATTTAGAAAAGAAATTAATACCATTTTTTACTTTGAAAATGCATCATATATTCAGCAAAGACTTCCCCCTCTTAGGTTAGCTGAACTATTCTTCTCCTTGTGCAATACCCCAATTAAAAGAATATCAGCAACTCCAGGGACTTCATGTTCTTGCTACTTACCACAGCCACTAGGGGGGGTCCATCCTTTCATACCAACAAAGACTTTAAATTGTCAACATGAAAAAATAGATTTTCCACAAATGTTACAAACAGATCACAGAAGCCACACTTTTCTCTGTATGATAAAGGCAAGTTTGAGTCTTAGTAAGGAAAGGCCGCTTATGACACACATACTGAAGCAGTCAGCTCCTCAAGCACAGAGGGAAAGGTAAGTTCCAAATAACTTTGGGTGTTAACCAGCTGACAAAGTCAGTACATCTTAAACCACTTCATTTTCCCAGTATTCTTCATAACCTCGCATTCAAAACTTTGGCTGCTTGTCAGGAGACAATATTATCTCCCAATTCCACTAGCTGAAAATGATTTGCTTTACTTATGGTTTAGCAAAAATTGATAAGAGATGACTGCCTTGCTTCTCTGTTAAGCTATCATCCAAGCCCCACAGTTTTGCTACTCTCTAAAAGTAGTTGTTACGACTATTATATGTAAGATCAAAGATTTATCTCTTCTGTTATTTTATTTATCATTTTCCAAACTTTTCCAGATTGCTGAGTCTTTAAAACATGAAAAAAAGGAGAAGAAGAATACTCTGTTATTACCATGCTAACTGGAAAGCAGAATGAATAATAAATTGTAGAAGTTTGGAAGATAATTAGAAGTATGTGTCCATGAATTCCATGCCAGCTCTGCCATTTCTTACTACTTTGTCTCCTTTTTTCAGCTCTTGGCTGGGCGCTGGCCTTTTGATCACAATGACTTTGGCGTATTTCTATGCAAGCTGTTCCCCTTTTTGCAGAAGTCTTCAGT
Source organism: Myotis davidii (assembly GCF_000327345.1). Taxonomy (NCBI): domain Eukaryota; kingdom Metazoa; phylum Chordata; class Mammalia; order Chiroptera; family Vespertilionidae; genus Myotis; species Myotis davidii. Next base: position 5,526,285 of record NW_006295491.1, on the reverse strand, counting down.
GGGGATCACCGTCCTCAATCTCTGTGCTCTCAGTGTTGACAGGTAATGTGGTTCTTTCCCTTTACTCTTTTGTCAGATTTAGAAAATCATTTTTATCATAAGAAGGGAAGTCAAGAAGCATTGAGAGTTGGTGCCTGGATAGTTGTTATTTCAAGGGAATTAAAATATTAACAGTCTTACTCTACCGTTTAGAATTGCTTTTCACATTTACTGATTATTAGTCATCTTTGGCTTAGGCAATTTGCATCTAGAGCATTTTGTCAATTATATTCATTTGGCAGTCTAATGGCAACACAAATTCTAATTAAAAAGCATATTAAAAGGAATAGAGATTGAACAGCCCTTCTAGAAAACAAAATCCTACTGAAGGTTTGCCTTCTAATTCAGTAATAGGGCATAGATTCCTATTTCTGGTATTGGTTTGTCTCACCTATACCATCCCCACCATGCGTGGAAAAAAATTAACTACACATTCAATTACAAATTATCAGTTCTGTATCAATGTTCTTAATATTTGTGTGTGTGTTTTTTAAGAAAGAAAAAATACTTTCAAGCATCTACAGGATGTCCCCCAAAAATGTATACACACTTAACAGTTGATAACTCAATTAATGTTTCTTTTCAGATTTAATCCATTGGAATTAATTACTATTAATAATAATAATTATTCAAAGTGTGCATACATTTTTGGCAGACACCCTATATTTTACTAAGACTTGGTCTCAGTTTTAGGTCAAGAAGATAAGCCATTTTAAAATTCCACTCCCACAAAAATCTACTTTAATCCAGGAATTTTTTTCCTTGGTAATAAACTCATCATTCTTTGTTTCATGGGTCCTTTTTTATTATTTTTCCATTTTATTTGGTATTGACTCTAAGCTTGGGGACCTGCATGTAGGGAATCTATTTTGACATTTCTGTTTCAAAATGTTTCACACGAGAATGAATCATTCACAGTTAGTTCCTGAAGATAAGGTACCTTTGCTTTGAGTCTTGATTTGGTTGCATTGCATTCTACTAAAAATATGAAAATCTTTCTTTTTATTTCTTTTACTAAACTAAGGAGGAAAAAAAGGAAATTGGAACCTTTTACAAAACAATTTAAAACTCGGGAATCCATGCTATTAGTGTATGAGCTGAGTCAATTATGGCTCAGAAAGACTTTTCATGATTTTTTATATTTTTTTAAAAATATCAGTTAGCTCTCATTTCAGAGTTGTTTTGGGGGGGGATAATGAGAGTAACTGTACATCCAAGTTCTATACAGTTTCTTTATTATTTTATTGATTGCTCAATTAATACAGGATGCTGTGGGATCAAAGAAAAGTTCTGTTAGCTTTTAATCTGAATAAGGTAAGCAAAGGATGTAACCTTTTCACTAATTCCTCCTCAAATATAACTCTTATTTATTTGTATTTTACATCCATAGTCACTTAAGAAAAAGATAAAGTGGGAATTTCAGAAAAAGAATGAGGAAATTTAGAAACCTATTTTGATCCCTAATTCAGCTCTATCACTGAAATAATTTTTTAAATGCCAAGGTAGTATACTTCTAAAAGTATACTCCTATAAGTATATTTCTAAAATGAATAAATTTTTCCCAGCAAAATATGAATAATCAACCACTACCAATAATTAAAATAGATATTCTTACATGCCATAAGTGATGGATTTTTTTAAACCTACTTTAAGAAAATTTATTGATTTTCAGAGAGAGACCTCAATTTGTTATTCCACTTATTTATGTATTCATTGGCTGATTCTGACAGAGTATTCAACTCTAAACCTTCCTTCCTGTATTGGGACAAATCCCAAACCAACTGAGCTACCCGCCCAAGGCAGCTGGCAACTTTGAGTTTGGGGAGGAGAATTCAGTGTTGTTCTTTGTAGTTAGCAGTCGTATTTAAAGTGGAAAATGATGGAGGTTAGACCAGTAAAAGGGTTTGGGTACAGATTCAACTTCTAGTTAAAAGTTGCCTGGAGAGGGAGGCTGTAAAAAGATAAAACTCCTTTAACAACTACTCCAGAATGATGTACAATTAGACACCTGGAAAAGTTGCAAAGATTGACTAATAAGGCAACTTTGATAGGTCTCAAACTCAAAAGTTGATGTCAGTTCTTCATCCCATAATTTCAAATAACTGCTCAGTGGGCTCTGTGATATTATCAAAGGTTCATCCTAATTTAAGAAGCATGAAGGGGATGTTCTGAAAACCTTCATTTGTATTTAGACATGAACTTAGCTTCTCCTTACTCTCCTGGTGCTATGGTTTTCCTTTACTGGATGACAATAGTGAAGACGTGGAAGAAATGGCTGAGCCAGAAGAGAGAACGTGGGGACTGAATAAAGTCCAACGCTGGCTGTAGGGCAACTTGGGATCTCATTTGGGGTTCTGTTCCCTATTTCACATAGTTATTCATTCTTTATCTTAATTCTAATGTCAAAACCAGGCAACTGGTTAATTCTGCTAGCTCATTTTTCTTTGATAACCAACTACCCCAAGACGGTGGTTTAAAAGATCTACCATTTTATTATTATCGTACCACAGACAAGTCTTCTGATCCTTGTTACTTTGACTGGGGTCTCTTGGTGGATTTCAGCTGGCAGCTGAGCATCTCCTTGGTGCAGGACTTACAGGTCTGGCCTGTTGGCAAGAAAAGCTGGAGTCTGAGCTCAGTGGAGCCCATCTCCCTCTCCATGTAGTCTAGGGCCCCTCAACACATTCTGCCCAGCAGGCTCAGGCTCCAAGGGGAACCTGTTGCTCTGCTTAGAGACCAGACCTAAAAGTGGCAAAGCATTGTTTCAGCTGCATCCAAGTTGAAGGACTCAGTTGAAAAAGTGTCACAGTATTTGCTGCTATAATTTTGTTTTTATGTTTTCTAAAATCATTTTTAGTTCATTTTACTGTTGATACTATGACCGATGTCCCCATTTTCCTCCCCTTTGCCCACCTCCACCCAGCCCCCACTGCCCCCTTCCCTCTGGCCATCACCACACTGCTGTCTGTGTCTATGGGCAGCTATCTTTTAATCCACCACACTGTGTTTCTCTTTAAAACTCTCACACCTAGTATTTTGCCTCTAAACCTCTCTATGGCAATTGGGTTGTCTATCACATGAGACATAAATCATAAACAAACATTAAAAATACAGTCAGGTCTGCTGTTAATCAAAAATGTGCAGAGGTTAAGACAGAAGTGCCACTTTACCTCATGAAAGTGGAAAATTGAAAGAAAAATAATAAATTCTAATGTAGGCAAATTTTGATTGGCACTTGGTAGGAAGGTTTTTTAACATACTTCAGTTACCTTTCTAGTTCTTTAATTCAATAATCCTACCCACTCAAGAAAATTAATCCTGGAAAATCATTCAAAAAGAGAAAAAATATATGTGTAGGTGTGTTATTCACACCTTCAAAGGCTAGAAATATGAACATTAAAGAAAGGTTTAAGTAAACTGCATCAGTATCTTATTATACAGGGTAACCATTAAATTAATAAATGGTATGCCTCTGTAGAAACATGAGAGTTTTTTATAATCTAATGTAAATAAAGCTAAAATAAAATTATAACTGATTTTTATATTGAAACTATGCTTATTAGAATAGAAATGGACAAATAAGAAGAAGAAAAAAAAAGATTTTGTTGAAGTACTTTTGAATTTGCTTTTTATACTGTTTAAAAGCACATTCAATAATAAACTTTTAAAAAATTAATGACCATACTAGACCATACTGTAAAGATTCAAAGCATGCATTAAACATCTCTGGCCTTGATAAAAATCTATTTTAAAAAATACAGAGTGGGCCCTAACCGGTTTGGCTCAGTGGATAAGGCGTCGGTCTGCCGACCGAAGGGTCCCGGATTCGATTCTGGTCAAAGGCATGTACCTTGGTTGCAGACACATCCCCAGTGGGAGGTGTGCAGGAAGCAGCTGATCAAAGTTTCTCTCCCATTGATGTTTCTAACTCTCTGTCCCTCTCCCTTCCTCTCTGTAAAAAATCAATAAAATATATTTTTTTAAAAAATACAGGGTGGGGCAAAAGTATAAGTGTATAGTTGTAAGTACTGTGAAACACAGTGTATTCTTGTATCATTATTTATTAATGATTTTATTATTTTCTGCACAAACAATTGTACACCTACTTTTGCCCCACCCTGTATACAGTAACCAACAACTTTACATAAAGAAAACATGTAATTTATAGTTTTATTTTGGCATATCACATGACAGGGTACAAAATTCACTGGAAACCAGGCAGAGGACATGGCAACACACCAGTCTTCAGGCTCCTAACTGGAACATAAAGGGGAGGAAGATCAGCCCAAAGGTCCCTCCTGGCTTTTTCATTATTTGATTCTAAAATTCTAAACGTATTAGCTCTTTATCTGTTGTTTTATTCAGGGCTGGCTTGAAAAATAAGAAAGTGTTCACAATGTAGTGTTCTATCGACTTTAGCCAATAAAGACAAATGCATGGTAAGGAAACAGACACTTAATTTAATAAATATTTATTCAGCATCTATTGTTCTAAGTATTGTGACCAACACACAAAATGTCTACCCTATGGAGTTTCTATTCTAAAGAGAAGGGTGGGTACAGACAATAAAAAAAAAATAGATAAGTAAAATATTTGACTGGTCTCATGGTAGTAAGTGTTATGGCGAAAATATATTAGGGTTAGCAGGACAGGTAAGTTTGAGGGGATGCTGGCAATTTTAATAGGATGTTCGGGGAAGGCCTCTGTAAAAAGGCACAACTGAGTAAAGACCTAAGGGAAGTTAAAAAGCAGCTCTGAGGTTACTGGGAGGTATTCCCATTGGGGTGGGAAACCATTGGGGTTTGAGAACAGAGTGACATGATTGGCTGATGTTTTAACCTGGTTTCTGTGTTCAGGGTAGATTGCAGTAGGGCAAAGTGGATGCAGGGAAACCAGTTAGGAAGCTATTGCTATAATCCAGGCAAGATGGTAACAGGAGAGGTGGTGAAAAGTGATTGCATTGGAAATATTGTGAAGGAAGAGTTTGCAAGGTTGGCTAAATACTTGGCTGTTTGGTGGAAGAGAAAAAGAGGAGTGAAGGCTGACTTCAGAGTTTTGGCCTGAAATGATAAAGGCTGAAAAGAAGCAGGCTTGGGGACAAGGAAGAAGACTGGAATTAGGTTAGGTTTAGTATTTGCCTACTAAATACCTGAGTAGATATCTCAAGTCTAGAGTTAGAGATGAGGTTCTAGGCTGGAGTTATAAATTTGAGAATTATTTATCAGCATATAAAAAGTTTAAATGATATTAAAGCCATGAGACTGGAGGGATCACTAAGAGGAATATGCAGGATCCAGCTAAGGAAGTAAGGAGTAGCCTGTGAAGCAGGAGAAAAACCAGGAGAATGTGGGGGAAGCCAAGAATAGAAAGCATTTCAAAGAGGAGAGATTTTTTTTCTCAAATATCAGTTATTGGAGATAGGATCTACACTTGCAGATTTTCTATGATGACTAGATTGAAGGCTATTTATAATCACTCATAGTAAGAAGAACTTATTTGAGTAGATATGTGCTGTGTTATTATATTCCAAAAGAAATAACTTTGGGAACATCCAGTTTTTTAAATTTTATTTATTTTTATTGAATTTATTGGGGTGGCCTAAAATTATATAGGTTTCAGATATACAATTCTATAATACATCAACTATATATTGTATTGTGGGACCCACTGGCACAGTCTCCTTGCTCACCTAAACTGGGTGCTCCAGGAATGACCCTTGTGTGAATTATGTGGGCCCTCCTGTTGTAATTGAGTCTTGATTGCTATTGATCCCATTCACGCGTGGGGTGGACCCTCGGGCTGGCTGAATGGGAGGGTCGATCCCTACCATGATGTACAAGCTGCTCTGCAGATACTGACCACAAAAAAGCAGAATTCACCTCAGCAGGGTCTGGTACCTGCTAAGATCTCCCTTTAGATCTGCTGCTTGTGAAGCTACCTGGATCCTGCTCTGGTGTTCTCTGAAGCTGGCCACTGGGTGTGTGGGGGGCCTTCAAGAGTCAAAAAGATGGGGCTAGTGGATCTCCCATGAAAGAGAGGTGCAGGTCAGGCTTGAGGGAAGGTCGGGGAGTAGCCCCCACCCCAGAGCCACTCAACTCAGTTACTGAGATCCCTTAGTCTGCCCAGACCTCTACAACCCAGCCCAGGCAGCTGACTCCTCAGGGTACGAGCTCCCAGGATGGTGCAACAGAGAGTCCAGAGTGTGAGGCAATTGCATTCCCCCAGGCTAACGTATATGGAGGGGAGTGCTCCACCCAAGTAGGAAGGCATCTGGGGTGTGGGAGAGAGACTCAGCACAGAGATCCTGGCAGTTGTCCCTTCAGCTCTCTCACAGAGCCATAAAGCCCAGTCTCTTTTCACATGATTCTAGTCCAATCTGCCCTCCCTCTGCTGGAGCCCAAGATGAGTGGCTGTGAATGAGATTTTTGTGCATTGGCCCGTTAAGAGGGTGCCTGTGTCTAGCAGACTCTCCTGGCCCCCTGACAAATAGAATCCCCACTGATTTTCACAGCCATGTCTTCCTAACTCTGATGCTCTGGTCTGGAAAGCCTGGCTTGGGGTTGAGACCGCACCCTTCTCAGGAGGAACCTTTTCAGCTGAGATATCCTTCCAAAATCTTAGCTACCATGTGGTGGAGTGGGGCTAACCCTTTCCCCAGTTCCACCCTTCTTCTGCAAATCCTTGGTTATAAGACTTCTCTTAAGCTAGCCTTCAATTGGTTATTCAGGTTGATTGCTCTACATTTTAGTTGTAATTCCAGACTCGTCCTGGGAGGGGGTGAGTGTGTAACATCAACCTACCCTGCTGCTATCTTGGATCCAAGCATTTCTTATTTTCCACAACTTTCCCCACCTCCATCATCACAATTGTTTCTAATTGCTCTTATGGTTGTTTTCTCATTTCATAGCGATTTTATCAAGACAACTATGATGACAAATGGAAAATATTCTAGTTCTCAGTCATGTGTGTTAATGAAGGAACAGACTGATTATAAATAATTTACTAAGCTAGACACTAAAAATTACTTCTATTTGTTTTTAAATATTTAATTTACATTGGGTTATAGACATGTCATATTCTGGGAATTCATGTCACATTATAAAATGAAGCTGGTCTTTGAATATATTCATTATAAGTACATGTTGACTACATTTAAACCACTTTCTATCTTCAATCCTGCCTAAGACATCTGGTTTTCTTACTCCCTTAAGAGAGTATTTTAAAGTATTTTATTTAAGTCACCTTTCCTGATAACTGATCTGAGAGGAGGAGAGAAGAAATAGATACTAGTATAACTCATTGAGAGCCTCGGGATATAGACATTCAGTCTCCATTCCTTTTTTTACTGAACTTCAGGCTACCAGTCCAATAAGGCAACAAAGAAAAGTAAACAGAAATGAGTAGCAAAATAAATAGCAATCTTTATCCTACTGAAAATAACCATAAATTTAAAAATGCAATCTTGGCCATATCGTAAAAGGATTTTCTTGGTCTCTTTGCATAGCTGTATTTTATTCCATTCTGAACTCATCTGGACTTTTTTAGAGATTGTACTGCACCCTAAACTTATTTACCCTAAAAATCTTTTGCAAAACAT
>NW_006295491.1:5516226-5518507 GCF_000327345.1 Myotis davidii | reverse complement strand
AATCTTTCTTTAAACTTAACACTTAAATGTGATTATTATCACAAAAATATTAAAGTAAAAGGTAAACACAATTTATTAATGCCAATTTGTTTTTTAATTGACATAATTGTTCAGTTACATTTATATTCTATGCTTCTATAAAAACTGTTCTTTCTATTAGACTATAAATACTAAAGATTAGAAATCAGTGTGTCTTTAAGTCATTTTTATATATTCTAACTCAGGACCATAATGAAAGTGATATAGTCATTCTTTGACATTTACCAGAAATACTCTCTATTTACTAAAACTGCCACCCGGTAGAGGTCCACTGTAATTGTATTTTGAGGGTAGAAGAAAAAATGATGGACTATCTATGGTCACTATTCACTTAAGGATATCTAGCTCCACTTCATAGATAAGATTTCAAATGTTGTTGTTTTATAATATATAAAGAGACATAAGATATTACCATTACAAGTACCAGCAGCTTTCACTACTTCTCCTATCATCCAATTTCCCCCCTCTACCCCTCCTCATTAAGAAACATAAACACACTGCCCTGGCTGGTGTGGCTCAGTTGGTTGGAGTGTTGTCCCATGCACTGAAAGGTTGAGGGTTGGATTTCCAGTAAAGGTACACATCCAAGTTGCGGGTTTGATCCCTGGTCAGATGGTGCAAATGGGAAGTAACCGATGTTTCCCTTGCACATTAATGTTTCCCTCTCTCTCCCTCTCCCTCTCCCTTCCTCTCTCTCTCAAATCAATAAAAACATATCCTTGGATGAGGAATTTAAAAAAACAACCATAGACACTCCTATCTGATGCTGCCACATTCTATCTTCTCACAAGGTTATGCCAGATGCCAAATGAAGAGCTCAGACTTAGACTTGCCAGGCAATTGATTTCCAAGTGGGTAGAACTTTTAACGGCCTCACTTGTTTTTCACACAAGAACGCCAAAAAAAGTTCCTAAAAAGCCAATGGTTGGTCACTGGCCAAGCGAGGGAACCTGCCAGCATTTATAATTTTTTTAATTGAAATAATTCAAAATTTCCTAACACCTTGCTTCCATCACCCCATTTTTATTTTCAGATACAGAGCTGTTGCTTCCTGGAGTCGTGTTCAGGGAATTGGGATTCCCTTGGTCACTGCCATTGAGATTGTCTCCATCTGGATCCTTTCTTTTATCCTGGCCATCCCTGAAGCAATTGGCTTCGTCATGGTGCCCTTTGAATACAAGGGTGAACAGCATAATACCTGTATGCTCAATGCCACATCAGCGTTCATGAAGGTACAAATAGCTTAAAGGGAATTAACTGGGGAGAGGAGGAGGGCTTCACTTTTACTTTACCATCACCACGACTTGTTGATACCTCTGCAGTACCCAGTGTGGTTTACTCTATTAGTTCAGTCAAATATTCTTCAGTTGCATAAAAAGTAGATGTTAAACTAGGGCTTAGTTTCTTGAATAGAACAATTATTTTGTTTTTACTTTTATAACACAACTGTAGATACAACTTTTGTTCTCTACCAAAAAACTCAGAATTCTGAAATGCATTTATTAGGAAAGAGAGATTATATGTATAAAGTGCTACTTCCTATATAATGAAAGCCTAATATGCAAATTGACTGAACTGTGGAATGACTGGCCACTATGATGCACACTGACCACCAAGGGGCAGACATTCAATGCAGGATCTGCCCCCAGCCCAAAGGCCCCAGGACAGCCAAGGCGGGTGTGAGCAGGGCCCCCCCAAATCGCCCCTCCAGTTGCCCTGTGGGGGGTGGGAGGGTAGGGGAAGGCTGGGGAGTGGGCAGCACCAGGCCGGCCAAGGTGGGTGCCAGAGGGGCCCCCTAATTGCCCCACAGATCGGCCCTGATTGCTGGCCAGGCCTACGGACCCTACCTGTGCACGAATATCATGCATTGGGCCTCTAGTGTTTTTATAATAAGGAATACAGCACAACTTCCATCTGACAGACATGCTGATACTTATTTTTGGTTACTCAGGGAAATATATGTTGCTCACAAATTTTTTAAAGATAGATTTACTGACCTAACTGGTTTGGCTCAGTGGATAGAGCGTCGGCCTGTGGACTGAAGGGTCCCAGGTTCGATTCCGGTCAAGGGATTGTACCTTGGTTGCGGGCACATCCCCAGTGGGGGGTGTGCAGAGGGCAACTGATCGATGTTTCTCTCTCATCGTTGTTTCTAACTCTCTATCCCTCTCCCTTCCTCTCTGTACAAAATCAATAAAATATATTAAAAAAGAAAGAAAAAAAGAAAGAAAGTGTTTTCCTT
>NW_006295491.1:5509808-5515342 GCF_000327345.1 Myotis davidii | reverse complement strand
TGAATAAAAATGGGAGTTTGACTTAACCTGAAGTTAAAATCCAGAGGTCTGTTCACTTGAATGAGAAAGAAATTACACGTTTATTTTCACTAACTAATAACTAAAATTTATCACTTCTTTCAATTATGAATATAGGCAACAAACTACAATAGTATTTAACAGTACCACATTTTTATCACTAATAGAAATAATACATTTTCATACCATATAACATTTGTATAATCTTGCAATATCATTTACAGTCATCATTGCTTCAACATTTTGATCGTTATTAGAACCACCATTAGATTTGTCATTTAATTTGTTAATAACCACCTATATTACTATATCAAAATTTTATTTTTAATGTTTTGATACTGTTTCTGTGTAACTAGTTTCCATTATAATCGTACATATTTTATTTTATGCATGTAAAGATATTATTCCCAGAAAGGATTGCAGTCTTCCCCAGACTTCCAAGAAGGTCTACGGCATAAAAATAGTTAGGAACCTCTGCCCAGAACTTTTTTTCCTCAGGAACCATTTATAGATTATCTTAATAAACATGCTATAAATGTATCCCACTGTGCCTCTTCTATATTCAGAAACTGTCTAGTTTTTCACAGAGCAACATGATTAGTTTTTACTGTGGGAACTGAGATATTATAACTGCATTATCCATAGTAAATAAATAATCTGAGGAAACAGAATAAGGAAAAGAAAAGCATTTCTTCCCAAGTTGATAATTAGTTTAGTGGGAAGAAGAATGTAGATATAATTTTCCAATTTCCATTTTTATAGGGTATTAAATTTTCTTCTTTAAAAAGACATAAAAGTGAATAATCCTAGTATTTACAACTCCTGCCCATAGGAAGATCATGCTAAATATGCCTTCAGATAAGGTACTCTGTCTTGATAGTTTCCAGGTGGTAAGTATTAAAAAGAGTGAGAAGGGGCGTAATTATTTATGGCTCAAACTGGCTAGCTAAAAGGTCACATAGCAGGCATACCAGGCAAAGGGTTAACTCCTGGTAACCAAAGCTACACAGATAAGCCATTCATAACCTTCCCTGTCTCCAAACAAGATATTCACATTAAGTACACTTTAACCGTAATAGCCAAAAGTAAACCAGACATTAGCAAAATTTTGAGGCTCACTAATAAAGATAAATATATATTCTCAGAATCGTTTTGTGAGCTTTGGAAGGGAATTCTTTTTATTGATTAGGGCTCTTCCATTGTACAATTAAGGTGTCTTATAAAATATGTCTTTTTTTTAATGCAGTTTATTCATGTGCTATTTTATAAAGCCAGGATAATTTCTAGAGTTGCCAATTTAATTGGGTTTTGAGCACCACCCCAAGCTCATTGCCACAACCAGAGAGCATGAATATACAAATGTATCTGTAAACATGAAGATTTTTAAGGACCCAGAGGCACTACACAGTGAATTTACCTTATAAAGCCCCGCCCTCTCTCTCCCTTTTCTTCATTTACAGTTCTACCAAGATGTGAAGGACTGGTGGCTGTTTGGCTTCTACTTCTGCATGCCCTTGGTGTGCACCGCAATTTTCTACACCCTCATGACTTGTGAGATGTTAAACAGAAGGAATGGAAGTTTGAGAATTGCCCTCAGTGAACATCTTAAACAGGTAAATGTAATAAGATTATGAAAATCTGGCCAAGACTAATTTGTCCTTGACAACAAAAGGCTTACAAATACTGTATTTCAAGATTTAGCCTGCTTTCATGAAAATAAAAATACTGTCTTGTTTGCTTGTATGTCTTATTTTCTTTATAGTTATAATAGTAGGTACCAGTTTTGTGAAATAGGGAGCCTAACTGGATCCTAGGCCCAAATGGAGGAACTATTTACTGGTTTTGCCAAGAGTATATTGACCATGTGTGTTTGTGTGTGTATCCATTGAATTTGGCTTGGAACTCTGCCAAGACAAAAAGGAGCATATGACTGTCTCCCCTAGCAGGCTTTGCAGTATTGTTGTGGAAATAAAATACAAACCTGGAAACAACTGGAAAATAGAATCACCAGGTGTGGCAAAAGTAGCCTATTCTATAGAAATCCAGGGAAGATATGAGACTAAGTCATGGAAAAACTGTTCGTGGATGAAGGGGATTGAATTGTTCATGGAAGATAAATGGGATCAATGGGAAAGAAAAGACCAGAGGGTATTTTAGGTGGGAAGATAGGTGGTTTCCATGTCAGTTATAACATGACATGGAAACCACCCATTTGAGGAGTGAGAAAGGAGATGAACCTCATTAGAGCAACATCAACAACATCAAAGATGAGACTCTTGACAAGAAATGTGATCCTATATATTTGAAGAGGTCAAGTTTTGGAGCAACCAAAGTTCTAGAATGAATTTGAATATGTCAATAGGAGGCTGCTATTAGTCCCTCCAGGGGAACAAGTAGAACAGAGCTTTAGAGGGGGAAACTTGGGTCTTAAGAACTTGCTGCTCTGTGGCACTGGGGAAATTGCTTAATCTCTCTAAGCTTCTAGTTCCTCTTAAAAATATATAATTGCCCTGACCAGTTTGGCTCAGTGGATAGAGCGTCGGCCTGCGGACTCACAGGTCCCGGGTTCGATTCTGGTCAAGGGCATGTACCTTGGTTACGGGCACATCCCCAGTGGGGAGTGTGCAGGAGGCAGCTGATCGATGTTTCTCTCTCATCGATGTTTCTAACTCTCTATCCCTCTCCCTTCCTCTCTGTAAAAAATCAATAAAATATATTTAAAAGATATATAGATAGATAGATAGATAGATATATTACATCAAGGGGGTTACCTAATGCATGTAAGGTATCTAATAGAATCCAACTCATAGTAAGTACCCAGAAAAAGTTCATAGATAATAGATACTTTTCAAAGAGTAAAACTAGGACTGTAAGTTCTAAATCTCAGCAGAGAACACCCCACCACAGCAGATTTTAATGTGAGTTTCAGATGGAGCCTGTAAATCCACCCCATATAATTACAATACACAAGCATCATTCTTCAGCAGCAGCTCTTTTCAACTACTTTACTAATTTTTCTGAGCTTCAGCTCCTTGTCTGTAAATTGGGCATAATATCATATAAATCAATGTTATTATAGGAATCAAAGGAAATAATATGCATACACATACTTTGTAAAAATCTAACATGCCATACAAATGGTAGCTATTACCTCCTATTGAAATTTAACAGGAAAATTATATTGAGAAACTTTAGTATGACATTGTTGAAGCATGAAAATTTCAACTATTTCCAATGTGAAACATATTAAGCAATTATTACCTCTCACTCCTTCAATGGAAATAATCGAACAGATGTGTGAAAAACAGTGTTTTAAATGTTGATTTTTGTATCAGCACCATGACTGAGCCTGTTTAAGCTATAAGAGGTATTTGCTCTGAAAATAATTCAATAGGGATTGGAAACAATAATAATATGATACTTCACATTTCACAGCATCTTTAAAGTTTTGTAAAGCATTTCCATGTTATCTTCTTATTTGATTCATCCAAACATGCTGTGAGATAGACAAGGCAGTCATTATTCTTATCATTCAGATGGTTAGATCAGGCTCCCACGCTGCTATAAGAAAACCAAGAATCTGATTAAGAGAGTGGCTCAACCAAGTGGAAATTAGAATCCAAGACTTGGTCCTTATGCAGTAGACATTCCTTTGTGTCACACTCAAAGCTGTAGCAGGTTCTAAGAGCAGATGAGCAAGCCTGGCTGGAAGGCCTTCAGGTGGGACTATGGGGGAGCTAGCTCAGAGTAAAAAGCCCTGTCAGTCTTCGACTGCTAGCCTATCCTCTCCTTGGTCTTGCTACTTGTATGTTTCTCAAGTTTCTCTTCATTTTGCTGACAACAATTTTATCAGTTAGGGATTGTGTTTGGATGCTGGTAGCAAAAACAAAACAAAACAAAATAACATTGAGTAGACCAAGGAGGGGTTTATCTTTCTTCCACAGCAAAAAGTTCAGATGTCATTGATTCAGTGGTAAAGGGACTTACAGGCAGGTGTCTGCTGCTTTGCTGACCTTTCATTATCACAAGACAGCAACTACAGCTCTACCCTACTATCTGATTTCCAGGCAGAAAGAGGGGGAAGAACATAGATCACATGAGTTATATCTGATTTCCAGGAAGAAAGAGGGGAAGAACATAGATCACATGAGTGTATGAGCATCAAAGGAGTATCCCCCACTTTTAAGTAGCTTTACAGAAACTCACACAATTTCTACTTAATCTAATTGGTCAGAACTGCCAGGTAGCCATGCAGATGATTAGGTCCAGGCTCCCACGCTGCTATAACAAAACCAAGAATCTGATTGATAGCAGGGAAAATAGGAGGATGAATATTGGGTAAGCAAATAGCAGACTGTAATGGCAATGTATTAATATTACCTTTTAAAAGGGTTATCCTCTTTGATGATGAACTCAGAGAAGATAACCTTCCCCTAATACTTTACTTTTTTATTTTTCTGGGCACACCATCTTTCTGTTTACACAAAATGATCCTTTAAAATGATCTCCCATTCCTGCAGATTGGAATCCTTTATTTCTCTCAATCATTGCTCGGTTTATGTGTTCTCTGAAGTATATCCCAGCTAGTCCGATAGCTCCAAAAAGATTAAAGAACTCTCAGTTCTTTGAATTAGAGTTGAAATTTGTGATAACTGCCCCCAAATCTTTTTAAATGACTCCATTAATCATGTGGGTTTGCTCTAGGCTTCCTATACTTAATGCTATATGCTCTTGGTTGGACCAGCATTACTCTTCCAAACTCTGTTTTCAATCAGTTTTATTTTGACATTAACTGATCCCAGTTACAGACAAGTTACATTTTATGTTCCTAGTTAGCCTTCTAAATGCATGCGCTATAATACTCAAGCGTAATGCACACAAAAGACTGGTTGCTGCTAATCCCTAACGTATGATTTTCCTGATCCTGTGCAGACTTGAAAGTATGTAAACCTTCAACTAAAGTCACTCCAGGGTCAGCATGTCCCAGGTTTTCTCATCATCATTGCTGATAATCCTTTACCCTCATCCCTATGTTTGCAAACAATATATCTTTGGGAAATATGTCATTAATAAAATATTTTTAAAGCAAAAATATCCCAATGTTAGTTTTCTTAAAGATCAAGAAATGGAGAAAACATATTGCTGTGTTGATGATTTTTGTTGTTTTTTTAATATATTTTTATTGATTTTAGAGAGGAAGGGGAAAAGAGAGAGGGATAGAAACATGAATGATGACAGAGAATCACTGATCAGCTGCCTCCTGCACAACCCCTACTGGGGACTAGTCTCAAACCATGACTTCCTGGTTCGTAGGTTGACACTCAACCACTGAGCACCACTGTCCAGGCTGCTGTTGCTTTTTCTTTTCTATTTCCTATTTCTATTTTGTTTTCCAAACATCTTTGCAGATTTGTCCATTCTTTAACATGGTGAGTTCAGTCACTTTGACTGCTATGCTGTAATCAATGCTAGCTAGTTACCTGTTATTAATGCTTTTAGATAATGCTTTTCCCCAT
>NW_006295491.1:5507551-5509453 GCF_000327345.1 Myotis davidii | reverse complement strand
TCAACCACTGAGCACCACTGTCCAGGCTGCTGTTGCTTTTTCTTTTCTATTTCCTATTTCTATTTTGTTTTCCAAACATCTTTGCAGATTTGTCCATTCTTTAACATGGTGAGTTCAGTCACTTTGACTGCTATGCTGTAATTAATGCTAGCTAGTTACCTGTTATTAATGCTTTTAGATAACGCTTTTCCCCATATATTTGCCCCCCCCCCACACACACACACACACTCAGGCGCACCCACAGTGTTGGCTCTACTCCAGCCAGTTCCCACCTCTCCCTGCCATAGAACCTCTGCCCTAGTCCTAATAACCAACCTAAAGCCACCGTCCTTCCTGGCAGTTGCCCAAAAGAATCAGTAGCAAATCCTTATTGAAGTTGGATTCTAAATCTTAAAGAGGTAGAAGTACTGTGAGGCAGGCTGTCCTGGCTCCTCTTTGAGCTATTCTTTCTCTGGTCTCAACTACTTCCTTATTATGTAGTTCTTTTATCTAGCCGAAAAACAACGAATTTACTGTACTTTTTTTCTCACTTTCCTTTAGCGTCGAGAAGTGGCAAAAACAGTTTTCTGCTTGGTTGTAATTTTTGCTCTTTGCTGGTTCCCTCTTCATTTAAGCCGTATTTTGAAGAAAACCGTGTATGATGAGATGGACAAGAACCGATGTGAATTACTTAGGTATGATCCTATGTACCCATTAGGAAATTGGAGTTTCTCTGATTTTCACATTTATGATACTTTTACAAAACCATCTAGTCTACATTCTCATTAGCCCTGGAAATTAAAACTGCAAAGTTGATTATTTCTTCTTTAGCTGACATAACTCATAACTGATCCCAAAATTTGTGCAAGCCATGTCTATAATCTTGCTGCTCCCCTCCTGAGGCTGTGCATAATAGTCTGAGCTAACCAAGTGGCAGGTAAATGTTCTGCAGAACTGAGAGTGCCATTTAAACAAGTACTTTAAAAAAAATTCTGACTGCTACCTGTGAGAAATGGCTTCTGGGCAAGAAAAATGCTTATTCTAGGGATAAATGCTAGTTTGCAGTTTTGAAAACATTATGTGCTAATTATTCTACTATTTTCTTTTGCTCTAGTTTCTTGCTGCTCATGGATTATATCGGCATTAACTTGGCAACTATGAATTCATGTATAAACCCAATAGCTCTATATTTTGTGAGCAAGAAATTTAAAAATTGTTTTCAGGTAAGACTGTTTTGCAAGTATTTTTAAGGAAAACCAAATAAGTATATTAAGTAGCCAACAGGTATGGCTAATTCCAATTGTAAATATTACTTTCATCAGCTATACTTTTCAGGAGAGAAGTGAAAATCAGATTTTTAACCAGAAGGATGGTTAGATTGTCAGCATACAAGAAAAGCAATATCTATTCAGACAACAACATATTCAGAGGTTAAAGTTAAAAATAACTAACTTAATATGTCAATTTAGAACCCTCCTTTAAAAAGAAAGGTTCAAATGTGAACTGCAGGTCATATAGAATACATAAATCCTATTCCTTCCTTATATATTTTTTTTAGGTTTTAACAATAGTCTCAGCAAAACATAAACTCTATTGTTAAGAAAGCTCTTTCTGCCTTAACTGGTTTTGCTCAGTGGATAGAGCGTCGGCCTGCAGACTAAAGGGTCCCAGGTTCAATTCCAGTCAAGGGCATGTACCTTGGCTGCGAGCACATCCCCAGTGGGGGGTGTGCAGGAGGCAATGTTTCTAACTCTCTATCGCTCTCCCTTCCTCTCTGTAAAAAATCATAAAATATATTATATTTTTTAAAAAGGTGCTCTTTGAGGCTTCATATATATGTATGTTGAATTGCTTTTTGGCAGTTCCATAAAGTGCTACATGGCACAAATTAACAGCTTCTGAAAATCTTTGATCAGTTATAAG
>NW_006295491.1:5504589-5506804 GCF_000327345.1 Myotis davidii | reverse complement strand
TTGGAGAAAAAAACACACAGCAACTATGTCTCCAGAAGTCTCCTCTCTCATGACTCAGATCCACGCCCGGAAAATGCTTTCCAAAACATCAGAGAGTGGACTGTTTCGTGCCCACAAATTCAATGACTCTTACTTCTTTAATTTATCTAATTTACGTATTTTGTATGTTATATTCAACACTAAAAAATGGTGAGAGTTGGCAGGGGATAGGGAGACCGTTAAATGAAACCAGAAGGATATTTACTACTTTTGCATGAAAATCGTTTTCACGTGCATGCCTAGCTTTCACGGCTGTTCTGTCAAATGTTTAATGAGAACTGGTCACCATGAAAGTTTGGAGGTTATAAAATAGAGATATTTTTTAAATGGTTTTGGGGGGTTTTTTTTGCAAACACAGTATGGGCATAAGTCACCTTTATTTTGAAATGTCATTCAGTGCCAGTATTTTTTAACTGCATAGCAGCCTAAAAATAATTATTTGAGCTCATTTTGTAAAAAAAAAAAAAAAAAAAAAAAAAAGTTAAATAATTTAGTGAAAAATTAGGGGGTTTCTCATGCCACTGTGGGTTTTTTTTTAACGTAAATTTTCAAGCTGCAACAAATACAGAACTAAAGCACAAATTGATAACCACACATGGCAGTTTAATAGCTGCTATTCAAAGAATTTTGAAGAACCTATTTTTTTATGGTGTTTCATTACAGGAGATCCTGAACATTTTTTCATCTTAAATTTTAATAAAATAATGCTTGAATCAAATAGTTCTATTTTTCATAAGCCCAATCTATTTTTAATGTCTTTTGTGTACAATCAATATCATATACCAAAATCTAAAGGTACGTGTAGTTTAACTATACCCAAGACTTTCAGTTCAATGCATAGAAGTCTAAACCTAGGAGAATAGAATTGAATATTTTTAGAAGATTTGGAAATTTTCATTGAGGTTTTTTAGTAATAGTAACATGTATATGTATGTATATGCATACATATATATGTACATATATGCATATGTGTGTGTATGTATATATAGTATACATATCACCTCATATTCTCTTTGTTTTAAATGTTAACTGGCAGAAAGACTTTTTTTGATCATTCCCTTTTCCATAGAGGAAACATAATTTCAAAGTGGCTGGCTGAGTTTATCATGTCAGTGAATATAATCACCCCAAAGGCCACCATGAACTAAGCTTCCTCACTTCTCTGGGTTTCCAGTATGAACTTAAACACCTCCCCCTCTCCCACAACTCACATGGTCACCATTTGAAAGGGCCCACAGTGACTTTTGCTGGGTATTTTCCAAGATGTTTACAGACTGTGAGTAGAGCAGAAAATCTTTTAGCATGTATATATATATATGTATATACACAACTGTACATATCTTTTAGCCAATTTTTCTGTTATTATCTCTATGGAATATATTTGTGTGTGTGATACATGCATGTGTGTGATCTTATGTATGGACGTATGTAATCTAATAATGATGCCTTGTAGCTGTGCCAAAGCACACACTTGGACTGGAATCTAGGTGGTTGTTTATCATGACAGTCGGCCTCAGTCAGTTTTAATCTGTGTTCATAAAGCATGTGACTATGTCACCGTTACAAGTGGAATGTGGGAGGCAGCATGAAAGGGGACAAGTCATGGGTTAACAATAGGGTTTTATTTGCTTGGTTGGTGGCTGATTGGCCGGTTTGATAAAACAGTATTTGGGGTTGTTGGAGCAAATGTCATTAAACTATGAGTAATTATATTGTCTTAATCCTCAACTAAACTCAGTGATAAGGTTGACAAGTAATCTAATGTATATATCAGACTATACCAAACATATTCCTGATGATAAATTAGCTAATAATTTGTTGGGCTGTGTTTTAGCATTGTCACGTATAAAATGATATCAGGTTCCAATGGACCCCCTTGTAGGGCTTTTTGATGTGTAAGCAGTCGAATTCCATTATTCTGCTGGTACATACCATGCACTGATATATACCCATAATGTAAGCCATAAACTCACACCATTTTATTTAAACAACTATTTTTTTGTTTAAGATACTTTCTCTCTTGCATATGAATAATGCATTTTATAAGTTCAGAGAGTCATAGCTTTCCTAATAACCACACAGGCTTCAATGGACATTTTGTTTATGGACTGGTAAGTAACTGTGGTTTACTAGTAGGAATATTTCCAGTTTCTACTTTTACTACATCTTTCCAAGT
>NW_006295491.1:5502962-5504221 GCF_000327345.1 Myotis davidii | reverse complement strand
ATGCCGCAACCCTTTAATACAGTTCCTCATGTTGTGGTGACCCCCAACCATAAAATTATTTTTGTTGCTACTTCATAACTGTAATTTTGCTACTGTTATGAACTGTAATGTAAATATCTGATATGCAGGATGTATTTTCAGGGGTCGCGACTCACAGGTTGAGAACCGCTGCGAGTCTAACTTCTGCCACTATGATATCCCTCTGCTCATGTATTAGTCAGGATTCAACAGAGAAACAGAGCCAATATGTATAAGAGAAGATTTATGATGGGAATTGGCTCATGTAATTATGGAGGCTGAGATATGCTATCATCTGCCGTCTGCAAGTTGGAGAACAAGGAAAACCAGTGATGTAATTCAGTCCTAGTCCAAAGGCCTGAAAAATAGGGAATCCAGTGATGTAACTCCCAGTCTGAGGCCAAAAGCCTGAGAACATTTGGAGCAGCCAGCTGATGTAAGTCCCAGAGCCCAAAGGCCCAAGAACCAGGAGAGCTGATGTCCAAGGACAAGAGAAAATGGATGTCCCAGCTCAAGAAGAGAGAGATTTCATCCTTCCTCTACTGTTTTTTCTCTTCAGGCCATCTACAGATGGATAATGCCAGCCCACACTAGTGAGAATACATCTGATTTCCTCTGACTTCTGATTCAAATGCTAATCTCTTCAGGAAATGCCCTCACAGACACACCCAGAAATAATGTCTTACCAGTTCACAGGGCATTCCTTAGCCCAGTAAGTTGACACATAAAATTAACCATCACAACTCAGTTAAAGACAGCTCCAACCTTTGAGTTGTCAGGATAAAAACCTTGAAGTCATTCTCGTTACCTTCTCTCACACCTTATACCCAATGCCTCAATAAATCCTGCTGGCCTATCTGCAGACTAGATCCAGAACCTAACCACTTCTTTCTACCTCCAGTGTCTTTTTCTGAGCCACTAACATCTCTGGCCAGAATAATTGCAATGGGCTCCTATCATGACTACTTGTGTCCAGCCTTATGCACACCATGTGCTAACTGGGGCCTATATCTCAAATGCCATAAATGGTCTGAAGAGGTTCATATTTCCAAGGTAGGCTGACCAACATCCCTTGAGGATATTTTTAAAAAGAGCTAAAGGGCCCTAACCGGTTTGGCTCGGTGGATAGAGCATCGGCCTTCAGACTGAAGGATCCCAGGTTCAATTCCAATCAAGGCATGTACCTTGGTTGCAGGCACATCCCCAGTAGGAGGTGTGCAGGAGGCGGCTGATCGATGTTT
>NW_006295491.1:5497162-5500182 GCF_000327345.1 Myotis davidii | reverse complement strand
CACAGGGAGCTGGCCTAAGCAAGCAGGTGGACATCCCCTGAGGGGTCCCAGACTGCGAGAGGGCACAGGCTGGACTGAGGGACTTCCCCCCAAGTGCACAAATTTTTGTGCACCGGGCCTCAAGTCTATAATAATAAGAGCATAATATGCTAATTAGACCAGACGTCCTTCCAGACATCCTTCCTTCCAGACAAAGCCTCAGTGGACAGGGGCCATGGCAGAGGCAGCAGAAGCCCCCAGCCACAGCAGTGGTGGATGGGGGCCGGGGCCAAGGCCCTTGCACGAATTTCGTGCATTGGGCCTCTAGTAACTAAATAAATGCAGGGAAGTACTAGGTG
Source organism: Myotis davidii (assembly GCF_000327345.1). NCBI lineage: Eukaryota > Metazoa > Chordata > Mammalia > Chiroptera > Vespertilionidae > Myotis > Myotis davidii. The sequence continues at coordinate 5,499,844 of NW_006295491.1, read as the reverse complement.
GTGACTCAGTAGGCATCAGCTTAGGAGACAGTGAAGACAAGAGTAGTCCAAATTCTTTCAACTTCAGCTGGCGACCTCAGTGAACACAGTGTGAGGGCTCTTGCTTCTACAATTCGTATTGTAGTGAGCACAAATATGTCACTGCTGGGAGAATGGGATAATATAAGCAACATTGTATTGCCTGTACAGTATGAGCTTTTGAAGTCAGAAAATAAGTACATGTTAATCTCTATGCAAAAATAAATCTATGCAGTAAATTTGAAATTAAGGGAATGAAAAAAATTGGAGATTAAGTTCAGGAAATAACTGAGACAAATGTGAATCTTTCATGCATGTTACCTCTATTGTTATTTTTAGTAGCATCACTACTAGTCCATGGTAGAGTGTTAGCATTATATATATAGGGTGACCCCAAAAATGCATACACATACATTTTTATAGCTTAATTAATGTTTATTTCTTTTCAGCTGTAACCCAATGGAATTAATAATTATTCAAAGTGTGTATACATTCTGGGGGGACACACTATATGTGAGGAGTGAAGAAAATGCACTGCCAGTCCTTCTTCCAAGCCTCTCCAGGTTTGAAAGTCTGAGTTTGCAATTCCCTTACTTGCAACATAATCTAGTGCAGCTCTGTATTTATTGCTTTTTTTCCATACTTCAAGCAAGCAAGGTTAAATCAGGGTACTAGTCCACCACATGCAGTTTATTATTTCTGAACTTCCAAGTGGGGTCTTTGCATTTTAAAACCCCAGAATGGCTTTTAAATAATCCTACATTTGGAGAATCTTCTGTCACACTTTCCTCTAAGTAGCAACAAAGACAAACCAGTGTCTATATTTGGTCAGGCCAATACTCTCTCTGGTCTTTTTGTTTCTAAAACTGAAAGGAGACAAGCCACAGTTCTTAGAATCCGGGAATAATAAAGAACTGTACATAACATTGTAACTGCAAAGCCAGGCTTTCCCCAAGAAGCTTGCTAATATAGTTCACTTTCAATTTGATGGAGCCAAAGTCCTACTATCTCCTGGTTTCCCAAGGTTTTAGCATCAGTGTTACTCAGCAGATTGTGTTTCTTCCTGGGAGGTAATAAATTAGGAACAGCAATGCCAAATCTAGATATCATCAGAAGAGTCATGGAATCTTCCTAAGGAAATACAGAGAATTCCACAAATGTTTCCTTTTTGGTCCTAAACCACTATCCTCTTACCTAATATATCTATGGGGGACTGATCATCTTTTATCTGAATTTGATTTTATGATGGTAGATACAATTATATATTGGGTGTTGTGACAGATGTGTCCCAGGTGGGAAGAGTCAGGGACCCTGCCCAGACTATGCAGTATTGCATGGTCAGCCTTAATCCCACACCCCAGGCACCTAGAGGGCAAAGCCCTGACTCGCTCCATGTATTCCACCTTTTTACAGTATAAAGCCATTTCTCCATGATCTATAGCTCTCTGTTTTTCTAAAACTGTGGTAATTGGGGTTAAATGCTTGTGTTTAATTCTTGTGTTTTTTAAATACCCTAGATAAGAAAATCTAAGTGAAACACAAGTTAAATTCTTGTGTTTTTTAAATACCCTAGAATGAGAAAATCTAAGTATGACCAGGTGAAGGGAACATGGTGCTCTTTTAGGCTTTTCAGGGACACATTTGTGCATAATGAAAAACTGACCACTTCGGACCAGTCTTTTCTCTGTGTTATGAAACTTAATGAGGTTAGGCCTGGATCACTGCTCCTCACTCTCAATCAGGACCCTGTTGGAAGGCAGGGAACTCAGCTGACCAGCTTAGCCCAAGCAGGCCAACTCCTAGAACTGGAGTACTGGAGAGGGGGAGTGGGGCAGGGATGGGAAGGGATTGACATCTCAAAGGAAACCAGTGTGACCCTAGAAAGGGGAAGGAAGAATAACTGCACCATCCTTCCTTTTTTTTAAAAAAAAAAATATTTTTAATGATTTCAGAGAGAGAGAGAGAGAGAGAGAGAGAGAGAGAGAGAGAGAGAGAGAGAGAGGGAGAAACATCAATGATGAGAATCATTGATCAGCTGCCTCATGCCTGCCCCGCACTAGGAATCGAGCCTACAACCCCGGGCATATGCCCTGACCAGGAATCGAAACATGACCTGGTTAATAGGTGGACACTCAACCACTGGGCACCTTCAGGGCTTCACCATCCTTTCTTCATCGTTGAAGATATTACCCATATATCCTGATACTCATTTCTGTTGCTCTTTTTAGCTCAGTTAATTCCTCAATTTTTATTATTTTCTTTAAAAATAATGTTTGCTCTTCAAATTACAAAAATGATATATAAAATAGATCTATAATATATTTAAAGCCTTTGCAAAATGAAAAAATAATTAATGATCTATGTATGCAAGGGAGAAAAAAAATTCCTACTTATGGGACTATCTCTACATCTTTATTTTACATTTAACTTATCCAGTTCTTTGCTACCACAAACAAGGCTATACCACACATCTTTGTACAAGGTTCCATGGAGACTTGTGTGAGTTCTCTGGGGCAATTAAAAAGGAGTAGGATCGCTACAGGATCACAGGGTTTTTGCACAGTTAACATCTCTAAGTACTTCCCGGATTGTCTCCGGAATGGCCCCACTAATCCTGAGTTGATCCATCAGTAAAGATTCCAGGGTTCGGGGTGCCTTGCAAAT
>NW_006295491.1:5494782-5495244 GCF_000327345.1 Myotis davidii | reverse complement strand
TCAAGGAATGCAAAATAACTACCTGTGCAATCTACAGAATCATGAGAAATTAAAAAACAATCATTGTTTTAAGGCCCTAAGTTTTGGTGTGGTTTGTTACATCACAATAGATCATTGAAACATAGGTACTCTATTCATGGGCCCATTGCACAAGAATTGACAGAGGCTGGCTAACATCCACTGGGGGCATCATTTTGTCCACCTTATTACCAACCAAAACCTCTGACATGGATGCTTCCTAGTGGACACTCTATGAGCATAAACATGTTTGTGCCCATACTAATAGGTCCATCTATCTTCCTCTTTTTTTAAATTTTTACTTCAGTCTTCCAGTCTTGCTCTTTTCACATCCCTAACCAACCAGCCAATGCTTAGAACACTTCTGTCATCCAAAACTTTACTACTGAAAGCTCTACCCACTGGAAGGATTTCGCCTCATTACTGCCTATGGGGTACACTCCA
>NW_006295491.1:5485336-5493623 GCF_000327345.1 Myotis davidii | reverse complement strand
TCAAGGAATGCAAAATAACTACCTGTGCAATCTACAGAATCATGAGAAATTAAAAAACAATCATTGTTTTAAGGCCCTAAGTTTTGGTGTGGTTTGTTACATCACAATAGATCATTGAAACATAGGTACTCTATTCATGGGCCCATTGCACAAGAATTGACAGAGGCTGGCTAACATCCACTGGGTGCATCATTTTGTCCACCTTATTACCAACCAAAACCTCTGACACTAGTGGACACTCTATGAGTGTCCATACTAATAGGTCCATCTATCTTCCTCTTTTTTTAAATTTTTACTTCAGTCTTCCAGTCTTGCTCTTTTCACATCCCTAACCAACCAGCCAATGCTTAGAACACTTCTGTCATCCAAAACTTTACTACTGAAAGCTCTACCCACTGGAAGGATTTCACCTCATTACTGCCTATGGGGTACACTCCAAGCAGGGCCAATGAGCAACAGCAGTCCACTTTCAGATATCACCAACATAGTAAACCAACCCATCAATGAACTAGGCTGGATATTTTTCTCCTTAATTAATCATAGGGAAATCCTCAAGAAACTATGGGGGTTAGCTAAGGGAAAGCTATGAGTACAAGAGAAGTATGTGACATGGGGGTCAGGGCTACCTATCTCTTAACTTTGTGCCCTGTGACCAGTTCTCAGATGTACTATTTTATCATACAATGTTGCAACTTCATCTTTCTAACATCATGATTTGGGGGCTCCAACTAAGGACAAAGTTTATGATAGGCAGTTCCAATAACATAGATATCTGATACCCCCATTATTAGGCATTCAAGTTCAACTACCATAGCATTCTAGAAACTGGTCTATTCCTGTCCCTCATGGGACTCCTCTAATGGGAAATCTCTGTCCTCTGGGGCTCCCCATTGACCTAGCAGAGACTTTTCTAGAAACTTTTAAATATTGTGATGTTACTACCACCACCAATAAGGTTTTTGTTGTAATCTGGCTTTTAAGTGATCCAGTTCTACTAAACAATCCTAGCCTGACTGTCTACTTTCTAGAACCATCTTTAGTATGCTGTCTTACACACAGACTTGAGTGCAAGTATAGGTAGTTTATTTGGGAAATGCTCTCAGAAAGCAGAATAAAGGAATGGGAGAGAGAAGGGAAAGGGGGGAGAGTCTATTAAGGGTAAAAATTTAACTGGTGGACAATAGGGCTCAGTCCCATTATTGAGTCTCAGAGGAATCCTGTAAAAGTACCTAAGAATTCTTCTCCCCAAGAACAGGAAGCTGGAACAGTTATCTGTCAGCTCCCATTCCTTTATTATTTAAGGAATGTTCCCAGGGTTATTAATTTTTCTTGCTCTTAATCCTTGCATTGAACCTAAGAAATAACTAAAAGCACAAGTTTTTCAAACTCAATTCTCTGACTCCTTATCCAGGGCTCTTCATTACCAGAACCTGCCTAATAAAGGGGTAAAGAGTCTACTTCTGGCAGACAATATTATAAAGGCAACAGAAAGTCTCACAACAGACAATGGCCCGTTCCACAGCTTGAGGATGTCGACATGACCTTCACTCAATGGAAATGAGGCTTCAAATGCAAGATCCCTTAGAGAAGAAACTGACAGACCTAAGCCAAAGGTTAAACAACCTAGAAAAGAGCCCAATAGAGGGGAGGGAAGAGACTGAATATGATATTGGACTTAAGGAGAAAGTGGAAGAGTATCAGGAAGAGGAATAAGGGAATAGGAAGGAATTGTTAAAGGTTCTGTATTTGCTCCTATGGCTGCCATTACAAAATACCACAAACTGGGTGGCTTAAAACTACAAATATTTATCTAGATGCTATCAGTCCAAAATCAATGTGCCTGCAATGTTGTTTCTTTCTGGAAGGTCTAAAAGAGAAAGCATCTCCAAATAAAAATGACAATGAGGTGTCATCTCACACCTGTCAGAATGGCTATCATCAACAAATCAACAAATGACAAGAGCTGGCGAGGATGTGGAGAAAAAGGAACCCTCGTGCACTGCTGGTGGGAATGCAGACTGGAGCAGTCACTGTGGAGAACAGTATGGAATTTCCTCAAAAAACTGAAAATTGAACTTTTACCATCACCAGAGCTCCAGCTCTGAGCATCATGCTAAGCGAAAGAAGCCATAGAGAGAAAGATAAATATCACATGATCTCACTCATTTGTGGAATATAATGAACAACATAAACTGATTAACAAAAACAGATCCAGAGACAGAGAAGCATCAATCAGACCATCGAACCTCAGAGGGAAGGCAGGGGAGGGTGGGAGTAAGGGGGAGAGAGCAACCAAAGGACCTGTATGCATGCATATAAGCAATGGACACAGACACCAGGAGGGTAAGGGCATGTGCGGGGGTTTGGGGAAGGAGGGGGAAATGGGGGGAAAGGACACATATGTAATACCTTAATATAGAAAATTTTAAAAAAAGAGAAAGCATCTCATGCCTCCCTCTTAGCTTCTAGTGGTTGCAGGCAATCCTTGGCAACCCATGGTTTATAGATCTATGACTTCAATCTCTGCCTCTATCTTCACATGATGTTGTCCTCTTTTGTGTGTGTGTGTGTGTGTGTGTGTGTGTGTGTGGTCCAAATTTCCCTCTTCTTCTAAGGACACCAGTTATTGAATTAGGTCCCAATCTAATCCAGCATGGCTTCATTTTCACTTGATTACATCTGAAAAAAATCTATTTCCAAATAAGTGAAACTCTAAAGCTTCAGGTGGACAGGGATTTGGTGGGGACACAATTCAATCCAGTACAGTCTTCCAAGACAAGCAACTAACCACAAAGCTTTGTCCTTTTGACCATAGCAGCATGTGGCTTCAGGGGCCAACAGAGTAGCTACTACTACACACTTATCATGGTTCTCGTCATCGAATAACTAGACAATCAAAGTCTTGCCCTCGCATGTACCACAGCCAAAGTATAATGTTAAACCATGCCAAGAAAATCCTCCAGTTCATTGTTTCTAAACTCAGACCAGCCCCTAGAATGCTATTATAGGGGCTGGTCTGAGACTCAAATGAAATTTTACTGGGAGTAGTCAGACAAATATAATAGATAGAAGCTGTTGTGATAGAAGGGCAGCTCACAGGATCAGGGTCTATCTCCCCGTCTTGTATCAGATTGTTCAGCTTCACAGATTACTGACAATCTAGTTATCCACTTTGCTGCTTTGTTCAGGAAGTAACTGATACCTATCACTAACATAGAGCAAAATAGATGCATAGGGGCTAAGAGAAGATGTAAAGAGGAAGAAGAAGAAAGTGAATGAACAAATAGCTATGGCCACCTTAATTATTTTGGGTACAAAAGGGAAAAGGAGAGTCACAGAACACCAATCGGTGGCCTCCTGATAATACCAGGGGAGAGGGTAAAAGGGGTAAGGGAAAAGGAAGGAAGGACCTTTTTATACAATGATATAGAGTGATAGCTAGTGTTTTTATAGCACTATGATGGATGCATGGATGAAGCCCGAGCTTCCTGGGTAAAGTTTGAGGCAATTAGCTACATAGTGCAGGCAAGTTTACACTGAATGATTTAGAGATCTTCTGTTTCCCAAATAAGTAGATAAACAGAAGATGTTAGTCTCCAGACTCATTAACCTAATACTTTCTGTGAGCACTCAGCATGAATACAAGGCAAAATAAAAGCACTCAATATAAATAAATCAATCATAATTTATATCTTTTCATCTCTCCAAAGAAAAATGTTTATATATGGAGAAAAAATAAATAAAATGACATTTAAAGGAAAAACCATCCCTCCCCACAAATACACTGCACATTTTTAAAAGTGAGACATTAAGCCATTTGACATGTCTTTAGAGTCTTTACCAAAGGGGGAAACTAGCTGTCAAGACGCCAAGGCCTGTGAGTCAATGAGTCAGTTAAGTTTTTCTAAAGTCATGCTCCCAAGAAAGCACTTTAATAGGTTGTCTTAAATAATTTAATAGTTTGACCTATTAATTCTCATATCTTATTACTAGCTGAGTCTCATATGAGACAAAGAGCTAGTTGGGAACAATTCTGATATCAGGTTGTTAAGCATTACTACAATATCATGAAAATCCTGAATAAATGATATTTTGTTCAGTGAATACAGTGTCACCAATTCCACCTTTGTGACTAGTTCTCAGTGCAAGGTTGCCCTTGTACAGGGGCTTAGTCAGCTCAGGTTGCTATAACAAAAGACCACAGACTTGGTGGCTAAAGTCACAAACATTTGTTTCTCATGATTCTGGAGCTGGGAAGTCCAAGATCAAGGTACCCACAGATTCCATATCTAATGAAAATTATTTCCTGGCCACCTTCATGCTATAATTTCACATGGTTAGAAATATACTAATTCCATCATGGAGATTCCACCCTCAAGGCCTCATCTAAACCTAATAGCCTCCCAAAGGCCCCACCTCCAAATACCATCACACTGGAGATTAGGGTTTCAACATATGAATTTGAGTATCATACAAACATTCAAACCATAGAGGCACTCTTAACTATGTTTGGATTGATCATGGACACCTTTGGAAGTCTAGTGAATAATATTTTTTAAATTAGAATTTTAAGAACACCAATTACATTAAAGTATCACTACCAGACCATTTTTTAAAACAAATTTGTGATAAGGCAATATATGTCTCCTGTATCAACACATGAAATAACAAAATCTAGTGGCGGGTCAAATAACTATCATAATTTCAAAGTAGTGATGAGTATAGGTGATATTTTGAGAGATCTTCCAAAAACTGTAAGATGATGTGAAATATCTGTGACTTTGTTAATAGGTACTGCTAACACTACTGTGATGTGTTACCTATATTCATAATTGAAGGAAATGCTAATTTTCCCTTGGGAGTGAGTGAAAATAAAAAATGTGATTTTTTCCGCTCACATGCTCATCCCCCAAATTCAGGACTCCTTCATGAGGCTCTTTGATTTCAAAAGTTCTCTCTTTTCCTCAGTACACACAAGGAGCAACAGGCCTGGATGAAAAAACACACCCTCAGAGAACCCTACTCGTAGTATAGTCCATGCTCACGCCTATTCTAATGGAGGTTATTCATGTGGGGGATGAGCTGGAACTTTGGTTGGAGCTCTGCACATCAGGGGCTACCATCCCTGGGGCCTACGGAAGAGGGCTGTTGTCACCAGTATCAGAGATTCCAAATAATGGGGATGGAAGGGAAGGTAGGAATTATCTGATCTCTGCTGCGAAGGCAGAGGGTGGGCTTCACAGGCCACTATGTAACTAAGTCAACCAGATTAGACACCTAGGTGGGTCAGGCAACCTAGAGTGCTCCATGTGCTGTGTCCAGCAGCCAGACATGTGGATTCATTCAATAGTTTAATAATTCACACAACAAAAACGTATAGATTTCCTACTTAGTGCCAGGCACTGAGCGAGGTGCTGAGAGTGGACTTCTCAACTCTCGTGCATCTGCAGTCTGGCTCTACAAGAGCATGCAAATGCCCACATCCAATAAATAAGAAAGCATAGAGGGCCAGGCAGTATATAACCATGGGGTCCATTTCCTAAATGATCCTCTGAACCCGGGGTCAGTTCGTAAAAAAAAAAAAAGGAAGAGCACTAATATTTATTATTGACAACCTACTGTGTGCCAGGCACTTTAATTTCATCATTTCAAGACACTGTTAGGAACGAGGAAAAAAAATGGATAAATGGTTTATCTGAGTGGATAAGTGGTTTGTTTGCCAGTTAGTACATCATGGTGTTGGTTTTGAAACCAAGTCTGTCTGTTTCTAAAGTACACAATCTTTTTCCAGTGGGTCATGTGGTGCTGACACTTGGTCAGCTTCTTGACCATTCAGAATCAGTTTCCTTATCTGGATATAATGCTATTGTAGATCATTCAACAATATGTATACAAGTGTCCTGTAAATTATAAAACTCTAAGCATACGTTATTGTCGCTGTAATCATCTGCCACTGTTGTTATTGTCATCAGAAATTTGGTATGCAATAAAATTAATGAAATTATCAGAAATCCCAACCACCTAGACAACTCTATAATAAATGAGCCAAAGCAAGGAGGAGGATTATGTCACAGTAATGTAGGGAATAATATATTCTGATTTTTTCCTGGTAATTGCTTTATTTTTTATGGAAATTGGGTCTTTCCCAATAAGGAAAATAATCTGCAAACTACGTCTCACTTACTTAATACAATATTTCGTTTCTAAGAAGTTATATAAAGAAATAAAGTAATACAGTGAATAATATTCTAAATGTAACAAGGAAGTATCTTATCTAACACTGAGGTGAGATACAACTTTAGTTTAGGAATATAAATTGTTCACCATTTTTGGGCAACAGCTCTGCGAAAATGGATGTGGGCTAGCTACCTTCTCAAATACAAACCTGTTCTTGATTGTTTTCCCCAAAGGTTTCATTTGGCTGCTGTTCACTAAAGTAGATTTGCTTAAAATAAAATGGTTTATTTTGTAAATATTTTAATACTGTTTTTTCCTGTTTACAAAAATAGCACTTGCTCATTACTAGGGGTAAAAAAAGAGAGAGAGAGAGAGAAATTTATATAAAAATTAAAATACCAGAGACAACCACATACTGTTTTTGTTTTTTACTCTGACATTTTTTAGCAGTCTGCTTTGGTGGATTTAGCAACACTGACTTTCAGTATACAGAGCGAAACTATCTTTCCTGGTAAAAGAAATATGTTTCAATGATCTTTTTCACACACACACACAAACACAAAAAACACATGAGTACAAACCTCTTTGTGGGAACCAAAAGACTATAACAAACTTGTAGTTATTATAGTATTACATGGAAGAAACAAGTAATTTCCACTCTGCTTTGCCCTTACTTCTTCCAAAGAAACTACCTCAAAACAAAACAAACAAGTGTTTCACTAAAAAATAAACTAGTTGAACAAATAAACCACTTTGATTGATCTCACTGTTCAGTTTAACCCAGAGGAAGATAATAATAGCACAAGTAATGAACTTTTTTATTTTTCTTCTCCACCATTTCCCCTGCCAGACCACACTGAGTCAGGAGAACTCAGCTGAGTGAGGAGAACACATGTTCTGAGGATCACTTTGTAGCTTACATAGGCGACTGCTCAGGCCTGTGAGCAGGACTCAGGAGTTAACTGATTCTTTCCCTGAGCTTCATGCAACAGAGCAAGAGTCCTCCAGGTCCATCACCCTCATAAAAATGCACTTACCCAGTGCTTTTGTGTATATTTTTCTACTGAGTTCAGTTAAGAGTTCAGATGCATTTTTTTCTATCTAAAGAAAAGACGTAATAAGAAAGTCAAATCACATAGGCAGTAAAATCTCAGATATCTCTCCCAGCAATATTGCTGCTGATATGTCTCCGAGGGCAAGGGAAACTCAGGAAAAGATAAACAAATGAGACTACATCAAGCTAAACTGCTTCTGCACAGCAAAAGAAGCCATCAACAAAATAAAGATAGAATCACTGTATGGGAGAACATATTCGCTAATGATACATCTGATAAGGGGCTAATTTCCAAAATATATAAAGAACTTTTACAACTCAACACCTGGAAGACAAACAATCCAATCAAAAAATGGGCAAAGGATCTGAATAGACACTTCTCCAAAGAAGACATACAGATGGTCAATAGACATATGAAAAAAATGCTCAAGGTCACTAATTATCAGAGAAATGCAAATAAAAACTACAATGAGTTACCACCTCAGACCTGCCAGAATGACTACCATCAATAAATCAACAGACAGCCCTGGCCGGCTTGGCTCAGTGGATAGAGCATCGGCCTGTGGACTAAAGGGTCCCAGGTGCGATACCGGCCAACGGCACATGCCTGGGTTGCAGGCTCGATCCCCAGTGCGGTGTGGGAGGTGCAGGAGGCAGCCAATCAGTGATGCTCTCACATCATTGATGTTTCTATCTCTCTCTCCTTTTCCCTTCCTCTCTGAAATCAATAAAGAAATATATTTTTAAAAATAATAATAATAAAATAAATCAATGAACAGTAAGTGCTGACAAGGTTGTGGAGAAAAGGGGTCTTGTGTACTGCTGGTGGGAATACAGACTGGTACAGCCACTGTAGAAAATAGTATGAAGTTTCCTCAAAAAATTAAAAATGGAGTTACCTTTTAACCCAGCAATCCCACTTCTGGGAATATATCCTAAGAAAACTGAAACACCAATCAGAAAGAATATATGCGCACCTATGCTCATAGCAGCACAATTTATAATAGCTGAGATCTGAAAACAGCACAAGTGCACATCAGTAGATGAGTGGATAAA
>NW_006295491.1:5484235-5485280 GCF_000327345.1 Myotis davidii | reverse complement strand
CAAAAAAGAAGGAACTCTTACCATTTGCAACAGCATGGATGGACCTGGAAAGTATTATGCTAAGTGAAATAAGCTAGTTAGAGAAAGACAAATATCATATGATCTCACTAATATGTAGAATCTAATGTGGAACAAAATAAACTGATGAACAAAATGGAACCAGAAGCATGAATACAGGGAACAAACTGGCTGATGCCCAAGGGGAGGAGAGTGGGGTGACTGGATAAAGAAAAAAAAAGAAATAGCTAAAGAACATATATGATACCCCTGTGGACACAGACAATAATTTAGTAAAGACCAAGGAAGAGGGAGGTAGGGGAGCGTAGAAGTGGGCAAAGGTGGGGGAGGGAGGATGAAGACTCCTGCAATAATGTCAACATTAAAAACTTTTTTAATTTTTTTTAAAAAAGGAAGCATTATTAGATTCTCCCAAGAGTTGTTTTGAACATTAATTTATGGTCAATGTGATGTGATTTCTAAGATTTCATATAGTTCATAAATTGTCATGGTGTGTTTGGAGGTTGAGGGAATTGTGTTGAATGAAGAATGCAACAGGAACTTCCAGGCTATGGAATTCATGTGCAAAGCATGCACTCTTCAAAGGTCCCTAGTGTTCTGGGAATGGAGAGGAAGTAATTCAATGTGGCTGCAGCAAAGGGGTTGTGTAGAGTGGGGAAGGGAGATGGAAGAGGGAGAAGGGGAGAGGATTAGGAGGAGGTAAGCCTAGAACGAGAAGTGAGAGCTACACTGCAAGGGCCAAACTGTCCCTTGCACTGCCAATGAGCTCACAAAAGGAAGCCTCTGTCAAATCTGCTTCTTCTTCTATTTTATTAAATACTACTAGAGGCCCGGTGCACAAAAATTTGTGCACTCGGGGGGAAGAGGGGGTCCCTCAGCCTGGCCTGTGCCCTCTCGCAGTCTGGGACCCCTCGGAAGATAACGCCCTGCTGGCTTAGGCCTGCTCCCAGGTGGCAGAGGGCAGGCCCAATCTCTAGGTGCAGCCCGTGGTCTGGCTCTCAGCCAACTGGGGAGTTGGGGCGCCACC
>NW_006295491.1:5474747-5482990 GCF_000327345.1 Myotis davidii | reverse complement strand
AGCAGGTTTCTGGGGTTTTGTTTGTTACACAGTTGCTTAGAGTTGCAGCGCAGAGGCCTGCAGGGCAGGCAGGGAACGTTGGAGTCCTCCGTCACGGAAGCAAGCAAGCCTCATGTTAGTTTCAAGCTGCCTGGCTGCTAGCCACTATCTTGGCTGACAGTTAATTTGCATATCGCCCTGATTAGCCAATGGGAAAGGTAGTGGTCATACGCTAATTACCATCTTTCTCTTTTATTAGATAGGATTCATGCAAGAGTAGGTCTTTGCAGCCGCGGTGGCTTGCAGCAGCGACAGCTGCCTGGATCCTGCAGCCCCAGCTCATTGGGAAGTTGTCTGGAAGGATGTCTGGTCTAATTAGCATATTATGCTTTTATTATTATAGATTATTATAGGTAGTTGGTATATATTATATTAGTTTCAGTGTACAATATAGTGACTCAATGTTTATATGCCTTACAATGTGATCACCTCACTTAGTCTAGTAATCATCTGTCACCATACAAACTTTTCACAATATAATTGACTATATTCCCCTTCACTTTTCCCACCCAATCCCCTTACACTCCTCCCCTCTGGCAACCACCAGTTTGATCTCATAGAAACAGATATGCTTCTTTATAATTCTACACAATGTGGAGAGTGACTTCTGAACTTTCTTCTTTGAAGTACTCATTCAAACTAATAGCATCTTCCCACAGACAAATAAATACCAAAAAGGCCCTAGTATTTGCTGCCAAGTGCAACTATAGAAAATGAATGTGTAGTTGGGAGTATTTGCTTTTCTCTGTGCAGTCATATGGGGTGATAATGTTTCCCTCCCCACTGTGAAGATATTGATGAGAGCAAATTACTTAACAATTATTCTCCTTAATGCATTTAACCAGAATTTTACTTTAGGAAGAAAAACATTTTTGTTGTGGTAAAATACATATAGTCTGAAATTTATCATTTTAATCATTTTTAAATGTACAATTCAGTGGGATTAAATACATTGCACAACCAGCACCACTATCTAGTTCCAGAACTTTTTCAGTGCCCCCAAAGGAAACTCCATTCCATTAAGTAGTCACTACCTATGCCTCTCCTCCACGCCCAAGCCAACTGCTAATCTGCTTTCTGTCTCTATGGATTTGCCTATTCTGGACAGTTCTTATAAGTAGAATCATACACTATGGGGCCTTTTGTGTCTGGTTTCCTTCACTTAGCTAAGGAAGAATGTTAGCCTTCATAGTTAAGGGAAGGTAAAAAAACAAAAAGTAGAATACATTTTGTGATATAAACATTTTCAGATATCTCTAAAACCACACCAGCCTTCTACTTAGTTGCTTTACTGAGCTTTGGGGAACTCATCTGTGATTCATCTGCCCCAGACATTCTGCTGTAAGTTATTATTTCTTCCCAGGAAGGTTTGAGGCAGCCAAACACAGCTGGCATCAGGCCAGGGTGAGAATGTGAGGACACTTCAGAGAGGAGGAGGAGTGCCATTTCCCTCATTGGAGAGGCCTTCCTTTCCTGATAGTGACCTGGCAAGACCATGGGGGTCATAAGGTCATGCAGCCCTGAGGGGCTCAAGGATGTCTGTCCCCTGACACTTGAGGTCTTGATGAAAATAAAAGCAAGTACATCTCTGACAGCAAAGTAAATTATTCATGGGCTTGCTTAAAAAGAAAGATAGCATTTATAGGGAAAGAAAATGGATACCACTTTAAGTTTAAAAAGCATTCCCAGAAGAAGACTATTTCCAAACAAATGTGAGTCAGAAATACTGCCTCATAGTTCATATAGCATGGCCACTGAGTTCTTAAAGAGTCTTAGGTTTGCTGAGATACTGGTTCCTACAATATGGGCAACGTGAAAGAATACACAGCTTTATTGGGAACGCACCTCGCAGATGGCCAGCCCAGACTACGAGGCTGCTGAAGTTTTGTGGGAAATGAGCAGTTTGGCAGCCCCCCAATCTAATGGGTCTGAGAATGTCATGACAGGAGGACTCCAGACCTGAGGAGTCCCTTTAAATGCTGCAGGACTGGAGGCCTCACTGGAGGGTCACAGATGTTATGTGCTGCCAGCTCCCACAGCATTATTTAGCCTAACAAGACCCTAAGCAAGGGCTTTACCTTTCTCTTTCTTCCTTTTTTACCAATCTCCCATTTTTTATCAATAATTAAACACAAATACCCTGCAAATATTTGTACTCTTTATTTCTATACTGTTACTATTTGTATTTATGCTAAGATGAAAGTCTGAATTCATCCTCAAATGAGTTCATGTTGTTTTCCTGCTTCTGTTTCAAAATATGTACCACATAGCCATTATAATTTTATTCCATGATGACTAGCATAGTTTTAATCATTTAATCAAGCTTCAGCAACTCCTTAAACAAATCCATGTGAGAGTAAAAGGAAAATCACAGGCCTGGTCTGAGCACAAAGAAAAGCCTTTACATGTTCTCCTTCTTTTCAGAAGTTTTTGGAATCTAAACAGAGCAAACCCTGGTTAAAAATTCACAGTAATTCTTTTTTAAATAACAGCATTTGTCTTTTCATGGGCCCAGAAAGATCCTGTTTGACAGCATAGATACTTACACTCAAAAGACATGACTACAAGGTAAAGTCACTGGATTTTAACAAATACACCAAACTTATCCATGCAAATGAATGCTATCTCCTCAAATAGGTAGCAACATTCCAAGATGTTGCTACTATTGGACACCATTTTGGAACTCCAATTAGGAATTGCCTTCCTTCACACACTGAGAGAATTGCTTTGACTGTCCCCAATGGATTAAAAAAAATCTTTTTCTCATCAGTATGAGTTTTATTTTTGCAAACGACCAAGTAATTCCTTAAGGCAGATGGTAATCAACTGGACAGAACTGCTTTAACCTAAATTGGAGGTGACTAAAATATAATAAGACTAGCTTTTTCTTTCATAATCCTTAAGTAGTTCCAAAGGTAATTCTAAAAGAAGTTCTTAAAATATTTAGAATAGCAGTATGGTTGAAAGAAGAGTTTAGACCTCTGAAGCAACTCATGAAAAGGATGAGTTTCATTGGAATATATGCAATTTTTTAAGAAAAAGAGTCCAGCCTGCCCTTGTTTGATTTTCACTGACCCTCCAGGTTATTGGGTATTAGATAAGGGGAGTTGGCTATTTTTCCGCTTGCTATCAGATAAAATTTAATTTAACAATTTAGTTTTGGGAGTGAACAGAAGTGTAAAACTTGAAATCCCTTCATAAACTCTGCTTTAGTGATTCTCTTCCAAAACAAACTGAAAACATTCACATTTACATGTGATCTGGAATTCAAGGAATGTACTAGGCACAATAGATAAATGTATATTAAATGTACAAATAAATATTAACAAAATATCAAAATACTAACTCTGCCCACTAGAATTTATACTTTTGGTTTCATAGTCTTATTTCCAAAGCTAATTTCATTAAACGTATCTATCTATGAGTGGTTTGCAAGACTGGCATATACTGAAATGTTAGACACTGTATTAGTTTCAACAAGTTTTGTATTTAGCCCATGTAGAGAAATTTAATACAGGTAAATGTGTTTTGTTTTTTATATTCCTATCAGTGACAAAAGGAAGAAGGAAGTCATCACACATTGGTCACCTATTGTACACAATATCTGAACATACTGCTAATTTAATTCTCTCAATGTCTCTGAGCTAAATATTTTTATTCCCTTTTATAGATGAAGAAACCAAGGCTCATGACGTTTAAACAGGAGAACATTGGCATACCACTGGCCAATGGGAGAAATGATTTCAGAATCAGCTGACAATAGGTGGAGAAAAAAAACAAGGCCACGGCCCTGTGTTTGGAAAATAAAAGTATCTTCCCATAAAGAACCTTTTTTTTTCCAAAAAACTAATGTTATCATACTCCTTAATTATTTTTTTCATTAATCTCACTAATTATTTTGTTATACTTTTACCCAAAATGAAAGAGTGCAGTTACCTCCTGATCTGGGCAAATAAAATGGTTTATGAATTTTTAAAAACCATTTAAGTGCTTGAATCAGTTAAGTGTCTGAGTAGGACATTTAAAAATAATACAAGATAAATAAAGAATTGCTGAGGTAAACAGAACAAAAATTTTTAAACCATGAACCTTAAAGACACTAGGAACCTTAACCATGGGGGACAGGGTAATAAATTAAAGATTTAAACTAGTAAAAAAAAATAAAGAAGAGATCCTTCAAATAAAATGCAAGAGGAAACTGTGAATAAATGTCAGGGCATTTCATTTGACCTCAAGACATATTTTACTGGTGACTTTTGTTTTTAAGAGTACTTCTGGGGTGTGTGTGTGTGTGTGTGTGTGTGTGTGTGTGTGTTCATTTGTTAATGACCCCAAATTTCCAGCTCATCTCCCAGTTTATTATGCCTAGTAAAACTTGATCATTTTCAGCTTTTATTTTCTTTTTCAGCTCCTAATGACTGACAGTTTGAGAGGAAACAAATTAAAATAAGCCATCTGGATTAAATAATGAATTTTTTATCATCTTGATAGATAACAATTCATTTTCAAAATAAATATGAGCTCCATAACTTACTACTGTTTTGTGAGATTCATACCTTATTTCTGTGGGGGTTTCATTCTCATTGTGTCTATCTTTTCCATTACAAAGAACTAATAAATCCCAAAACAGGTTAAACCTAAAGTAACTAATGTTTTGACAGTGATATGGACAAAAAAAAATGGTGTTATCTTGAAATTTAGACTTGAGAATATGTTGTCTCAAGAGTCTCAAACTTACTGGCATAATTCTGACTTTTTTGTTTTGTTTTATTTTCTGTAAATCCACATCGGTTTTTATGACAAAAGGATATACAGAAATGTGTGTACGTTGACATCTTATAGAGCAGAGCAGAGCAGAGAATTTTCTTTCACTTCAAAGGGCATACCACAGGGTGCAAAGAAAGAGGGATTGGGTCCTTGCAGCCAAATACTGCCCTCTGGCACTCACACTGGGCTCCCCAGGGACATAAGAGGGCAGACTCTGGCCCTTTGTAACTCTAGGTAACGTTTCCCACAACCCCTGGCTCATAAATATTGACATTTGGGGAAAACAAGGGCAGAAAAGAAAAAGGGCTTTATTCACAAAAAGGAAAATGTTCTTGTATTTTCTAAAGCCTGATTTACATCAAAGATCCTGCTATAGTTTTAAATAAAATATACCTTATCTTTTAAAAAATAGTTATATCCATCAATAACTAGGGAATATAAGAAAAAACTTCCAATAGAGTTTTTTATTTTTTGTTTTCTTGGTTTTTTTGTTTGTTGCCATCAGGAAAGTAGTTTTATCTAAGAAGACTGAGTTAAATGCAATCTTTCTAAAAGGAACTAAATGTTCTCAGAAAAAATCATTATTTTCTGAATAACAATTTTAAATCATAGTCAATTTGGAAGTCTTTATTTTCAGAAAAATATCTTCTTTTTCCTTTGAAATGTTTATCTCCACCTCCTCTTTGCTTCAAGAATAGAAATAATAAATACAGTTAACTGAGACCTCAGAGAATTCTCTGCAGATACTGGCACTTTTGCTTTCATTGTGGAACTACAGCGCAACCTGGTGGAATTTACTGTTATATTCTGTTTATACCTGTGAATGGCCAACATTACAACCAAAGTAAAAGAATGCCTTGTATTTAGGCTTTTGGAAAATAAACTATCAGGAAAAAGAACAGTGGATGGGGCTCTCTTAAATTATAATTATAAATAGATCTTTTCATAGTTTTTAAATATAATTTACCTTTTAAGAATAAATTTTGTAAAATTTCTGATGAGTCATTGACATAAACTAATATAATTTTTAACATTCATATATTTTCACAATAATCCCTTCTTTATAACTTTCCAATGATTTGGAAATTACAGCGGGAAGGATGGGGAGGGGTGATGGGGGAGGTAAGAGATCAACCAAAGGACTTGTATGCATGCATGCATATAAGCATAACCAATGAATACTTTAAACAATAAATAAAATTTTAAAAATAACTGATAAAGTAAACTAAATAGTTTTATTTTCCCCCTTTGGCTTTGAGTATAATAAGCACTATCAAAAGATGAAAAACAAAGAAAGAAAAAGAGAAGAAGAAAAGAGAAAGAAAAGATGAATATGTCATATGATTTTCCCTAGCCATCAAATTTGGCTAACAAGAACTTAGTTAATTAAGTTCATTCCCATTCTTTAAAAGAAAATGTATGTTTTCTATGCTTTTCTTTTACAGCTAGCAATACCATTGACGCAAGACTTTATGGAAAAATGGTGATTCATAGTACAGTCAGTTCTTCATATCCGTGGGTTTTGCATATGTGGATTCAACCACAAATAAAAAATATTTGGAAAAAAATGTCATGTTGTTGCTGATGTAGTTAGGCCTATGATAGCTGCATCTGTACTGAAGAAGTACAGATGTTTTCCTTGTCATTATTCCTTAAACAATACAGTATGAGGACTATTTACACCGCATTTACATTGTATTGGGTATTACAAGTAATAGGAGGAGGACTGGAAAAGAGCCTGGCTAAGATGAGAAAAACAGAGTCCTAGCAAAATCATTTGATGCTCTGGATGCAGCCATACCTGAAGTTAGCTGAACTTTGAACTTTCCAACCACATCAAGAAATTCTTTTTTTTTCTTTAATAAAATAGAATTAGATTTCAATCACTTGCTATAAAAAATGATACAGTTAATTTTACTACCTATTTATTAAATGTCAATAGCCTTCATAATCTTAGAAGTCATTTCATTAAAATTCTTTCCTTGGCCACTCTATTTCTCTCATCTCTGCTTCCCACACTCAGTTCATTTGCATTTACTTTTAGGAACTTTTAAAAGTTTGATCTAGCAGCACACCCTCCTGCATGTGGCCACTGACAACAGAGGGTCTCTAAAAGGCCTTCCAAAAAGAGAAGAGTAGCAAATAGCTAAGCCCAGATGACAACTGAAGCCCTAGCCAATACCTTGATCTCAGCCCAGTTAATACCTGAGCAGAGAATCTGGTCATCTGACCTAACAGAATTGTGAGAAAATCAATTTGGGTTGTTGTAAAACAGTTTCTGGTAATACGTTGCCCGGCAATAGAAAATGGGTATAGGTCAGGTGCAATAATTTGTCCCTCGTATGGGAAGGGATATCTTGGCATACCCTAAATACTAGGACCTTAAAAAATTGAAATGGAGTTTTATGACCAGATCCCGTGAAGTTGGGTACCTAGAATGCCTAAAGTCTATCGAGCCTTCTTTGCCAGGAGAAACAGCTCTTCTAACTGTGCTTAAAGAGGTTGGTCTCCCTTTGTCTGAAGAATTTTCCTGGTATACTGTAGAAAAAGGTATCCAAAGGCTTTAGGGAGATTAGACTTTGAGCTCCAGCCTCAAACACAAAGACAACAAACAGCCTTATGGAGGCTATTTAATCAGCTCCCACAATTGTATAAGGTAAAATCTCTGTAACAAATGTGTGTGTGTGTGTGCGCGCGCGTGTCTGTGTGCGCATGTGTGTTCCAGTGTTTCTGCTTTTCTGGTTGAATGCATGGTGATGAAGGAGAGGTCATAATTACTGACACCACATTCCAGACCCCAGTGTCTTCCTAATGTACCTTTCTCAAAGTATTATTACCAAGTTCATACATGTTTTCCTCAATTTGGCTCAAGAGGTTCACAACATATTAGACAATTTTATGAAATGTCCATAAGTTATAATCAACCCATTCTTTTTATTAAAAAAGAATGATGTGAAAAAATTATCATTTTCCTGTTCCAAAAACATTATACTTTTTTAAAAGTGTTGCCTTAATAGTTCCCTTTGTGTCTTCATTTAACAAATGCAAAAGATGTAGAAGAAATTATCAGTATCATGTGGTTTGCATGCAAGTGAGAGATACACAAACTAGCTGTAGCAGTGAGGCTTCAATCAGAGAAGCAGAGCCAGTGACTAGAGCATTGTGGGACAGAGGTTTATTATAGGAATTAGACCTCACACAATGTGGGACCAACTAAGGAATCGATGGTCAGAGAACATGAGAAAGTCATTAACTAGGTCCCCTAAATGCACTGGCATGAGTGGGTAAGTTGGAGCTTGCAGGGAAGTCTGAGAGGCAACTATACCCAGCTGGCTTCAGTGGGAGTGTGAAGCAGGCGCCCACAGAGAGATGTGTGGGAAGATGTTCCCTCTGTGTAGCTTACCACCTCTGTGGGCCTGCAGCCAAGCATCCATCCA
>NW_006295491.1:5473951-5474471 GCF_000327345.1 Myotis davidii | reverse complement strand
GAATACACCACATGGGGAAGCACTTATGCTAAGAGCTTCGACTGTATTATCTCATTTAATGATTATGTCAATCCTCTGAGGCTATAATCATTCTTATTCCCATTTTATAGATAAGAAAATTGAGGCTCAGAGATATATCTTACTGAAGGCCCCAGAGCTTCTAAGCAGTAATATTAGTCTGGCTCCAGAGTGCTCTTAGTTCTACATCAGGGGTTTTCAGTGTTTCAAGGAATCCCAGTAGCTCCATTTCATTGTCAATGCGTGGTGCGCTTTCCCTCAACATAACATTTCAATAAAATTTACCATGTTTTTTTAAGTCCTTAAAAACCACTATGGCATACTGTACTACCCCCTTTCTTGTTTCACAGGTAGCAAAGACACAAACTGACTACGTAAGGTACACATCAGGAGAAAAGCTCTGACTCTGGGTAGATAGCTCCTTCTTTATTTCATACTGCCCCTGGATGGCCTTGATCATCCATCCACTGCAGTAAATATGATCAAAGCTACTTTTAATTTC
>NW_006295491.1:5472900-5473554 GCF_000327345.1 Myotis davidii | reverse complement strand
CTTCAAATAAAATATGAGAGAAATTTCTCCCTTGCTGTACCTTTAGAAGCTATCTCATGCCCCTGGGAAGCAGCCTCCATCCTTCTCTGCCATGAGGAATACTGCGATGGAAAAGCTTGAGAAGCATGAGTAGTGGGCTCCTGTTGGGCAAAAGTAAAAGTAAGAAAGTGATGAAAAAGCAGCCAGGAGAAGGTTAATGATTACCACGATTTGCAATGCTATCACAATCAAACAGTAAAGTAAACCAAAGAACAAGACTTCCTTAATACCACTAAAAACATAAGAAATTGCAATTTCTACTCAAACATTTATACCTATGCTGTATTCATTTTGACCTCTGATTTTATACTGACTTTTTTCTGAAAATAGGTTACAATCTTTTGTGTTAACTCCCCAGTCTTAATACCACAAAGTCACTGGATTTACCTTGGCTATATTTTTATCGTTTAGAGTAGGATGTGCTTACTCCAGTAACTTTGTGAATTAAAACAATGTTAAGAGAATTAGGAACAAATAATGGAGTCACTATTTCACTTATCCTCATCCAATTTCAGGAAAATCACTTCCAAAACGCAGCAATTCTGCCTGGTAATTTCATGTCTAAACAGAAACTGAGAAAAAGTAAAATTATGAGAACCTATGATGGTTTACTAG
>NW_006295491.1:5458084-5472570 GCF_000327345.1 Myotis davidii | reverse complement strand
CCTCCTAAAATATCTTTGAGGTCTCTGGAACTTTCTCTGCTTTGTGGTATTGTTTTTCATGAAAAGCTCTGCCAAACTTTTTGAGCCTTAATATAAAACTAGAGTGCCGGTGCACGAAAATTCATGCATGGGGGGGGAGGGTGTCCCTCATCCTGGCCTATGCCTTCTTGCAATCCAGGACCCCTCAGGGGATGTCCAACTGTCGTTTGAGGCCCGATGGGGATTGGGCCTAAACCAGCAGTTGGACATCCCTCTCGCAATCTGGGATGCTGCATGCGCCAGTCATCATACTTTTCATACGGGTGAAAGGCATCTTGCTGTTGTATGGGCAGCTACATTTTTTTGCCCTGATTATAAAAAGTAGTACATAACATGATCCTTCTGAGGCAGTAGTACCATTTTCCCCATCTTATGGGTGGAAAAACTGAAGCAGAGAAAAGTTAAGTAGTTGGCTTTTTCACACTGTTATGAGTGTCAGAATCAGGGCTGACAACAAAATGTGCAAGCCAGAGTCCATGCATGTCATTGCTGCACCATCCTGTTTTTTCAGTGTTAGAGTAGCTTTGCCAGGTTTTAATTTTTAAATCTAGAGACTGTTCCCAATATATAGGGTAGGGTCCCTAGGCCTGGCCAGCAATCAGGGCTGATCTGCAGGGTGACCGGCAGTCGTGGTGATTGGGGGTGAAGGGGCGGTCTCCTGTGCAAGCCAGAGTCCATGCATGTCATTGCTGCACCATCCTGTTTTTTCAGTGTTAGAGTAGCTTTGCCAGGTTTTAATTTTTAAATCTAGAGACTGTTCCCAATATATAGGGTAGGGTCCCTAGGCCTGGCCAGCAATCAGGGCTGATCTGCGGGGTGACCGGCAGTCGTGGTGATTGGGGGTAAAGGGGAAGCCTCCCACTAGCACACGCCTTGGCTGGCAGCCTGGCACCACCCACTGGCAGCCACCTTGGCTGGCAGCCTGGTGCCGCCTGCTGACTGGCCCTGCCCCCCAATCGCTGCCACCGGTCACCTCCCTCTTGAGGGGGAGGGAGCAGTTGCTCAACACAGGAGCTGGTAGAAAAAAACCTGTGGAATAATTGCAAACAGAAGTTAAAACCATGTGCTGTTGACTCCTTGGTAGAACTCCAAATGATGATGGAAACTATTCAATTCATTCATCCACTGGCACCCACCTTGGCTGGCAGCCTGGTGCTGCCTGCTGGCTGGCCCTGCCCCCCAATTGCTGCCACCAGTCACCTCCCTCTTGGGGGGGGAGGAGTCGCTCAACACAGGAGCTGAAGGGGCAGCTCCTGCGTTGAGCATCTGCCCCTGGTGGTCAGTGTGTGTCATAGTGACCAGTTGTTCCGCCGGTCATTCCACCATTTGGTCAATTCGCATATTAGCATTTTATTATATAGGATAGCTCATTATTAGAAACTTTAATGATTAACTCTAACTAGAAAGAAAACTGGACTACTAAGTTTCATTTTGATATTATATATTTTTGCATCACTGCTAATCCTATCACTGCAAGCCCCTTCATAATCAGTATAGATGGCCACACAGTTCATTTGACCCATAGTGATGAGAATCAAACGTGAAGATGGCTGAAATAATTGGGGCAAATCTGCAACAGGCCAGTTCAGTGGTCACATAAAAATGAGGATATATTAAAAAATCATACTGGATCATATTCTCTGTGGATAAAATAGGAGTGATGATGATGAAATATCAACCAAATTGAGGACACTAGTAAGAAAAACAATGTAAATCATTAATATTTATATAGGTGTGTAAGAAAAATACACAATACTCTTTATAATATAAATTTAGGCAGATTTATGTCTCAAAAACCTAATTTCCAGCTCATAATAAAAAAGTTAGCCAGAAATGAAAACACTGGGGAGTCAGATTTTTTTAGCTAAAGTATTATTTTTAATACTCTCAGTTTTGTCATGGTGGGTTGGATTTCTTCCATTTGTCACCCCAAATCTATCCTCTGGCCCTCTCTGCTGTGTTCTGTACCCTGGGAGGCAAAACTGTTTGGACTATACCAATAGGCTCCCTTGTCCTCTGACTTCCAGTTGGATCTGGCCAAAGGTAGCATGAATGGGAGATCAGAGAAAGGGAGATAAATAAGATAGAGCAGAAACCATTAATGGGGTCATCTCTCCACACAAGGTCATAGCTCTTTTTAGATGACCCACTCCACACAACTTCTCTATCTTCATACGCTAGTGACTAATTCCTCTCTTTGCCCTGCTACTGCACCACTTCAAGTGGTTTCCATACTCTTTATCCAAACCCTTGTGAACAGTCCCTCTATGAAATGCTCCTCAAATCACCCAATTTGACCATGTGTCACTTGGTTGAATCATATGTCCAGCTAAAACCCAATCTGAATCATATGACCAATAATCACTAAGAATTATTTGGCAATTAATGTTAATTCAGAATAGTTGTTTGATAACAAAAGATGTGGCCATTTCCCTTCACCTTGTGCATGCTTGATAAGCCTCAGGCAAGATTCAGATCTGCTACATCGTAAGGCCCAAGTGGCATGTCAGCCTGCAGCCCAGCCTAGACCTGCGCATTCTTCTTCCAGGACCCACTTAACACTGGCAGCTTGGGATGGTACAGTATGCCCAAATGTCATATGTTCCATCCCTACAATCCAAAAGGTCTCATCATACACTGTGCCTCTTCCTTTGTGGTGGTTGGTGCAAGGTACTACCATTTGTTTCTCTGCAAAAGGGGTTTCCTACTGCACCCCAAATGAATGAAGACTTGAACTGTCACTAAAGTGACAGGACCCTGAACTATCACAGACTTTGAATCCCACCTTCTGGTATATGTATTTTCTACTTTCTGCTCAATGGGTCCAATTAACAATGCAATAATCAATGTAAAGGACCAATTGATGTTTTATAGAATATAGTAAAGATGTACCTTTGTCTCCACTATGTAAATTCAAACTGCTTCTGATTTTTCCTACTGATTGGGATGGAAAAGAATGCATTTCCCACATCAATAGTTGCATATCAGGTGGTGGGGTGATGACTTGTAAATATACTATATCTAAAACTGTAACTGCAACTATCATCACAATCTTTTTAGGTTTGCAATTATCTGTCATTTTTGAAGGTCCTTCAGGCTTTTGCTCTGGTCAAACAGAAACAGTTTATGTAGGATCACTACCCCTGCTTCTCTCCAGGTTTCATGGCAGCGATCATTTCCACAATCTCTCCAGGAGTATTGCTTACCACTTACCATTGGTGTTTTGTGTGGGAAAAGTTCCAGAACTCGAGATGGTTCTTCCTTTCATAATTTCTCTCACTCCACAGGACAGGGAACCAGAATGGTTACTCTAATAGTTACCAAGTATATGTGTATGTATTCCCACCATATATTCTGGAACTGGAATAATAAACACAGGATGGGTCTGAAGTCCCACTAGGCCCACTGTTAGATGAATTTGGGCCAAGACTTCATCTAACTCCTGACATCCATAAACTCCTACTTTGTTGGACTGTTACAGTCTTTGGGGTTTCTGAGTCGCAGTGTAAAATTAGAGCTCCCAAAGTTCTAGGTATTTCCCTTTCCCTGGTTCACAGTCCCCTGTGTAAATAGCTCCAGGTCACTTTGTGGAAGCTTAAGCCATCAGTCAGACATCCTCATAGGGCTCCTGGATGGTGAGAGGGCGCAGGCCTGGCTAAGGAAACCACCCCCACCCCCCACCTTCACCCCACGTGCATGAATTTCGTGTACCGGGCCTCTAGTGGTGAAATAAAAAGGGTACTCTTTTTTTTTATTGATTTCAGAGATGAAGTGAGAGGGAGAGAGAGAGAGATAGAAACATCAACGATGAGAGAGACTCATTGATTGGTCGCCTTACGCATGCCCCACACTGGAGATCACCTGCAACCCAGACCTAGCATATGCCCTGACTGGGAATTGAACTGTGACCTCCTGGTTCATGGGTTGATGCTCAATCACTGAGCCACGCTAGCCAGGAAAATAGGTACTCTTGAACATAACTTAAATCACTGTTACTGGCTTTGAAGGTGAAGAAGACAAGACCATGAAGCAAGGAATGTGGAGTCCTCTAGAAGCTGTAGGCAGCCCTCAACCAACAGCCAGCAGGGGCAGGGATTATAGTCCTACAACTTCAAGGAAGTAAATACTGCCAATGACTCGAGTGAGCAAGGAAAGAGATTCTCCCTGGAGCCTTCAGAAAGAAATGTTGCCCTGCCAACTCCTGGGTTTTAGTTCTTTGAGGTTCATGTCAGATTCCTGACCTCCAGAGCTGTTAAGATCATAAATACACATTGTTTAAGCCACTAAGTTTGTGGTCATTTGTTATGGCAGCAACAGAAAATACATCTAGTAAGGTACTTAGTCCACTTAAGTCTTCCTTCCTGGGGACTGATTACAAAAACTGGGGTTCCTGAGATCAGGGGAAGATGGAAAAAACTAGTTATAAGACAATTGCTTGACTCTTATATTCTGACTTAGAAAAGGTTCAAGGGAGAGTATAAGGAGGAAAGGAAAAAACAAAGACACTGCCCTCCTGTTTTCTTCTCTTTTCCCAAATGAGAAAACTGGAAAACATAAATCATAGATTTCCATTTACAGGAGAAAACCTCACTGGTTCTGGCCCTACATAGTAAAGAAGATCCTATATAATAAAAGCCTAATATGCTAAGTGTCTGGTCATCTGTTCAACCAATCAAAGCATAATATGCTAATGATATGCTAAGGCTACTCAACAGCTTGCTATGACATACACTGACCACCAGGGGGCAGACACTCAATGCAGGAGCTTCCCCCTGGTGGTCAGAGCGCTCCCACAGGGGGAGCACCACTCAGCCAGAAGCCAGGCTCATGGCTGGCGAGCACAGTGTCAGGGGCGGGAGCCTCTCCTGCCTCTGCAGCAGCACTAAGGATGTCCAACTACCAGCAGTCAGACATCCCCCGAGGGCTCCTGGACTGTGAGAGGGTGCAGGCTGGGTTGAGGTGACCCTCGCCTCCCCCCCACCACCCCCATCACTGGAGTGCATGAATTTCGTGCACCAGATCTCTAGTACATAAATAGAAACATTGGTTACATTGGCCCAAGCCTGGTGGGTTCAATTCAGAACTATGCATGCACAGTGTACTCATGCCACAATGCCAGAGAGCAATGACTGGTCACCCCACCTTCATATCCTACCTATATACAGCCATGTAAAACATGCACTCCTTGGTTTACACAGAACAACTGACAGCCTGAGAAAAGAGGTAAAACTCAAGTACCACAGAGAGCTCTCCACACATTTGAAGAAAACTATTCTTCCACACTAAAATAAAATCCTCCCATGAATTCTTATCTCATGTAAGTCAAGCCTTCTTACCTAGGAATCATTATAGTCTAGCACAGTAATGGCAAACCTTTTGATCTCAGCGTGTCAGCATTTTGAAAAACCCTAACTTAACTCTGGTGCCGTGTCACATACAGAAATTTTTTGATATCTGCAACCATAGTAAAACAAAGACTTATATTTTTGATATTTATTTTATATATTTAAATGCCATTTAACAAAGAAAAATCAACCAAAAAATGAGTTCGCGTGTCAGAGGTTCACCATCACTGGTCTAGCATCTAATGTACCAATGACATATTGACCTCTATTTAAATCCTAAAAGAATTTGTCTCAGCAAAAAAAAATGTTTTTCCTTTCTCAGATTTTTTTCTAATGCACAGAATGTTCTTCCTAACCAGAAACACTTTCTCTCCTAAATCTTCTGGATTATCTAGTTTTGAATCTTTTATTTAAAGTTATTAAGGTTTTTTACATTCCATTTAGCCTGTAACTTGATATTCCAGAAGTGTCGCTTAAATCAGCCTGAAAATAAAATATCAATGGAGATAAGAAGAAGAAAAAAAGTTCCCCACTGAATAGAGCTACTGGAAAGTTCACCTAGTGAGAAATAATTTATAGAAAAAGTTAATTTATTATTTACTATGCAAGTTGTTTATGCCATTCACAGTGTCTTCTTCACTCGAATGAGAAAGGATAACATATACTACTAAGGAGTATCAGGTGGCTTAAGATACTTTATCACCTTTCTTGTGAGGAAACTAGAGAGCCTATAGTCATTAATCTAGTAATTCTAGTAACATACTTTTGAAGATGAGGGCAAATGTCCTGTTCATTTAAATATTTTAGCAGTTTAAGCAAAGAGGCTTCCTCTCTGAAATCAATAAAACTATATTTTTTACAAAGACAAGGTTGAATGTATATAAAGACATACAGACATAAAGATATGATAGTACCTATAAATATCTACCCTTTATCTGTTATAAATGTAGGGAGGTGTAAGGATGGTAGAGATGAATAAACCCTGGTGTTTTCAATGAAACTTAAATGTAGCCTGAAAGATGTAGGTAAAGCTGAAACTTAATGGGCAAAAATACTCAGTTTCAAAGTTCAGATTTTAAAGTTTGATATTACAGTGTGTACCATTTTTATTTTCTTCCCCATTCATTTAGTGTATAGTAGACCATTTTCCTTCCCATTTGGAGGAGGAGAGAAAATAACACATTACAAAATCAAGCATAAAGACCTCATAACTCTTCCCTGCATTTGTCACCATTAAATCTAAAATTCACTTAATATTTCTTTTGATTGGTTAGCACAAACTCAGACTCCGAAGGCAACGTATTCCTTAAAAAGAAAAACCTGCCCTAACCAGTTTGGCTCAGTGGATAGAGCGTCGGCCTGCGGACTAAAAAGTCCCAGGTTCGATTCCAGTCAAGGGCATGTACCTTGGTTGCAGGCACATCCCCAGTAGGACGTGTGCAGGAGGCAGCTAATAGATGATGTTTCTCTCTCAACGATGTTTCTAACTCTCTCTCTCTCTCTTCCTCTCTGTAAAAAAATCAATAAAAAATAATAAAAAAAGAAAAAGAAAAACCTGGAGAATTTGAGATCTTGCTCTGCAACATGTTATCAATTTAGCTTCAAAAATTCTTATTAAAAGTCTAAAACAAAACAAAACCACACCGTATCTAAGCTTAAATTCAACTTTAGGCAAAAAAAAAAAAAGAAGAAGAAAAAATCACTCTAAACAAGAGCCTCTTTCAGATTAGGTAGAGAGTTTATAAATAGACAAAAGACATTGTTTCAGTTATCTCTTCACTGGAAAAGATGCATAACAAATAACTCTAAACTCAGTGAAGTAAAAAAAGTCATTTCATTATGCTCATGGATTCTTTTTTTTAAAGACTTTATTTTTTAGAGCAGTTTTAGGTTTACAACAAAATTGAAAGGTATAGAGAATTCCCATATACCTAGTACCCCCATACATAATTACCTTTTCCAGAATATAGTTGAAATTATACAGTATATAGCCTTTTCAGATTGGCTTCTTTCACTTCATAATATGCATTTAAAGTCCCTTTTGGTCTCTTCATAGCTTGATAGCTTGTTTCTTTTTTAGCACTGAATCATATTCTATTGTCTGAAAGGTACCACTGTTTATTAATCCATTTATCGACAGAAGGACATCTTCATTGCTTTCAAGTTTTGGCAATTATGAATGAAGTTCCTATAAATATCTGTTAACTTTTCGTGTGAACAAAAGATTTCAGTTCTTTTGGGTAAATAGTAAGGACTGCAACTGCTGGACAGCATGATAAGAATGTGTTTTATTTTGTAAGAAGCCACCAAACTGTCTTCCAAAGAGGGTGTACCATTCATTTTGTATACCCACCAGCCATATATGAGATTTCCTTTTGCTCCACATCCTCACCAGCATTTGGTGTCAGTGTTTTGAATTCTGGCCATCCTAATAGATGTTTAGTTGTTTCAATTTGCATATTCTTGATGTGGAACATCTTTTCATATGCTTATTTGACATTTGTAAGTCTTCTTGGTGAGATCTGTTAAGGTATTTGGCCCATTCTTTTTGAGTTTTTGTCTTCTTACTATTGTTGAGTTTTAAGAATTCTTTGTATATACATTTTCTTTCTTTTTTCAATCCTCACCGGAAGATATGTTTTTTCAATTGATTTTAGAGAGAGAGGAAAGGAGAGAGAGAAAAAATCCATGTGAGAGTAAAACATCAACAGGTAGCCTCCTGTACACTCCCCGATCAGGGATTAAATCCCAAAGCTTTTTGGTATACAGGGTGATGTTCCAACCCACTGAGCAACTGAGCCAGGGCAAGAGTTCTTTGCATATTTTGAATAACAGTCTTCATCAGATTTGTCTTTTGCAAATATTCTCTCCCAGTTAGTGTCTTGTCTTCTAACTTTCTTGAGTTCATGGATTCTTTGGTTCATGAATCAGGACAAGGCAGAACAGGAATGGCTCACACAAGTCTAGGGCCTCAGCTGGGAAGACTCAAAAAGCTGAAGGGTAATTCAAATAGCTGAGAACTGGAATCTGCTTCTCCACTCACATAACTGGCACTGGGGCTGGGCAAACTGGAGGTCAGCTGTGATTGTCAGAGTACCTTCAAGGGGCCTCTCTGTATGTTGTGGGCTTTTCACCGCACACCAGCCTCAGGTAGACCCCTTACATGATGGCTGAGAGTTCCAAAGGCAAGTTCCAATGGACGAGGTGAAATTTCATGGCCTTTTATGACCTAGCCTCTTAAGTCACATGTAGTGGCTCAGATCACTTTCACTATATTCTCCTGGTCAAATCCGTCAGAAGCCCACACAGATTTAAGGGAAGAGTCTATCTTTTTGTGGGTATTTTAAAACCACCACAAACATACTTATACAGAGATATGGAGAGACATGCCAAAGGGTTAACAATGCCCATCTCCCAGGAACCCTCCAAGTGAATTTCACTAACTTCTCATTTTAAGTCAGACTAATCGAAACATATCTTCTATGGATGGCAAAATTCCATCTACCTATTTTTATGTGATACAATGACAAATCAATATAAACTTCATTTTATCTACATAAATTGCATCAGGAATGTCTAATAGCTTGCTTTCGACCCCAGTACCATCTGCCAGTTACAACTGTTTCTTATTTTCAAAACACTATCAAGCTCAGATCCACCCTCAGGCTTAGGTTGTCATATCCAGAAAGAATAGAGACCACCTATAACAAGTAGAGCAGATCAGGATCATGTAAGCATTGTGATTGCTGAATTTAGTGGCTATACCCTACCTCAGTGATTACTAGACTTTAGGATTTCATAGGCCAAGAAAAATTTCAGAAATAATAAAACAAATATGAACAAATAAAGTTACCAACTTTTTATTCTCCAAAGTAAGACATTTAGAAAATAACTACTGTATAATTTTCATCATAGAAAAGAAATGGAATGGACAATTTCAGATTAAGCACACTCCTTAAGAGTGAATAAGTTTGACTGAATAAAAAACTCACTGTATATATTTTTCTCATTTCTCTGTTGATCTGCAGAAACTTCATCATAGATGAACCCTAGTTCACAAACTGGTATGGGAACAACTTGTACATCTGGCATTCTGGCTCATTCCTCTCTTGCTTTATTCTAACAGTTCTAGAACTGTAGCTTGCTCATAGGAATTCATTCTAAAAAGACAGATAAATAAGTAAAAAAAAAAATCACAACATTTGACTGGTCAGAAAAGAGTGCTATAGCCCAGCTATGGTAGCTCAGTGGTTGAGCGACCACCTAGCAACCAGGAGGTCACCGTTGATTCCTGGTCAGGACATATGCCCAGGTTTTGGGCTTGACCCCAGTGGAGGGCATGTGGGGCACACAGGAGGCAGCCAATCAATGATTCTCTCTCATCATTGATGTTTTTATCTCTCCTCCTTCTCGCTTCCGAAATTTGCCTCGCCCTGGAGTTGTTCTCAATGAAATATGTACCAGGATGACAACTCCAGCTCATTGTACCATGAAACAATACCTTCTTAGGCTCAGCAGCTGATAGCCACACAAAACTTGTAGCCCCAACTAAAGTTTCCAAGTATACGTAGGGGTTGGCAAAAGTAGGTTTACAGTTGTAAACACATGAAACTCTGAAATCAATACTATATTATTTATTTATTTATTTATTTATTTATTTATTTATTTTTTAAGAGTGCTATAGGATATGGGGGAGAGGAATCAAGGAAGATTTCACAAATTTGGCAAAAAAAGTTTACCTCTGAGAAAGAATATAGGTGGCAATGACCATGGCTGAAAGCACAGAGACAGTCCACATGTGCAGTATATGCAAGGAAGACAATATTGTGTATCAAAAAAGTAAATAGTCGTTATACTTAGTTATAAAGGTTACTTTTCTATTCTTTATTCTTATATTTTCTGCAATTTAACAGGGGGGTGTGCCTTAATGTGAAGATCAGGAAATTTTCAAAAATACAATTCCAATTTCGTAGAGGTTAGCTTAGGAAGAACAAACAAAAGGCCTATTTCTCAAACAGTTTGTATTACCATACACCGGATTGTAATATGCAGATGTTAGATCTAGAAGAGGAACGCAGGAACCAAGCAACAAATGTTGGCCAGCACGAATGATACCAGGGAAGTTAGCATTCCCTCACTGCCTGTGGGAACTACAGGAGAGCTTCTTGTTCAAAATTCTCAGCTGGCAGGTGCTCTCTGACCCGTCCATGTTAAACCCCCAGCTCCAACACTCACTAGCTCGGAGAGCTCAGGCAAAGTATCCAGCCACTCGAATCTGTATTCCCATTTGTAACGCGGAAAACTGCCCACCTTTTGGAATGTTTGTGCAGATTAACTGGTAGAAAAAAACGAACTTAGTACAGTGCTTGCCCCTCAGAAAATGACAGTTATAACAGGGGACGCGTTTGTGAGCAAGCAAATGGTAAATGGGCTCTTACAGGCCTTTCTAAACGAATCGAGAAAGCCCGAAGAACATAAAATGTGTCAGTCTGGAATGCCAACCTTTTGAAACTTAAACGGGTGTGAGCTTTGAACACAGGTTCCCAATGCAGAAAGGATATTCAGTATTTGCAGGGCTCCCAAAAGCAAGCTATCTTTAGAAGGGCCTTTCTGCGGGGTCCCCAAACGCCTGAGCGGCCCAACCCCTATGTTGCCACTGACGGAAAACGAGGCAGACGTTTCCCATTCTTTGTCTCTGACTTTTGCAGGGGGCTCCCCCATCCTCTCCCACCGAGAATCCGAACTCTTTTGTGCAGAAGAAGGTTCGGGCCTAAGGGAACGACTGCCTCTTACCCAGGCTTTCTGAAAGCCGGAATACAGCCGGCGGAAGAACGGAGCAGCTGTTCCTCAAGTGATCTCAGTCAATTCTAGCAACTTCCACCCCTTTCCCTGCTTCCAAGTCTCTGACCTTGACACGCCTCCCTACAGCCCCGCCTCCCGCAGCAAATGGCCAATCGGAGCGTGCAAAGCGAACCGGATAAGGCGGGCGCAGCTTGGCACTTTCGACCAATCACCGACCTCAGACCTCTGGGGCTGAAGCCATGGTTTGGCCCAGGGTTCCGCTTGGGCAGGGTGGCCCCTTTGCGCAGGTGCGGCAATCGTGGGGCTGGAGAGTTTGATTCCGCCCTTCTGTTTATCGGAAGAAAAGGGCGCAGAGAGCCCTGCGAGCCCAGGAGGTAGGAAGCTTGGCCGCCCGAAGGGAAAGCGAGTGGGTCGGCAGCTACGAGGCAGAAGCAAGCTGTGTGCAGGACCCTTAGAAGCCGGTCCGGTTCGGCGCAGCCCTCCAGGCCATGGTGCTGGCGGAGCTCTGGGCGATCCCCAGGTGAGGGCTGCGTCTCCGCCCGGGGTTCCCGCCGCGGAGGCACTGGGTAGATGCGGAGCGGGGAGGAAAGAATGCAGCCCGGCCAGCTCCCCGGGAGCACCCAGAGCGGCCGCCGTTGCCGCAGCTGCAGCAGAAAGCACAGCGCAGGCCGAGGAGGCGGCTCCAGCTGCTGGTAAAGGCGCCCAACAGCAGTTTCTCTGTAGTATGCGAGTTGAGAAAACAGCCAAAGAACAGGGCTCCCCATCAAAACCTCCTTCGAGCCCTTTTTCCTTGCTACTCGGAGCTGATTTATGCGGAGACATGCCTTGCACTTGTACCTGGACGAACTGGAGACAATGGATTCGACCCTTAGTGGCGGTCATCTACCTGGTGATCATAATGGTCGCGGTTCCCCTTTGCGTGTGGGAATTGCAGAAACTGCAGGTAAGGGGACTGCCCTTTCTTCTACCTTCCTGCCCATCTCAGGTTGCCCATTTTTACCCTGAATGCCCCAGACTTGATATCCTGAAAACCATATCACGTAAATGAGCCCAGTTTTAGGATATAAGTCTGTTTCCTTGTGAATAGTTTTTCAAAGCATGACACAGGTGGAGGGTAAGACCTGGTCGAGAACATAGTTAGGATGTAGTAAGGTAGCTGCGTAAAAGAGCACCGTTTTGTTCTGCAAGTATTTATCAATTCCTTGAAAGTAAGGGAATTCTATTCCTTAAATCTGATCTGTTCAGATGTTGGACTTGATCATATAAACTACCTTGAAAACCATGTATTGACTTTTATTAGCATTTAATTAGCTTCCTGAATTAAAAGATTCTAGTTTAACTTTGTTGTTTGTTTTTACTTTAGAAATTAACTCTTAACCAACAAAGGTTTTGCAAAAAGTCCCTTGTATATTTTTTGATGTCATATTCTTATTATGACATCAGTAAAGTACTACAAGCTGGAAGAACCCAAGGTAAATACTTAACTAAGATATGTACTTTATAGAAATTGTATAATGAACTTTAAATTCTAAGTTAAAAATAACCAGAAAGTACTTTTAGTTAGAAACACCTATTTTACAAGACCATGGCTGTTTGAAGGCTTTTGTTTATACGTTTGTTTTTTTAATTTTATTTTTCAACTACAGTTGACATTCAGTATTATATTAGTTTCAGGTGTACAGCATAGTGGCTAGATGTTTATATAACTTATAAAGTGATCATCTCAATAAGCTTGCACCCATCTGACACCATACATAATTATTACAATATTATTGACTATATTCCATATGCTGTACCTTTTATCCCCATGACTGTTTTGTAATTGCCAATTTATACTTTTGTTGTTGTTGTTATTGTTGTTTTAATCCTCACCCGAGGATATTTTCCCATTGATTTTGAGAGAGAGAGTGGAAGGGAAGGGGAGAGAGAGAGAAAGAGACACATCGATGTAAGAGAGACACATCGATTGGTTGCCTCCTGCATATTTGACCAAGGCCAGGGATCAAGCCTGCAACCCAACTTGTACTTCTTCATACCTTCAATTTGAGGCCTTTCATTGTGGAAATAATTTTTACATAAGTAAACAAAATGTATTTAATGTACACTTGTTTTCTGCATGTTCACTAAATTATTTTTTGTTTCTTTTC
Organism: Myotis davidii; assembly: GCF_000327345.1. Taxonomy (NCBI): domain Eukaryota; kingdom Metazoa; phylum Chordata; class Mammalia; order Chiroptera; family Vespertilionidae; genus Myotis; species Myotis davidii. The sequence continues at coordinate 5,459,237 of NW_006295491.1, read as the reverse complement.
CCATACTGGCATAGTCCGTATAGTTATTTTTAATGTTAATATCCTGTTCAACCACATTAAATATTTCCTATTTGTTGGATATTTAGGTTTTTCCATAACTTGTTTACCAAAGACATCTTAATACCAATGGGAATTTTTTACTTTGACGTATTTGTTTGGAGTATGGTATAGGACATACTGTTATAGTTAATGATATGCATAGTAGCAACCTATTTTAAGACTTCTCAGTTGGTTTCAACTAGTTTTGTAAGTGCCGCTTTTAAGGAAAATTTTAATCTGCAGTCTCCACTGCTAACACCCTGAGCTGAATTCTTATCATGTTTTGCCTGGACTATTCTCAACACACCGGCAAAAGTATTGAATTAAAACATTAAAGTGTGTCCTCTTTTCAAAGTTTTCCAGTCACTCCTAGTCCCAGATTAAAAGTCAGTATCCCTAACCATGATCATTAAGGCCCAACATGACCAGACACCAACCTCACTCCATCCCCCTGTGACTTTCCTCAATTCCCCTGCGCAATCATGAGGGGCATGCGCCCTCCTTAAGGCCATTGCACTAATGGGAGTTGTCAGAAAGGAGATGGTGTTTAAAGCCATAAAGATGAATGCCATTGTAAGGAAGAAGAAAAGGCCAAGGACCTAGCACAGGGGTGGGCAAACTTTTTGACTCAAGGGCCACAATGGGTTCTTAAACTGGACCGGAGGGGAAGTGCAGTGCCAGGAAAGGTGTGTTCCTGGTGGTGGTGAGCCATCCACTGACTTCACAAGATAGAAATTGTCATTTTATAGTGACCCTAATAATGGTTCAATGGAAATGTAATGGCTGAACTGAGAGAATTGTTTGAAAAATGAATGTGGTGGGGTAAAGAAGTGGAGTCAAGATATGAAAACAAGTTTTTGTTCATTTTTGTTATGAGTATTTTGACTCCCAAGGGGACCTAAGAAATGAATGGCATAGAAGATAGGAGTGTAGGATTAGGAGAGCAGGATCGTTGTTTTTCCCTTGTTGTGTTTTGGTTTTTAAGGTTCTAAACACTTAGTTATAGCATGTTCCCAATATTTGGATATAATTTTATTTAACATTCTTGATATCCTGGAAGCATAGGTATTATCTTCATTCTATAGAAATGAAAACTGAGACAAGTGGCTGAGGG
>NW_006295491.1:5455211-5457806 GCF_000327345.1 Myotis davidii | reverse complement strand
AGCAGAGAGAAAAGGCACAAATGTCACGATCCTCGGCAGTCATTTTACTCTGGTCTCTGGTCTGCATGCCCCAAGTAGCTACCCTCTGTTAGTGCTTCTCTCTTCGCCCCAGGAGGATTGGGGAAAATGCTCTCCTATTCCTCTGTACTCTGCTTTGAAAGCATTCCACTGAGGGACAATTATCTCACTCCTGGATGCTCATCTTTAATGGTCTTTTCTTTCCTCTCTACTTTCTTCAAGTTACCTTAGTGGGGGGAAAAAAAGTCTCCACTGCTTATCTCCCCCTTGTTTTGTGAGCCAGGAAACCCTACTCATGGCTGAGAAATGTAATAATGTTAACAGTATCCTTATGTCAGTGTGTCTCAAGTGTGCATAATTCAGAGGTAAATGTAAATTAAATTAAAATCAATGTAATAATTATATTAACTTCTACAGATACCTAGAGGTGACTTATTTTATTATGTTGCTTAAATATGCATCAAAGAATTTAAATTTCTTATACGTATGGCTTTTCATATAGTTCAAAAATCAAAACAACTGTAAAACCAGTGATTCAAATTAATGGCATTAATGTGTACAGATGAAACTCAACTACCACTGCCAGTGTAAAAATGGTATTAACTCCATGATGCAAGATATTTTAAATTTGGCATCACGATACTGAAATGACTCAGTTATCTAGTCACTTCTTTTCTGATCGTTTGAAAAAGAACTTTTTCCCTTACAGCACACTTTGCCTTTATTAGTCACAGACACATTTTTCTCTTAAGTCTACTACCACGTTCTACTTTTTGGCACTAAGGCAATCTTAAAGACAACTGTGGGCATTAAAATTACGTGGCAATACTGTTCCTAGTGATCACCTTATAATAGAAAAGATCTAAAATGTGCTTTTATTTTTATTATTACTTTAGGTCATCACTAAAATGATTACTCACTTTTAAATGACATTTAGTCAAGCAGAAATCCCTGGAATATGATTGCTCAGACATTCCTTTCAGAATCTTCAACTCCACACGTTTGCCTTTCACTGACTGCTTTGAGTAATCTCCAGCATTCAGCAAGGCTTTCATATTTGCTTTTCAAGTTCTCCATACAGTTTAATGTAGGAATTTATTGTTATAAAAATATATTTGTCAGTATTCTTTTGTTTTCTGCTTCTTTAATTTTTGACCACCTTTTACTGTTCAAAACTGTAAACCTAGAAGTTGTGGACTTCAGTTCTATTTTAATTAACTGCTCAAATCCCTCAAGTACCAAAAATAAATGCCTACCTTTTTTCCTTTAAAAAGTTAGCACTTGCTTTTTTTTTTAATTAAAAGAATTCACACTCTTTAAGGCAAGAGTCCAAGTTAGTATAAAATTTATTCTCAAGGACACCTCAGATATAACAGAGGTTCAAATAAATTTGTTTTTTATCAAAAAGTATGTGCCATATTGCAACTCTACCTGGGATGAGATAATTCAAAGTATATTTTTAGACATTAAGCTTTTACAGGATAGAATATTGATCAGATATTGACCTAAAAGAGAAATTAGAGCTTTTATTTTTTTCCCTTTATTGATTAAGATATTACAGATGTGTCTTTATCCCCCCATTGTCCCCCATCCCCCACTCATACCCTCATCCCCCGTGTCTGAATCCATCGGTTATGCTTATATGCATGCATACAAGTTTAGAGCTTTTTTAAGTGTAATATCCTGAGTTGATATTGTTATGTATAAAAGGGATAGCATATATTAACACAGTTTACTTGAACAGTAGTTGTTGCATTATTTATCAAATAGGAGGGTTAAAAGACTTAATGCATGTTAAAGTATCTGATATAGTCAGCATGCAGTAAATGTTCTACTAACATGTTGTGTAACAGAATTTGCAGAAAATGTAGGTAGGTTTTTAACTTTCTAGATATAAAAGCAAAGGAATAAACCATATAAAGATTTTTAGATTTGAGTTGTGTAGAAAATTTGAAAATTCTGTATATCTCCAGACACAATAATCAACTCTAAAGGCCAAGTCAGCTGAGGGAAAATGACATGATGTTAACATTGTTAATGTACACAACACTATTACAAAAAGCCCCATGAGGAAAGATGCTCAATCCCATGAGGAAAACTCTGCTCCCTCCCTCTACAAAAGTAAGAATAGGCTTCTTATTAAAGAATAAATAAAAAATGGCTACTAGTCATTTGGAAAATATTAAGCCCCATTAATAATCAAATAAATGGAAATTTAAAAATAAAAATATTTAGCTCTTTACTTTTAATATCAGAGAATTTATACCAGCATGTTCTTCTGCTTCTTAAGGTTGGAATACACACCAAGGCTTGGTTTATTGCTGGAATATTTTTGTTGTTGACTATACCTATATCACTATGGGGGATATTGCAACATTTAGTGCATTATACACAACCTGAACTACAGAAACCAATAATAAGGTAAATCTTAACATATTTTGAATCTACTGTATTAGTGTTGTGTTGACTGACTGACTTCATAAATATAATGTAAAATGTTTTTAATTTATGTTTTGCTCTCCAAATAGGATTCTTTGGATGGTACCCATATACAGTTTAGATAGTGTAAGTATGTTT
>NW_006295491.1:5423329-5453898 GCF_000327345.1 Myotis davidii | reverse complement strand
CCGATGCGAGACAGTCCTGCTTCTCCCGTATGAGTCTGGGTCCCCAAAGACTCGCCCGGAACTGGAGCCCAGAGCCTGAGACTCCCTGCCGATTGAAAACGACAACCGCTCCCTCAAGCCGCCAGCTCGCTGCACATGCACCTCTGCACCTTAGTATTACACCCCCGCACCGCACCTCCTCTGAGTCTCCGTATACTTTTCTCTTTCCTTCTAGTTGTAGAATTTCCACTCAGCCAGCCTTCCTGTAGTTCTGGATGATGTCCGTTCCGTCTTTTAGTTGTATTTGAAGTGGTTTGAAAACGACAACCACGCCCTCAGCCGCCAGCTCGCTGCGCATGCACCTCTGCACCTTAGTATTTTACTTCCGCACCGCACCTCCTCTGAGTCTCCGTATACTTTTCTCTTTCCTTCTAGTTGTAGAATTTCCACTCAGCCAGCCTTCCTGTAGTTCTGGATGATGTCCGTTCCGTCTTTTAGTTGTATTTTTGAAGTGGTTGTGCGAGGCAGCAAACTCCGGTGTTTACCTATGCTGCCATCTTGGTTTCCAGCTAAGGACTTTTTTGAAGATACTAACTATACTTGCAGAATGCTTAAAGTAATGACAGTATTTGACACTAAGAATCAAATTAAGAAGAAAGTGAAAAGGTTCACTTGTTTTCAATGTTGATAAAGAAGGTAAAGTATGACACTAGAGAAGGCAGACATTTAACATTTTTAAAAATCTATAGCTGTTAGCGATCTCCCCTGAGCATTCCCTCACCTTTCCTCTTCCCCTCTTCTTCCTCCTGCGCCCAGGTCCATTCTCTCCTGAGCCCATTTCTTCTACCATTCACTCCTACTTCTATGATGATTTTCTAAATAAGCGTTCTCTTATTTTAAAAAAGAAAAACAAAAAAACTATAGCTGGTTTTTTTTGCTTGATCTTTTAAAATTTCAGATTAATAGCTCTTAGCCCTAAAAGAATACAATGTTTAAATTGATATCATCATCCTTTTTACTTACTAAATCTTCCATTTCAACAACAAAAAAACCTTCCCAATGGATCCTACCACACTTGTTACAGGTGACTGCTTTAATTTGATTCAATATAAAGGAAATGTTTTTCACAGCATTTTCTATGATTATGTCAAGAATGATTTCAGATTTTATTTAACAACCCAAGTGAATGTAATTTAGCTTCGTTGTATTCATTATTTACCCCAAACATGGACATTTCATTTACCAATATCCAAAATGTTTACTGCTTTTAGAAATTCACCTCACAGATTGTCTGGTATGTGGCAAGTTCAAAATACCATGAATTGGAGTGGTGATTCATTTTATTTTAGCTGCGACTATTTTTAACATCTGTGCTTTTTTATAGTGGGTAGCTTTGAAATATCCCAGCATTGCAATATATGTGGATACCTGCAGAGAATGTTACGAAGCTTACGTCATTTACAACTTTATGGGATTCCTTACCAATTATTTAACTAACCGATATCCAAATCTGGTATTAATCCTTGAAGCCAAAGATCAACAGAAACATTTCCCTCCTTTATGTTGCTGTCCACCATGGACTATGGGAGAGTAAGTATGCTTCGTTTTATTTCTTTTATATTTTGGTTTTATTTAAGCTGCCAGTTCTCTGCAAAGCTGTGTTAAGTACAATGAGCAGGACAAAAAAAACTGAGTCCCTAACCTTGAGTAGTTCATAGTCAAGTTTGAAGACTAAAACAACACATTTTTATAATCCACACATAAGTTAGTTTCTTTTACATTATTCATTCTAAATAGAAAACTTAAAATATTGTGGGTGTAAACCTTAAAATCATTTCATTAACACCCTTTTACAATTGGAAACCAGGGTCTGCAGAAATTAATTTACTCAAGATGATATAGCTAGTTAATGACAAAATCATATGCTTTTTCTATATCTAGTGAAATGATCATGGTTTTTCACCTTTAACCTATTAATATAGTGAATTTTCTAAAATGAAAACCTTGCTTTCAAGGATAAATTTAAAGTGGTTATGATGTATCATCTGTTTTTCTACAAGATTTAGTTGCTAATATTTTGTTTAGAATTTTTACATAAGTAAGATTGGACTACTAGTTTCCTTTCTTATACCTTCCCTGTTCGGTTTTGATATCCAGGTTATACTGCCTGAATAGGAATTGCTGCCTTTTATTTGTCTATTACAAGAAGAGATTGTGAACTATACCTTGAAAGATTAGGCCTGGACTTTTCATTGTGGGAAGACATTATAGAACTAGTCAGGCTTCCTGTTGTTTCTGGAATCGTGTGTGTGTGTGTGTGTGTGTGTGTGTGTGTTTAGTTACACTTTTTAGAAATTGGGCAGAATGAAGTTTTAAAATATATGGGCTACATTAGTTTATGACTTCATCTCTCTTGGGCCTATTGTGATGGCTCCTTTTCCATTTCTAATGATATTAGTATCTTTATCTTATTCTTGAAAAATCTTGCCAGAAGTTTCCCTAGTTGTCTCAAGGACTGATTTTTTGTTTTGTTTTGAGTCTCTCTAGAATGTATTTGTTTTCTATTCCATTATTTCTGCTCTGTTTTTTTCCTTTTTCATTTCTTTTGGTTTACTTTGTTCTTTTCCTAACATATTAGAGCCTTAGCTTTTTAATCTATAGCCTTTCTTCCTTTAACATGCATTTAAAACTATACATTTTACTTTAAGTTCTACATTCACTCCTTGCATCTCAGTTCATCTGTCTAGAATCACTTCCTTAAAAGTATTTTAAGGCCGAAACCGGTTTGGCTCAGTGGATAGAGCGTCGGCCTGCGGACTGAAAGGTCCCAGGTTCGATTCCGGTGAAGGGCATGTGCCTGGGTTGCGGGCACATCCCCATTAGGGGGTGTGCAGGAGGCAGCTGATCGATGTCTCTCTCTCATCGATGTTTCTAACTTTCTATCTCTCTCCCTTCCTCTCTGTAAAAAAATCAATAAAATATATTTTTTAAAAAAAAGTATTTTAAGAATTCCTTTAGTTGTATACTTATCCAAAGTATCTTTATTTTGCCCTCATTCTTGAAAGATAGTTTTGCTGGATGTAATTCTTGAAAGATATTTTGCTGGATGTAGTTCTTACGTTGACAGGAATTTTTTCCGAGCATTTTGAAGAGTTTATTCCACCTAATTCTGGCTTCGGTTTTTACTGTTAACCCTCTACTGTCAATCTAAGAGTCTTTCCATTATAGGTGACCTCTCTCCCAACTGCATTTAAGACCTTATCTGTCTTTGATGTTTTGCAGTTTATGAAGTATCTAGGTTTTTTTGGTTTTGTTTTCAGTCCTGCTTAATTTACAGTGTGCCTCAATGTAGATTCATGTTTTTCATCAGTTCTGAAAAGTTCTCAGCCATAATCTCTTCTGATTTTGCCTTTCCTCTACTCAGTCTTTTGTAACTCTGATTATATGTTACAATTGATTCTATCTCGTTCTTTGTAACTGTCATTCACATTGTCTCTGTCTCAGCAATTCTTTCAGATAAATCTCCTAGTTCTTTAATTCTCCACAGCTTTCAATGGTATCTAACTGGCTATATAATCCATCTGTGTAGTCACCCTTAATGGTCTCAGGTTTGGTGTGCAATCAGCTCATAGAATACTATAGGTTTAACCAGCTCCAACTTAAGCTTTGTAAAGCTTACGGGACAGGAAGCACACCATGTGCAGCCAAAGGATGCTCATCAAGAGATCTTGCAACAGCCCAAGTTCAATTCCTAGACACACCACCACAGGGAGCATGCTTACTTGTATGTGGGAGTGAACCACCTCAGCATACAGAACCCCAAGTTATTCAGACCTAGTAACACAGCATCTGAAGGTCTGCATACCAGACTCACAATATTCTCATTCTAGATGTAATTCTTAAGTTAGGGGATTCATAATACATGACAGTGATGACCAGTTTTCCTGATAGAGGAATGCTAAATAAGCATTTATTCTCAGATCTGCTTGGTCTTTTAAGACTTACACAAGGCTTTCAGGTGGAAAGCCTTTTTTTTTGGTAGTTGTGTTTTGGGACTTTTTTGTTTTTGTTTGTTACTGCTTATGAAATTTCCTCTATATTGAGTGAACCCAGCAATAGAATAAAAACTGTTGTTTATACAGGATTTTTATTTTGTCCTTTCAGAGTATCTAGTCAATGATAGTCTCTGGAATGCCACTTAACTACCAAACTTGAAAGGAAACTGAATCCTAAAATGTAAATGATACTTCCTAACTTGCGTGTGTGCATGCTTTCACATACGCATGCACACACGCACTTCATTTGTTAGTCAGTTTTCCTTCCAGAAACACACAGGGACCCACTTTTTTTCTTTTGATCTGTGCAGCACTATTCACCAATTTGACACTATACACAGGAAGGGGGTCCTGCAGAAGATGTAGTTGTCAAATAATTTTTTAAAATAGTATTTAAATAATTTGTTTGCTGCCACCCACATTCTTCCCCAGTTGCCATTTAGAATGACTAAGTTAAAAGAATTAAATATAAATATGGCATCATTTGTCAAAGTGACTTTAATTTGGGAACTTTGCAGAAAATCTGGTACTATTTAAATGAGTAGTTGAAAATGCTAAGTTCTTTTTTTTTGGCAGAGTATTGCTGTTTAGGTGCAAACTGGGTGTATTGCAGTATACAGTTGTCAGACCATTCACCACCATCATTGCTTTGTAAGTACATAGAGCTTCTATTATCATTTATTTTTTTCCGAATCCTCATGCTCTTATGTGGAACAACTGAGTAGAAAAACATATAAAGAACATTAATTTACTTGTTTATAACACAGGTGTAGTCTTATTTAAAAAACACGATATATAGAAACCCAACTATATGAAATAAGGTGATCATTTATAGGCAAAGATTTGCCACAGAATTCTTCTAACTAACATTCTCTCTAGAGCTTTCCAGAAATCATTTAAAAAATACTTTCTTTTTTAAATACTAGTTCACATAGCTTTACAGAAACATCTATTACATGAAGTTAAAGTATGCTACTTTAGATTCATTGCATGCTTTTATTTTCTCAGTAGTTAAGTTAGAATATGAACACTGTATTCCAAGGTAGAAATCATATTTTTAAATAATTCTGTCGAGGCTTAGCACTTGAGGTAAAATTAAGCTACCTAGTAACAGTTATTCCCTAAAAATTTAAAAACATCAAATAATTTAAAGCAGGTAGATTACATATTTTATCTGCTAGTCATAACTAACATTCTGCATGGTTTCAGAGGAAGAAAGGGAAGACAAGGGAGAGAAATGTTCAATTCTTTATTATGCCTTTGAGCTAGCAATTTTTACTGATATTTACCTTAGAGTTAAGACTAATTCACTTATTTATGAAGGTATGCTTTATTTTCTGCAATTTAGAAACTAGGTAATCATATAAGTTAATACTTAGATGTGGGTCTTCATAAAATTTACCTCCAAGCCCTGGCCTGTGTGGCTCGGTTGGTTGGACATCATCTCGTGCACCAAAAAGGTTGCTGGTTCGATTCCCGAACAGGGCAGATGCCCAGGTTGTGGGCTTGATCACCAGTAGGGCATGATCACCAGTAGGGCATGCAGGAGACAGCTCATCCACATTACACTCTCATATTGATGTTTCTCTCTTTTCCCTTCTTTCCTAAAAATCAATAAACTATTCTTTAAAAAAAAATTTACCTCCAAGACAATTTGGGTGAAAACATTAGTTGTACTTATAGACCTGCATTTTATAACAATCAAGCTTTTGAAAATAAGGCAGCATAATTTTTTTGAATCTATATATAATAGCCTTTCCAGTTCAGTGTTTGTGTCTTACTGTGGATTTACTTCAAGTTGGAGGTACAATCATGTAACATTTCTAGAAAAAATGTTTTTATTTTTGAACCACCTCTATGACCAAAATCAAGTAATTACCTATAGCAGGGGTGGGCAAACTTTTTGACTCGAGGGCCACAATGGGTTCTTAAACTGGACTGGAGGGCCGGAACAACAGCATGGATGGAGTGTTTGTGTGAACTAATATAAATTCAAAGTAAACATCATTACATAAAAGGGTACGGTCTTTTTTTTCAATAGTTTTATTCATTTCAAACAAGCCGGATCCGGCCCGCGGGCCATAGTTTGCCCACGGCTGATCTATAGGGTCTTTTAAATAAACTGACTTCTAAATTTAAGTATTGCTGTCCATGCTGTATTTATTAGTTAATCATAAAGTTATCTCATTTTTATCATATTTAGAATCTGTGAGCTGCTTGGTGTATATGATGAAGGCAACTTTAGTTTTTCAAATGCTTGGACTTACTTGGTTATAATAAACAATATGTCACAATTGGTAAGTAAGTATGCATTCTAACTGTACTAAATTTGTATTTATAACTCTAGATTCTTAGGGAAAATTTCTTTGGGAATAAAGCTTAATTGTTACCTTTTTATCTTGAAGTTAGATTTATAGGAAGAATTTCAAGAAGCTGTCGTTTATATCTTTATACATATATAAAGGTATTATATCTTTGTTAATTATTTGGTGACATATCTTGACCTGCTTATTGTGTTTGTTCACTTGGTTCTGGGTACTTATTGCACAATTTATGGATATATCATAAATAGAAGCACACTGCCCTCCCTTAAAAAAATATCTAGGCATATTCAGTAAGATTCTTCCTATATTTGGGATTAAAGGCAAATTGAGAATGCCAAGTTTAAAAAAATTATGTTCTAGATACTGAAATGCTCAAATATTAACTATCTGATTATTTCAACTTAATGTACACTTTATTTAAAATCTTTTAATACTTTCAGCAAAATAGTAATTTAGATTATGTGGCATGCATGTGTGATTTTAGAGGTTTAGAATAAAAATGCCCAGGCCGCCCTAACCAGTTTGGCTCAATGGATAGAGCGTCGGCCTGTGGACTCAAGGGTCCCGGGTTCAATTCTAGTCAAGGGCATGTACCTTGGTTGCGGGCACATCCCCAGTGGGGAGTGTGCAGGAGGCGGCTGATCGATGTTTCTCTCTCATCGATGTTTCTAACTCTCTATCCCTCTCCCTTCCTCTCTGTAAAAAAATCAATAAAAATGCCCAGGCCTTGGCTCTGTAGCTCAATTGGTTAGAGCATCATCCCAATACACCTAGGTTGCAGGTTCAATCCCCAGTCAGGGCACATACAAGCATCAACTGATGGGTGCATGGATAGATTTGAAACAAGTCAATGTTTCTCCCTCTCTCTCTAAAAATAAATAAAAATTTAAAAAAATTTTTTTAACCAAATGCCTGTGTATTTAAAGTTTTCTCACATTTATATTCTTGGGACCAGTAATTCCATTTCTGGGAATGCATCCTCAAGTAATGGTCAGAAGTACTTATGCTTTGATTGTCATTGTATATAGAGGCCCAGTGCACAAAATTGTGCACGGGAGGGGGAGGGGGAGGTGTCCCTCAGCTTGGCCTGCGCCCTCTCGCAATCTGGGACCCTGCCCTTGTTTATAATAGTGAAAGGCTGAAAACAATCCTAAACCCAGTGGTGGGGACTGGTGAAAGGTACTATGGTCCTTCCACTGGCCAAAATATTTGGCAGTTATTAAAAATAATTTTTATGAAACCTATGGAAAGTAAGGTTAAGGGGGGTGGAAATAATCAGGCAACAAAATTTTGTTTTTAGTTGATGATGCCTGTTAAAAACCATTTTAGTTGGATGGGTCTATGAGCAATTTAATATGTTACTGTTTTGATATTCTAAATATCTTAAGTAAACATTTTATTTTAATGGAAAAAGTAAACTTTTAGAAAAATGTTTACTGCTATGCAACACTACATTAGGTTATTACAACTAATTTTTTAAAATAGTTAAGTCTTGATGCCGAAACCGGTTTGTCTCAGTGGATAGAGCGTCAGCCTGCAGACTGAAGGGTCCCAGGTTCGATTTCTGTCAAGGGCATGTATTTGGGTTGTGGGCACATCCCCAGTAGGAGATGTGCAGGAGGCAGCTGATCGATGTTTCTAACTCTCTATCTCTCTCCCTTCCTCTCTGTAAAAAATCAATAAAATATATATTTTTTTAAAAAGATAAAATAGTTAAGTCTTGGCATTTATTGTATAAAAATAAATAAAACTGGATTAACATACTGCCCCCGAGAAAAATTGTTCCCCTGATTCCTTACTTTCAGATATCATGGTTACAGTTTTATTGAAAAGTACTTTTTTTAATGTGACTTATAATGAATGGCTCAACCCTTATAAAATTAATAATTTGTGTACAAAAGCCATTACTAAGCAGATAATGTTTTAATTTCTTCTATGCATGGCCGTCATTTGTTCATTGTTTCTGGGCCCCAATAAGTGAACACTTAAAACCATTTTCAGGGGAAATGTTATATATCTCTTCTGAGAAATTTCATATCATATATATTCATCCACAGTAAACTATAAAAGCTTGTTAATCTAAAAATACCATAATAAAGCCTAGAAAAATTTGCCTGAAACATTACTCTGTACCAGGTCTTAGCTTTATCACTTTAATATTTCTAACACCCTATTTAATTATTCTTTTTTTTTTATAAGGAAGCTCTTTTTTTTTTTAATATATTTTATTGATTTTTTACAGAGAGGAAGGGAGAGAGATAGTTAGAAACATCGATCAGCTGCCTCCTGCACATCTCCTACTGGAGATGTGCCCACAACCAAGGTACATGCCCTTGACTGGAATCGAACCTGGGACCTTTCAGTCCATAGGCCGACGCTCTATCCACTGAGCCAACCCGGTTTGGGCCTATTTAGTTATTCTTAATGAAGGAGTTTAATTGTTAATCTTGATTGTTTCCAGTTTGCCATGTACTGTCTGCTGCTATTTTATAAAGTACTGAAGGAAGAACTGAGTCCACTCCAGCCTGTTGGCAAGTTCCTTTGTGTAAAGCTGGTGGTTTTTGTTTCTTTTTGGTAAGTGTTACTTTATCTTCAATGTTCTCATTTCCTAAGGACAATAAAACTGTTGACTAGGGAGGATTTTTAAAATAGTTTTAATATAGAAGAATTAAAATGTCTCTAATTACCTTTTAAAAAGTTCATCCTTTTAGCCCTTCTTGGTTTTTGGTAAGGAAATAAATAGCAAGATGGCCACTTAACATTTATAAGAAGAAAATAATTTGAGCCCGGCCAGTGTGGGTTCAGTGGTTGAGCATCATCCCAGGAACCAAGAAGTTACTGGTTCGATTACCAGCCTGGGCACATGCCGGGTTGCGGGCTCCATCCCCAGTAGGGGTGGAGAGGGTGTGCAGGAAGCAGCTGATCCATGTGTCTCTCTCATTGATGTTATCGATGTTTCTCTCTCTCTATCCCACTCCCTTACTCTCTCCAAAAATTAATTAAAAACATTTTAAAAATTAAAAAAGAATACTTTGAAACAACCTAAATGAAATGTCTCAACCCTAGAGGAATCATTAAAGAAATCATTAAAATAAACATGGTGTTTTCACATAAGAGAATACTTTGCAGTTTGCAGTAAAATAGAATATTTAATAATGTGAGAAAATATTCATTAGTAGGTGAGGACTTGAGTGGAAGGTGGGGGCAATAGGGGGATAAGGATACCTTAATAAAAAAGAAAAAAATAAAGTGAAAAAATAAAAATATTTTTAAAGGCAGTGCTGGCCAGTGGGTTCATTGGTTAGAGCAGTGGTTCCCAACATGGGGCACATGCCCCACAGGAGGGCAATTTGAGTTTTAAGGGGGGGAAATTTGAGAATGCGTTATTAACAGTGAATTTTTTGCAGTTCTTATGGTTCAAGGGGCCTCAAATACAGTATATAAATATAGTGAAAGTTATGCATTTTAATTCTTTATTATGTTTTGAAACTTTGTGCTATTTTTTTATATCACTTCATATTATTATGATTTTCTTAACCATTTCCTAGTGATTTCTTCCTCAGTACTTCAGCTGTCCTTTCGTTCTTTTATTTTTCTCTTGGATGGATGCCATATTCTTTGGGTGATTGTTTAGACCAAGTTAATGGCCTTTTAGGCTTCTTCCACATGAATAGCACATGAATAGTTCACTTTTTGAATAATAAGAATTATATGTCACAGGGGGGCATTAGGATTTTAGAGATGCTTAGGTGGGGCATGGCCAAAAAAAGGTTGGGAACCACTGCTTTAGAGCATCATCCAGAGCACCAAAGGGTCACGGGTTGATTCGTCAAGGGCACTTACCTGGTTGCAGGTTTGATACTTAACACTTAACCCTGGTCAGCGCTCATGTGGAGGCAACCAGTCAACGTGTCTCTCTCACATTGATATTTCTCTGTTTCTCTTCTTCCTCGTCCTCTCACCCCCTCCCTCCCTCCCTCCCTTCCACTCTCTAAAAATCAATGGAAAAAATAGCCTCAGGTGAGAATTAACAACAAGAAAAAACAGTTAAAATTGTACATGGTCCCAATTTAGTTATATGGTGGATGATAAAAGGCCCAGAAACACATCAAATTTAACAGCATACAAAATAAAAGTGGGAAAAGAAAAAATTCTTAATCCCATCACCCAGAATTATTAACATTGTGTTATTAAAACTCCATAGAAAGTTCCACACTATAAAAACTTAAAGAACTTGTTATGTTCAGTATATTGTGGATATAATTCTTTGACAATAAAGTAAAATATAATTTTGTTTAGGTTTTTGGTTTTGCTCAGTATTCTGTTGTGTGGATGTAACTTTTTAACCAATCTCCTATTGGCATTTAGGTTCCTAATTGTTTCACCATTACAAGCAACATTGAGTGACTATTCTTATCTGTAGAACTATGTGTCTGTCTCATTGTTAGCTGATGAAATTTAGCCTAGGGTCACATCCGGAGATTTGCTTGAAATGCTCAGTATGACTCCCTGTGTTAGAATTAGACCCCTTCTAAGTTTGTCTCTAACTCCAGTACTTCAAACAAGACTGGTTTCAAATGTTTTTTTTTAAATAATTTGAATAATGAACACGTATAAATAACATTTAAGTATCCACCCTTTATTTCGTTGTATTTTTGTTTTTTGTTAATCCTCACGAGGATATTTTTTCATTGCTTTTTAGAGGGAATGGAAGGGAGGGAGAGAGAAATATCAATGTGAGAGAGACACATCAACTGCTTGCCTCCCACAGGCACCCCGACGACCGAAGCTGGGGAATGAACCTGTGACCATTTTTGATGCGCAGGCTGATACTCGAACCACTGAGCACACCAGCCAGGGCTACCTTTTATTTCATTTAAGTGCCTATTGTACAGTGTGTTAGGCATCATCCATGTATAGGAAGAACTTAAATCTAACTTAAGTTCACACTTTCAAAACAAAAAGACATAAACCAAATAGTGAAGTTCCAAGAATACATAATCCAAATTCATGTGATGAAACTCTACTAGAAGAGTAAATTTGTAAAGCAAGTAAAAGTATATTTAATATAGACAGTGTCTTCAAGATTATGCTATGAAGGCAGGGTGTGGTGGTGGTAGTGATGGTCCACAGGTTGTGCTGGGGTTAACTTTTAAAATGGCATATTTTTAAAACAATTGCTCATTTTATGCTTGATATAGATTTGGCATTTACCTTTTCCTAACATATAGGCAAGCTGTAGTTATTGCTTTTTTTGTTATTCCTAGTCAGTTAATCTTTCTGCACTTCTTCTCTTAGTCCTTGAGCAGTGGGTTGAGCATTCTATGTAATTTGCTAAGAAATACTTGACTACGTTAATGCAAAATAGATTTAAAAATTTGGCTGTTTTTTTTTTTTTGAGGTGAAAAGTAATTATTTTGGAAAGTGGAAAATGATTATACTTATGAGAAAACCCCACCTATTGTACTTGAGTACTTTTGAAAAGGAATATGTTTTTTTAAAAGGAAGATAGTTTTCCCTTTACCTACAAAACTAGACTTAAAGATGATTGATTTTTTTTTATTGTAGGACTTTATTATTTGTATTGAGATGTTCCTGGCTGCTATTGCTCATCACTACACTTTCTCATATAAACCATATGTCCAAGAAGCAGAAGAGGGCTCATGCTTTGATTCCTTTCTTGCTATGTGGGATGTTTCAGACATTAGGGATGATATTTCTGAACAAGTGAGGCATGTTGGTAAGTACCAGTCATTGAATTTATCCAAATAGGTAATTTTTGTAAGGGCAAATTAGTAGCTATTTACCGTAAGAGATTAAAAGACTTTGTTTAAAGCAGTACCACAACAAGGCTCTTCAAATAAGGAGGGGGAAGGGGCGCTTATTTTTAGCATATAAGTTTATAAAGGCAAAATACGAATACTTACTTTTTGGCTAATTTGGAAACCTTTATATTACCTTAAAGGAAGGACAGTCATGGGACATCCTAGGAAAAAATTTTTTCCCGAGGATCAAGATCAGAATGAACATACAAGCTTGTTATCATCATCATCACAAGATGCAATTTCTGTTGCCTCTTCTGTACCACCTTCCCCCGTGGGTCACTATCAAGGGTTTGGACGTACTTTGACTCCCCAGACTACTCCTACTATAGCTGATATATCTGATGAAATACGTAATGATACTACAGAAGAAAGAGAACCTTCAGATAAACCCGTGGTCTCCTGAACAGTGTGTGAACACACACTGCACTACTGTTACTTCAATACCTGGTATCACATTGCTCAGGAGTTTGTGCTTGGGACAAGCCATAAATGATGGGAAAATTTCAACACAAAGATAGGCGGAAGCCAGGTACTACTGGTTTTATATAACTACATTTTGTATGTCACAAATAACCAGTCTAAATATCCTAGACTTAAGACTCTTAAGATTTGTTCACATTAGAGTATCGCATACTCAAATGGTAGAAAATGACTATACTAAAAGTTCTTGATGTTACATGCTTTATCAAGAGGATGGGCATAAAAAAATAATAATCAATGCTTCCTACCACTGCTGCATGAAAATAATGCTCTGGAATTAGCAGAAAGTATAATTCAGAAAGTATAGGAATTAGTGGAACGTAATCATAATCATGTGCCATATATTTCTCAACTGGATGTCTTTCAATAAATAATAATTTATCATTTTCTGCAACTTTATGTCTCTCATTCTTTAAACAGAAATCATTAATATTTTAACAAAAAGGTCTTGATTGGAGAGGCATAGCATAAAATAAGTCCAGAAAAATTAAGGGTAAAAATTATATGCCTACAATGAAAGATACCTAGTTCTTATATTCCTATTAGGATAAATAGCTCAGACCTAATCTTATTACTCTTACAACAGCTACTATCTAAAAATCATTTGCAATAACGCTAATAGATTAATATTATCTGTGACTTTAAGATGAAAAAAATAAACTGGATTGAAGACTGGAAGAATAAGAAACTTGTAGTAGAAAAGGAGTCTACTTTTCCTCAGTGTTATTAAAGGTGTCAGCTAATGTAAACTTATAAACCACAATCAGAAGACATGGAGGTGCTACGAACCTTATTACTTAGGATGGAGTTTCTGGGTCATATTTAACATTTATACCAAAAATGAAATATAGAAAGTGCCATAGTCGTATGTTGCAAGTAGCAACAGTATTTGTCAAAACCCTGACTTTACATACTTATACACACACATATTCACATATATACTGGTTCACAGTAATTACATACAAAGCCTTTACTGTGTCCACTATTATAAACTAAACATTTTTATTGAAAGTAAAGCCGGGTAGTATAATATTAGAGGTAATGAGAATAAGCAATGTGGAAAAAAGGTATATCTTATTTTCTTTAAGGCTTAGTTACAAATAGCACATAGTATATACACAGCATGATCATCTTAATCTATTTCAAGTCTTTAAAAATTAGGTCAATTATTATATATTTCTTACTATGCATCCAAATCAAACCTTCGAACAATAGGTTTAATTCTTTCTTGAATTTATCGTTTTCATTTTTTCTTTGCCAAAGCAGACCAGGAAAAATGCTTCCGCCGTAAGATTTTCTTTCTTTCCTAACTCTTTTACGCTTAATTACATTTAGCTTAGAGTTTAAATTCTTTTTGCATTCCCAAATCACAAAACCTAAGAAGTTATTTCAGAAGTACACCCAGTATTTAAAAGAAGCAAGCTTATAATTTACAAGTAACCATAGCCTCAGTCTTCAGTGGAAGCCAACTTTTTGATGTTCCCAATTATAAGTTAGGGCTTAAGGAATAAAGCCAAGATACCTAAATATTAAAAGTTTTGCTTTACTTTCTAAAACATGAAAATGAAGCCTTGGCTGGTTTGACTCAGTGGATAGAGTGTCGGCCTGCAGACTGAAGGGTTCCAGGTTCCATTCTGGCCAAGGGCACATGCCCGGGCAAATAAAGCATGGCAATGAAGATGATTCAAAATCCTTTATAGCTTTAGCACATAAGTAAAAGTGTTTAGTAAAATTTAATCTATAGTGAGTAAAACTAAGCAATAAAGACCAAGTTTTCCTAATGTAAAAACTAATGATTTGCTTCCTTTTTCAGAAAGGAAGTCTGCAGCAAATATTTTTGTAATAATACTACTACATAACGTATCTTTTACATACATTTTATTAAAGGTCAATTTAAAAAAAAATTTGATCAATACAAGGAATTAAGTCTTTATATCCCCCACTTTATGATTACAGTCACACTACTCAGACCAGAAAAGTTGTGTATTTGCTCTATGTAAACAGGTTTTCACCAGAAAACTGCTCTTCAGTGCTTCACTGTGATGCTGACGTTGCTTTTGTGGTGCTGGACATGGAGCACGAGTTCCTCCCCCATTTCCACCTGGATGGGATTATCTAAAACAACTGCAGCTTGTTTCCAGTGGGAGACTTCACTGGACGTATCTAACCTAATCTCATCATCAAGATGCATATGATACCAAAATGGAATGGCGGTCACTTGTCCAGATTTACAAATGTGAACCTAGGAAAATTAAGAAATCGTGAGAATTTCATCCGAACAAAAAGACTTGAATAAGTCTTTGCCTTTGTTAGTCAATATTAGATCCAAATTTCATAAATATATTTAATTAGTAACCTATTTTACTCTATTTACCCAAGCCCATTTTTGGATATTGTTCAGAAAAGAAATAAACATTTAAATTTTCAAAGGAAGTGGCTAAAACAATTTTATGTACATAAAGTGTTACCTAGTTTAAGATAATTGTTCTGTTATGACAAGAGTAATTATTTTAAGTTACCTTTACTTCTCTGTTAGAGGTGTTCAAATATGGAGTCATTAAATCCAGTCTTAGGAGTTCCACTGGCTTGCTTAAAGGTATACAAGGCAGTGAGGACAGGTCCAAAAATGCACGAATAGGTACCTAAACAAAGTACAAATTGTTCACTTTTATTCAATTCTTTTTATGGCCAACTGATTACTTTGTACTTGGCTCAGTACAATACAATGCTTTTTCATTTAGCTCAATTCTTAGATCAATTTTAAGGTAAAAGGAATTTCATGATCCCGGTTTTAAAGTTTAGGCAGGTTAAATCATTTGTTTAAACCATGGTTTCAATTATCTATGGATTCCTTGCTTCGATGGAAACAGATTAAATTTTTACTTAAGCCAAACAGCTCAAAATTTTTAAACCAAGGATGTCTTACGTGTGAAAGCTGAACTAATAAGCTAATAGTACAACATGAACTATTGAATTTGAGAAAATGTCAAATTCAACCAAACAACTTAATAGTGGATTTTGTTTGAAAATAAAATTTATTTCTATAAGGCAGGATTCTCAACTTTGGCTACAAATTAGAATCACCTAGGGAGGCTTTAAAATCTGACCATTCAGGCCACACATCAGATTGATCTGGAGTTGGGTTCCAATTACCAGGAGCTCTGAAAGTAGTCATGCACTGCTTAACAAGGGGATATGTTCTGAGAAATTCATCATTAGCAAATATCACAGAGTGCACTTACACAAACCTAGATGGTACAGCCCACTACTGTAACTGTGCGATGCTTTCATGTGGCTGGTAGTGCAGTAGGTTTGTTTACAACAGCATGACCACAAATACATAAGTAATGCGTTGCTCTATGACATTACCATGGCTATGATGGCACTAGGCAACAGAAATTTTTGAGCTCCATGACAATCCTACGGGACCACTGTTGGATATGTGGTCCTTAGGTGACTGAACACCATATGGGGCACATGACTACAGAGTCAAAATTGACAACTAACTGCTATGAAGTGTCCCATCACTTTCGCCTCATTTGAAATTAAAAGGAAACAAAAAGTGCCTTCCTGCCTGGCCGGTGTGGCTCTGTGATTGTCAACCTATGAACCAAGAGGTCCTGGTTCGATTTCCGGTCAGGTCAGGGCACATACCAGGGTTGTATGCTCAATCCCCAGAAGGGGGCGTGCAGGAGGCAGCTGATCAATGATTCACTCTCATCTTTGATGTTTCTCTCTCTCTCCTGTTCCCCTCCTCTCTGAAATCCTGTCTGAATAAAATATTAGAGACACAGATACATTAACCTCTCCCTGGACATCCTTGAAGGCATCCATCCTTCCTTAGGTTGATTTTTATCCATAAGTTCCTTTGCTCTAGGAAACTGATAATGATCCTAATCCAGCTAAACACAATCCTACTTAATAAAGAGCTAATATGCAAATGGTCATCGCACTCTCGCCCCTGGGCCAGAGGACCTGGCGCCTTGCCCCCTGCCCAAGCACCAGGCCAGGGGACCTGAGGCTGCACCCGCCCCCCCCAGCACCAGACCAGGGGACCTGAGGCCGCGCTCCCCGCTCTGCGGGGCTTGATGAGGGTGGGGTCAGCCAGGTCCGGGTCTTGCGTGATTTCAAGGCGCATGCAGGTGGACCAGGACTTGACTCTGGGTCCTGCATCACGCCCCAGACTGACAGGAGGGAGATTTTCATATACATTTTACTAATTTTCTCTCATCTCTGACACTTCTATTAGAGAAAGGGCAAATAGTAATATTAAAATATTTCCTCTAATTAATTCCCTTTTAACGTACACGAGTTTTGTGCACCGGGCCACTAGTGACTGTATAAGATAAGAGAGAGAGAAGGTAGACTGTGGATAACAGCCACATGGTTGAATTTCTCTTCTGGGCACTTACCTGGAACTGGTTAATAAAAGGTGCTATATTTAATCCAAGAGTTCGTGCTGTTCCTTGAACAGCATTCTCTTCTACCAGTGTCTGTGATTCCACGAGCAACCCAAACATCAGCACATACTGAGGAAAAATCTTGCCTCCAGATTGTAGCAAACACCTAGAGAAAGAGAAGTGTTTTAAAAAAAGCATCTTGATGCCCCACATTTTATCAATACCAACAACTAAATCAAGATGAATTAGTGAGCTACAAATTATAAATAGTCTAATGGACTTTTCCAGATAAAAAGCTGATGGAAAAGTTTTCAATAGGCAAGCAGGCTGCTCCGTAGTAGCTCTCCCTAAAGGCCAAATCATGTACAGGTAATCTGAAGAGCACAGTATCAGCAAGGGAAGTTAGAGATGATTCCTTAATACAATAGCACCAGAATAATGGAAACAAGCCATGCTCCTAAACCAGGATAATCTCAGTAAATATGAGCACATGATCATTTAAATTGTAGTAAATCCTACATACACATTAGCCTAAAAATGGACTCTACCTTGACCCCAATGCTTTACTCATATTTGTTACTCTTTCCTATTAACTTTTTATCATTTTAAGTAGTCAAGCAGAAACTGTGCCAAGGTCATTCTCAGCATCTAGAAGGGTTCAGGAATCTGGAGAAGGGGCTGTGAGTAAATTAGTACACTAGACATGAAATATAAATTTGGAAGGCATTTTTCAGGGGAGCCAGGGAAGGCTTAGCTTTAGTAACTAAGTTCCCCAAATCTCTGGACCCCTATCTTTTTATTAACACATTTTGCCCTATAGCAAAGCAGATATATATATCAAGGTAAAGTTTGGTAAACAGTAAGATTACAGATTGGGGGAACTGCCCTCAGCTGTCTGGCAGCAGGCAATAATATATGCAGATTTTCAGGTTTGGGGAAATGCTTTCAGCTATTCCAGCAGCAGGTAATATGATTCAGCCCTGCTGAAGCCTCAAGTTCCATCAACCTTTTGATGAAGTTCTTGCATTTATGACCTGCTGGAATCTCCAGCAAAACTGAATTTCCACAATTGGTAAAATTATAGACCTCGTAACAAAATTATACAGCTTAAAAAAAATTATACAGCCCTTAACAAAATTCCTATCTATGCCTTTACTAAACCCGATAAAATTTTAACCCCAAATAGCCACGAGAGGATACCATTCTATGAAATTAGCAAGCTGGCCTGACCGGTTGGGCTCAGTGGATAGAGTGTCAGCCTGCGGACTGAAGGGTCCCAAGCTCAATTCCGGTCAGGGGCATGTACCTTGGTTGCGGGCACATCCCCAGTGGGGAGTGTGCAGGAGGCAGCTGATCGATGTTTCCAACTCTCTATCCCTCTCCCTTCCTCTCTGTAAAAGATCAATAAAATAAATTAAAAAAAAAAAAAGAAATTAGCAAGCTGAAATTTGATTTTTTCTTAGTTACCTTGAATATCTATTTTTATAGATCTCTACTTATTTTCCATATTATACTATTATATAGGCAGTCCAATCCCAAAGCAGGTTCACTCTTCTTCACATCTACGGTGGAGGGGATCCTTTGAGGGGGAAAATCAGTAATTACATGCACACAAAGAGAAAGGTCTGAAGTCACAGGTCCTGAAAAGCAATGCTTGAGGAAGATACAAAATCATGAATCATTTGTACAGTTATACCATTAAAGAACTAAAAGAATTCACATGAACTTTAAGTTAAAAAAAAAACCCAACAGTTATATTTTGTGTTTTACCTGGATATTGCAGCTTTTTCCATTATTTCCTGCTGTATGAGCCCAGATGGCTCAATGACGTCCAATATAATTATACTCCACAACTTGTCTGATTTGGGCCTTTGCAACACAGCAGATTCGTCTTCCACATGTCTCAACCAAAACTCAAGTGTTTCCTTAGGAAAGTGATTGGCTTCAGATATGAGGTCCAGAGTGATGCGATGCTGGTCTTTCTCCACAGAACTGTAAGGTTTAACCTGCCCCAATGTGCCAGCGATTATAGGCAGAACAGAGAAGCCTTCAGACACATCTAGCACATAGAAAGGCTCCGAGGCACTCTGTTCAGAATCATTCTGTCCACTTCCACAGCTCATCTCACTGTCCTGGCAGTGGGCATCCACGGCCTGGCACAGCTTCTCTGGGGTCAGTGAAGACAGCACTTTCCTCATTGCCATTTTGAAGGCTTCATGATATGGAATGTTATTCAGCAAAGCAATTTCTGTGGATTCCAGTACACATGTCTGCTCCACAGCATCTGGTTTACTGGTCTGAAGGTTAGCCAGGGCACTACAGAGGTCAGCCTCATTTCCTAAAGAGAGCAAGTCTTTATTCTTGGTAGAACTTTGTCCAACATCCATTTCATATTCCGAACTGAAGACACTGATACTCTGGACTCTTAAGTAGCAATCCTGACAAGACACTTCCATCATCACATGGTCCCCAGGCTTTATCCAGTAGTCTTCATAAGAAAGAAAGAAAATAATTATAATTGATGAATACAAGTGTTTATTAGCCTTATGATCACATAAACACATCTGTCCTCCCATTCCACCAACCCTCCCCATTTTTTAAATCACTGCAGGGAGGGTTATATATATTAATTTAATAGAATTAAGTGAGTGAATCTAATAATTTCCTACACACACACACACACACACACACAGACACACACACACAAAAAAAACCCTAGGAAAATCTCTTCAGCTTTACAAAGGGAAATACTGAAGTTAAAGATTCAATTAACTCAATCTAATACAGAGATTCAAGAGTTACAGTATTGGACCGTAACTATCAGTATTTAGTGCTATCCCTACAATCATTAGATATCCTTTGTGTCCCCAAACTGGAGGTGGGAAGGGCTACAGGGAACTCTCAATTTTCTTGGGCAATGAAGCTGACAATAACAAAGAGAGATGAAATTAAGGGATTAATATGAAACCTTATGTTAGCTTAAAGGGCCATTATTCTTTTCTCTAAAAGTAATTTCTAAAAGAACAAAAGCAGCCCTAATTGGTTTGGCTCAGTGGATAGAGCGTCGGCCTGCGAACTCAAGGGTCCCTGGTTCGATTACAGTCAAGGGCATGTACCTTGGTTGTGGGCACATACCCAGTAGGGAGTGTGCAGGAGGCAGCTGATCGATGTTTCTCTCTCATCGATGTTTCTAACTATCCCTCTCCCTTCCTCTCTGTAAGAAATCAATAAGATATATATTTTTTAAAAAAGAACAAAAGCAGTATTCACTAGAACCATATCAGTAATATCTCTTAACCATCTTGCATATTTGAAAATATAAGGAAAGAATAAGTCCTACAATAAACTGTGTCATGCTCTTTTCCATTAGTTTTCACTTAATAAAACTTTAAAATGTGAGTGTACAATTGCAATCTCTTATCAGCACTAAAGCAGTTGAAAATACAAATTATTATTCTTGTGTTTAAACATTTAAACATGTCCTTTCCCAAGAAAGATTAAAAACAAAAAGACCATGTGTCTAAGTTACTGTAAGAGGCTTAAAATAAATAAACACAAATAGAAAATATCATTTAAGTGCCAATCACTATGGTAAGCATTTTACATCCATCATCTCTATTAATCCCTACTACAATCCTGCAAGGGAGGCAGCAGCATCCCATTTTTACACATCTCATAACAGAGGCTCTGAAAAATAACCAGCAAGGACAGCCAGGGAGTCAGAAAGTAGCAGAACTGAGACGTGAATCCAAATCTACACAACTGAGTCTAAAAACACCACTAGCCACAACCCTGCGCTGACTTCATGACTTAATAACTATGCCAAATCAGATCCTTGATTAGGAAAAACAAGTAACCACTTTAAAAAGCAGAATTTTTCTATGCACTACAACTGCTGTGAAATATACTGAAACCCATCAAATTGCTGGTCCAAAAATTTTTCTATACTAAAAATATCTTTAATATAGAATTTCCTTAGAGAAATCCATAGATTCATGAACTCTCTAAAACTACAAACTTGTGTACTTATTATATGAGTGTGTGCCTTTCTAGGACATGGGGCTCCACAGATGCCATCAGGTTCTGTAAGCGATAAGAACTCCTGCATTAAAAGTAATATTTTTTGCCCTGACCAGTTTGGCTCAGTGGATAGAGCGTTGGCCTACGGACCGAAGGGTCCCAGGTTTGATTCCAGTCAAGGGCATGTACCTTGGTTGCGGGCACATCCCCAGTAGGGGGCACGCAGAAGGCAGCTGATTGATGTTTCTCTTTCATCGATGTTTCTGACTCTCTATCCCTCTCCCTTCCTCTCTGTAAAAAATCAATAAAAATATATTTTTTTTAAAAAGTAATACTTTTCTGTTTTATTAAAAATGGGCTAGCATTGCTCCTATCTACTGCTGGAGAAATGATTTAATGATAGATTTTTTAAAAATACATATTTTATTGATTTCAGAGAGGAAGAGTGAAGGAGAGAGAGAGAAATATCAATCATGAGAAAGAATCATTGACAGGCTACCTCCTGCACACCCCCTACTGGGGATCAAGCAACCCGGGCATGTGCCCATGACCGGAATCAAACCCAGGATCCTTCAGTTCACAGACTGATGCTCTATCCATTGAGCTAAACCAGGCAGGGCAATGACAGATATTTTTGAATAGTATGCAGGAGAGTTGTGTTTTAGTTTCTCTTATCAACCTACATATATATTATTTAAAGCTACTTTTAAAATAGAAAAAGAAAATTCCCAGTGCTGTCATCAGTCTCCCTTGACTAGAAACTTCAAAGTGATTTTTTGACAATGCCTCAAATGCTTAGAGGATTAAAACAACAAGTGTAAGAAAACGAACAGAAAAAAAATTAGACAAGGTAATACCTGCAAGGTCATGTACGGGGTAGACAGCTTGTTCCCAACATGATTCCTCACTAGGACTTGTGCACAAACTATGTTCATCATCAAGCTGGAGTACAAACCAAACCACAATGGCATCTAGTATGCCTTCTTTAATAACAGGAACACCAATTTTATCAGGTTTTCTAGTTGCAAGACTTTTTAATTCCTACAAAAATATAAAAAGATTTTATACACTTAATATTTGCATATCCCAATATCATATCACTTTCCATTTCTGCAAGTACTCAGTCTGGCCATAGGCCCCGGGGACTTGATATCTTGGCACTCCTGAAACCACTTAGGGCACACTGATGGGAAGCTCTGATGTATCACAGTGGAATACATGCAGCTATTAAAAACAGGGATGCAGATACATAGTACTGACATAGAAAGAAGTCCATGCTAAACAGGGTGGGGCAAAGTAGGTTTACAGCTGTGAGTCCATGAAACACTGAGTTCATTCTGATATTATTACTACTTTCCATATGAAGCACTACAAACCTACTTTTGCCCCTCCCTTACTGCTGAATGAAGGCAGTGTGAGTGGCAAAGCAATAGAGATTGTTTTGTTTTTTAAAAAGTGTGTGAGTGAGAGAGAGAGAGTGTGTGTGTGTAGAATAGAAAAGCAAGTCTGAAAAGATGCATTTGAAACCAGTAACCTGGGGAAAGAAGGACTTAAGGTTTGTTTTTTTTAAAAAGACACTTTTTCTTTTTCCTTTTTATTCTTCTGTATTATTTTAAAGTATTAAACAGGCAGATATTACTTTCAAAATTAAAGACTTAATAAGATGTATTTTTTATTGTGTCAAAGAAAAATTAAAATAAGAAAAGCTTGAACCTAAGAAAAGGATAGCTTTGGGGTACTTAGCAGCTGTGATCACCTTGTTCTCTATGTGATATCAGGAAAAAAATGTTCTTGAAGCTCAGCCTTAGCAAGCAATGCCAAAATGTTCACTTAGCTCTAGATCACTTCAAGAAAAAGCTGGTAACAATTAATAGGAGAAAGCTTTTATTAAATCATAAAAATCTTAGGCTAAAATGACCCTCACAAAGTCTTCTGTCCCCAGATAGGTTTCATCTAAAGAAATGTATATACTTGAACATTTAACCTTAATTAAAGAGCTTCAGAGAAGGATGTTGTTACTTTTCTCGATTCCTTTGGACACTTTCTTTGTATATTCACTTCCTTCCACCACTCAGCAACACACACATAGAGGCACTGGGGTGATCAACTTGTCCTGGTTTACACAAGACTATCCCATTTTTAAAAGTAAAAGTCCCACATCTCAGGGACCTCTTACTCCTGGGCAAACCGAGATGGCTAGTCACCCTAAAAATCATACAATCCAGAGATGTGGATTACTATTCATTTGGAGGAGTCAACTGTTAATTTGAAATGGCAGCAAAACACTAAGAAAAATCAGAAACATCTAGGATAGAACTCCTGCCCCTACATTCACATGCTGCGTAGTTTACAGAACGTTAATGTAAGCCGCAGTTCTTTCATCTGTATAGCACACAGATAAGTACAACCGTATTACAAGATTCTTGCCTGAGCGACCTAAGAACACATGTGAAAACACCTGGCACATTAGACAGTCCCAACAAATGTTAGGGATTTCTTATCTCTTTTTTTAAAAGTGAATAATTTCAGGAGGGAATTCTGGTTACCGTTTAATCATTTTCTTTAAATGGAATTCCATGCAAACTAAAATAAGACTGTCCTATGTATTAATTATTTTAAACAACAGATAAAGTTTAATGCTCAAAAACAGTAATTGAACTTTTTTTACCTGAATATTGTTGAAATCTACTGTCATAATTTCAAAGCACTCTGTCAAAGCCAAATATCCACCAGGAATTCGACTCATCTTTTCAGTTGTATAAGGTTCAACTGTTTCTTCGGTATCTACAGAAGAATAAGTTGGACTCTGAAATTTCACATTTGTTGGCAAACAGATCCCAGCAATGTCCTTAATGCCCACCCTGGTGAAAGAGGAGATAAGAGAGGGGGAAAAAAAGATGAGGTTCTTTTTTAGAATCAAGTAGCATCATCTAGTATTGGATCCATCAAAAATAAACATAAAAATAAAATAAAACTTCAGAGACAAAGTTTTCCTAAACATAATTATATACATAATCACTAACTATAAAGGAAAACAGATAATGGGTCTACATTACAATTAAGAACTTCTGCCCATCAAATGATACCCAACTCTAGCTTCTCAGTGGTTAGAGCAGCCATGGGCAAACTACGGCCCGCGGGCCGGATCCGGCCCGTGGAGCCACTCTCCAAAAAAAAAGACTGTACCCTTTTATGTAATGATGTTTACTTTGAACTTATATTAGTTCACACAAACACTCCATCCATGCTTTTGTTCCGGCCCTCTAGTCCAGTTTAAGAACCCATTGTGGCCCTCGAGTCAAAAAGTTTGCCCACCCCTGCGTTAGAGTGTTGGCCTCTGGACTGAAGGGTCATGGGGTCAATTCCAGGTCAAGAGCACATACCTTGTTGTAGGTTCGATCCCTGACCACTGTCAGGGGACGCATGCAGGAGGCAACCAATAGATGTGTCTCTCTCACATCAATGTTTCTCTCTCTCTCCTCTCCCCTCCCCGTCCATTTTCTCTAAAATATCAATGAAAAAAATATCCTCGGGTGACGATTAAAAAAAAGGTACCCAGTAAGATAGGAAATAGTCAAGCCATTAAGTAGGAAAAATTTGTAATACATCTATTCAACAAAGGGCTCCTATCCAAAATATATTTTTATTTATTTATTTTTTTTTTTTTTTATATATTTTATTGATTTTTACAGAGAGGAAAGGAGAGAGATAGAGAGTCAGAAACATCGATGAGAGAGAAACATCGACCAGCTGCCTCCTGCACACTCCCCACTGGGGATGTGCCCGCAACCCAGGCACATGCCCTTGACCGGAATCGAACCTGGGACCCTTCAGTCCGCAGGCCGACGCTCTATCCACTGAGCCAAACCGGTTTCGGCCAAAATATATTTTTAAATTCCTACAAATTAATAAAAGAAAAACTGAAATTGACAAAAGACTTAGACACTTCACAAAAGAGCATAACCAAATGGACAATAAACAAAGAAAAAGCAAATATATTTACTGATACTTTGAAAACAAAATATAATTTACACACACACATTTACTTACACAGAGCTAACATTCAACCAGTATACTCTAATTCAGCCAATGTTCTGATTAAGGCCACTATCTATGTGGTCAGCGCATTGTGCCCTACCAATCACTACATAGTTTTTACATATCACCTGTAATATGCATAGAAAAGTATAAGGAAGAATATATAATAAAGATGGACAGTAATTATCTGGATGATTTTTTTCTTTAGGATTTTTTTCCAACTGATTTTTAGAGCAAGGGGAATGGAGAGGAAGGAAGAGAGAGAAACATCACTGTGAGAAACATCAATTGGCTGCTTCCTGCACATCCTCTCCAGGGATTGAGCCCCAACCCAGGCATGAGCCCTGACCAGAAATTGAACTGGCAACCTTTAGGTGCACAGGATGACACCCAACCAACTGAGCCACATAGGCCAAGGGCAGGATGATTATTCTTTCACCCATCAGTATTTCCTAAAATATTTTTATGTTACATTTACTACTAATAAGTAATTGGAAGGGGGGTGCCTCCTTAAAAAGTCCTCAGAAAATACAGATCAACATTTTAGCAAAATAAAACATTCACGATGCTCAAGAACACATAAACAAGAAACTTCTTTAACTA
The DNA here is from genome assembly GCF_000327345.1 of Myotis davidii. Taxonomy (NCBI): domain Eukaryota; kingdom Metazoa; phylum Chordata; class Mammalia; order Chiroptera; family Vespertilionidae; genus Myotis; species Myotis davidii. The sequence continues at coordinate 5,428,174 of NW_006295491.1, read as the reverse complement.
AAAAAACCTTTATATCATAGTTGATAAGTAAATCTTAGCATCTCATGGGTAGAAAGATCCTTAAACTTCATTCACCTCAATCACAAAACATTTACTATTAATAAAGTTATTAAGAACGAATGAGAGAAATAAATTATTTTCATGTTGGAAATTTTTACTTTACGTTCATCTAAAATCAGTGAACTTAATATTTTCCTATGTGAATCTATCACATAGGAAAGGGATATAAGTTGTATCAAAATTAATTTTCCACTAGGAAATTGAAGCTGGTTTTAATCCTAGAATCCTAAGTTTTAAAAAATTCAAAAAGAAACTTAAGATCTGAATAAACATCATGAATTTAAAGGTCAGAAAACTACAAATTCTCTTTCAAATAAATATTCATTAACCTTTAAAGTATAGTCAATCCTTTAAATTATAATTTTTTAAGTAATTGGTATTTCAATAATCACTTACCTATGATGTCTTCTTATCTCTGCACATTCTACTGCCATGCCAAATATAACAGCACTTGCTGGTATAACTTTCCCATACTTTCCATTGTTACCATTTTCACCTTTGGTCTAAAAATATAACAATAAACATCAGATTCAGTTCCATTTATGCAAAAATATATAATGACAACATCTAAAAATTAATAGAAAACTAAAGAACAATAGGTAAGAAAAAGCAGGTTATGTTTTTTTTTCAAAGTTTATTTTATTGCCGAAACCGGTTTGGCTCAGTGGATAGAGCGTCAGCCTGCGGACTGAAAGGTCCCAGGTTCGATTCCGGTCAAGGGCACGTACCTGGGTTGCGGGCACATCCCCAGTGGGGGATGTACAGGAGGCGGCTGATCGATGTTTCTCTCTCATCGATGTTTCTGACTCTCTCTCTCTCCCTTCCTCTCTGTGATAAATCAATAAAATATATTTTAAAAAAAAAAGTTTATTTTATTTTCATTGTTCTATGTATGTACTTATGTATATTATATATACATTTTTTTTAACAATACAAACAGGAAGGGAAGGAGGGAGGGGGAGTTATAAGGGTATAAGTATGCATACGGCAAAAACTACTGGATATTGACTTGAGAAGCCAAAATCACTATTACCTACTTGAAAAACAAACTGCTCTTCTTTTCAACCTTTAATTAGTTATTTTAAATCCAAACCACTTTCTGTAAATAGTGAATTCTAATTACATGTTAAAATCATTTCGTTCATAATATGTATTATATAAACCAAATCTACAATTTGTAGGCCACTGTAAAGGATTTTAATGCAAAATATAATTCGGCAATTACAAGAGTTAATTAGTCACCTGGGTCAAACTAGTGCCTTAAAACCATACCAAGACAGTTATTTCCAAACTCTCAATAATTTGCCAAAATTTCAAGCAGTGAGGGCTGTGAGACTGAAAGGTCTTCCTTTCTCAATCTCACTCAAGAATTCAATAGTCAGTCAGTCCCTTCACGATACAATCTCAATTCCTATGAATTCCTTTTTGCCTGTATACCCCATTTGGGCACACAAGTATACACTGCATTATGTTAGTGTTTGTGGGGTGTATTTTTTATAGATTTCTTTGTGATAGGGGCTCAATGAATATCTGTTAAAATAATGAATTCTATATCAAATTTACCTAATTTCATGCTGCTTACCTTTGGCTGCAAAAGTAAATGCTCCCATGCATGAATCAAACTCTCCACAATTCCTTCTCCAAATAAACCTGCATCGACAGTTTCTGTTACAACTAGGGACACTCTACAGAATGATTTTTTAAAAATACATGTAAGTAAAATATCATGCTTTTATAGAAAGATGTCAAAGCTGAGAAAAAAAATGAAGAGTGTATTACAGAAACAGTCCACAAGTAAAATGTCCTAATGCATTTCATTTTTAACATTTACTCTTGAAATGTGAAGAACTTGACTCTAATGTTCCTCAGGCTCCTCTGTATTCCACTAACTTCTTGGGGGCGGGGGAGGGTGGCACAACCTGCAGTTGACTTTGCAGCCCCCTCAGACTATTTTCATTGCCTAAATCAGTGGTTCTCAACCTGTGGGTCGCGACCCCTTTGGCAGTTGAACGACCTTTTCACAGGGGTCGCCTAAGACCATCCTGCATATCAGATATTTACTTTACGATTCATAACAGTAGCAACATGACAGTTACGAAGGAGCAATGAAAATAATTTTATGGTTGGGTCACAACATGAGGAACTGTATTTAAAGGGCCAGAAGGTTGAGAACCACTGGAAATCCTTAAGAGCGGCTCATACCCATTAACGTTACCAGTCCCTCTCCTTAATGCCAACTAAATTGGACTTCTATGCACAACACTATATAAAAACACTCTGCATCATCAAGGACTCACCTACTTATCCAAATAAATAATCTTTCTCAGTTTTCATTTTCCTTGATCTACAAATAATATTCAATGCAGGTGAGAAGCCCTGCCTCTCAAAATCCTTCTCTACCTTCATTATCCATGTTTACCGCTTACATGTTGATTGTACCTCTCCTGTTACTTCTCTTGCTTTTTACCCACTACCTGTGAGTTTTCACAAAAGTCTAATCCACAGAACTCTGGATTCATTTTTTTCTTTCTAGAAATTTTCATCCAAAGACACACCAAAATGATTTTTTTCTCCCTTCTCTAAACTTCTTTAAAATTTATTGTATCATTCAGTGTAATTAGAAGGTAAAAAAAAGAAAAAGAAAAAAGTTTTCTGTCTATTCCTTATCTTCCTACCTAGATTATAGGTTCCTTGAAGAAAAAGAACAACTTTAGTATCCCCCACAATGCCTAGACACAATATTTTATATATACACAAATTTTCAGTACTTATAATTACATACATTTACAAAGTAGAAGGTATTGCAAACATTTAGCCCAACATCATAAATCTCTAGATTTGTTCAAGGTCAAAATAAATTAATAATAGAATCTGTATTGGATCCTTCTACAACATTATCTGTGAGAAAAATTTATTTTATTATTATTATTATTATTATTATTATTATATAGAGAGAGGAAGAGAGAGAGAAACATCGACTGGTTGCCTCCAACACATGCTGCAACAAGGGATGCAATCCTAAACCTGGGTATGTGCCCAGACGGAATCGAACCCACCACTTTTTGGTGTACAGAACGATGCTACAACCAACTAAGCCACACCAGCCAGGGAAGTAAAATGTAAATAACTCTGATTCATGCTATGGACTGAATTGTGTACCACCAAAATTCATATAAGTCCTAACCCACAAAATGACTGTATTTGAAGGGCAAGTCTTTAGGAGGGAATTAAGGTTAAATGAGATCATAAAGGTGGATAGAACTGGTATCCTTATAAAACTGAAAGAGACACCAATGATCTCTTCCTCTCCTCACATGCACAGAAAAAGGCCATTTGGGAACACAGCAGGAAAGCAGCCATTAGCCATCTTCAAGCTAGAATAAGAACTCTCACTAGCACCCTTTGATCCTGCACTTCTAGCCTCCAGAACTATGAGAAAATAGATGTTTGTTGTTTAAGCCATATAGTCTGCAGTATTTTGTTGCAGTGGCCTGAGCAGACTAAGACAATTCAGAACACTGTTTCTATAAAATGGGTATAATTATCTGTTTCAACAATCTAATAGTACTTCTTTGTAAGTACTATGTAAATATAAACATTATTATACATATATGAAAGAAGACGTTTTAAAATCATAGTCCAAATGATAAGAATCCTATGTAATAAAAGGCTAACATGCAAATAGAACAATGGAACAACCGGAACAATTGGTCGCTATGACATGCAATGACCACCAGGGGGCATGTGCGGAACATAGCAGGCATTGACCATGGCTGGATGGTGGAGCAGGTGAGCGGGGGCGCCAGACCAAGGCAGGGCACTGGTCGCTGTTATTGGGGTGAGCCTCTGGTGGTTACTGAAAATTCTTTGCTCCCACGTGCCATGGTCCTGCCCGGCGCTTGCACCTGCTGCTGGCGCCAGCCCTGCTCGCACTCGCAGCCTGCACCTGAGCCACCGCTTGCACAAAATGTAGTAGTCCACCAAGGTTGATCAACTCATATATTATTTTAGAGTAGAATTTTTAAAGTTATTGACTACATAGGAGTTATTAATCCATTTTCACAACTAGAACACTAAAATTAACAAAGGTACAGTAACTTGCTAAAGGTCAAGTTCATTTATTAAGTCCCTTACCACAAATTTTTCTCAAGATATTTAAATATTCATTATCAAGAATATGACCTGCCCTAGCTGGTTTGGCTCAGTGGATGGAACATCAGTCTGTGGATTGAAGGGTCCCAGGTTCGAGTCCGGTCAAGCACACATGCCCGGGTTACAGGCTTGATCTCCCTGTGCAGGAGGCAGTCAATCAATGATTCTCTTCTCATTGATGTTTCTATCTATCCTCCCTCTCCTTTCCTCTCTGAAATCAATGACCTTATGGCCTGCCCTGTGTTTCTCAGTGGGTAGAGCATTAGATGGCACAATAAAGGATCACAGGTTCGATTCTCAGTTAAAGGCATGTACCTGGGTTGCGGGTTGGCTCCCCACCCCAGGTCAAGGTGTGCAGGAGGCAACCAATTGATGTGTCTCTCTCACATCAATGTTTCTCTCTCTCTCTCCCCCGCTCTCCTTCCGTTCCACTCTCTGAAAAGCAATGGGAAAAATATCCTCAGGTGAGGATTAAGAAGAAGAACAGCAAAAGAATATGACCTTACTATGAAAACCATCTTATGCTAAACTATCCTATATCCATAACTTTATTGTATAAGGGTTTTAGCATTTTTGTTTGGACTAGAAACCAGAAACGCAAATATCTTACTTTTTAAAAAATAATGGATTATA
>NW_006295491.1:5418137-5422357 GCF_000327345.1 Myotis davidii | reverse complement strand
ACATACCATTTCTCACAGCAACTGAGTTGAATGGTCATCAAGAGTCAGTTGAATTTGCTGCCAGACCAGTTTATACCGGTTGTACTTGTTACCATCATTACATATTTTACTTAAAGATTACAGAAATGAAATAAATATGACTGCAATAAAAAGAGCCACTGTTTCTAAGAACACTAAGCTAAATGTTTTGGAAAAAATCAAAGGCGAGTCACCCAAAAAATTACAACTGAATTCAATGTGATAAAATAAAAAATAGAAGAGAAAGGGAAAAAACTATCAAACCATCCAGAACTATTACAGTTTCTTAAACTATCTATCTAATAAAGATAGACAGTTCCACCCCTTTTGAAGTACCTAATCCTTTATAAACCAACTAGAGGCCTGGTTCACAAATTCGTGCACCAGTGGAGTTCCTTGGCCTGGCCTGTGGGATCAGGCCGAAACCGGCTCTCTGACATCTCCCAAGGGGTCCCAGATTGCGAGAGGGCGCAGGCCAGGCCAAGGGACCCCACCAGTGCACAATTGGGACCGGGGAGGGACGCAGGAGGGCTCCAGGGCGTGTCTGGCCCATCTCACTCAATCCCGATAGGCCGGACCCCAGCAGCAAGCTCACCTACCAGTCAGAACATCTTCCCCCTAGTGGTCAGTGCACGTCATAGCAACTGGTTGACCAGTTGACTGTCTGCCCCCTGGTTGTCAGTACACGTCATAGTGAGTAGTTGAGTGGCCTTAGCATATAATTAGCATATTACTCTTTGACTGAACGGCCGACTGGATGACCGGACACTTAGCATATTAGGCTTTCATTATATAGGATAGTTGTACTGCACATGACTAGTATTTCAGCAGCACTCAAACTAGTCCAAACTCTTTTTAACAAGCACGTTCCCTGATTAAATGCTTGGATTTAAATTCCCAAAGGCTTGCTCTCAATTTTTATATTAATCTGTCATTGATTGGTAATTTGTGGATCAGTACCAGTGTGTGGTCCACACATTGAAGAGAACTGAGCTAGTAGAACCCTTTTACACTCAGATTTCTTCACAAGCACCTTGAAGCATTCTATCAACTTGAAAGAAACGGAATCAGCCCTAACCCGTTTGGCTCAGTGGATAGAGCATCAACCTGTGGACTAAAAGGTCCCAGGTTCTATTCCGGTCAAGGGCACATGCCCAGGTTGCAGTCTCGATCCCCAGTGGGGAGCATACAGGAGGCAGCCAATCAACGATTCTCTCTCATCATTGATGTTGCTATCTCTCTCTCCCTCTTCCTTCCTCTCTGAAATTAATAAAAATATATATTTTTTTAAAAAAGAAATGGAATCAGACTATTCACTGTGAGTACGATTTAAGCAAGAAAAGGGAACTCCAAACAGGAAACTGCACTCTAACAAAAGGCAATCGCCCTACATTAAATGAAGTTACTCATGTTATTTTTAAGTATCGTGAAGACAGAGCTGTCTTATTCTTATCCTGCAACTGCCAAAGCATACAGTACAATGCAAAATAGACCGTAAGTAACCGTTATTTGTCGAGAAACCAACTTAGCAATGGATATTTTAAAATTTCAAAATTTGAACGATCTGTTAAATCAATGCCAAGCCTGCATCTAATCATTTCCTGGGTTTACATTTCCCTTAGGCTTGACCCTTAATATATAATTCAGTTTTCTTAAACTGCAATGCTAATCTAAAAAATACATGATCCACTCAAAGTACATCTTTTACGGAAACACTCATGTGTCCCAATAACACCAATCAACTACAAAAATGCCTTTTTTCTTTTAACTAGAAAAAAAAAATTATTTCCCTGACTAGCAACTTAATATATCTTAAATCTGACTGGCTAACACAAGAAGACACTCCAGACACCAACTTTATCTCACAAATATCAGGCTAGGAAGCTATCATTTACTTTGGAAATCTTTTTCTCCTGGAAAAGTGATTCCTTTGGTGGGGAGTAAGTTATACACTGTTTTTTTTTTGTTTTTGTTTTTGTTTTAAATATATTTTACTGGTTTTTTACAGAGAGGAAGGGAGAGGGATAGAGAGTTAGAAACATTGATGAGAGAGAAACATCGATCAGCTGCCTACCGCTGGGGAGTGCCCACAACCAAGGTACATGCCCTTGACCGGAATCGAACCCGGGACCCTTCAGTCCGCAGGCCAACGCTCTATCCACTGAGCCAAACCAGCTAGGGCTATACACTGTTTTCATAAGACAAATAGAATGGAACAAAAGCTAAGAACCCCTGTCCTAAAGAACAAAGGTAAACTATACATCAAATGCCACATTCACATTATCACAAATTCTGAACTGACATTGTCTAAATTCGAAATGTTGCATAGTTTTATATCTCCCCTGAAGCAAATTAACACCAAGTTTTTTTTTATTTCAAAAATAGTTCACCAACAGTTACAATCTGCCAAAAGTGTAGAAGTGTAGCACTCAAATTGTTAAATTGAGTTTATTCTAAAACTTAAGTCTTATTATGTTATGATCATTATATGTGTGTAATCTGGAAATATAATTGAGTCCTATAAAGTAATTCTACTTGCATAAACTAAAGAACTACAGAAAACTTTGAACTTAAAATGTAGATTTCCAACTAATTTGAAGAGTTACTTAAAAATCTTTTTAGCCGAAACCGGTTTGGCTCGGTGGATAGAGCGTCGGCCTGCGGACTGAAAGGTCCCAGGTTCGATCCCGGTCAAGGGCATGTACCAGGGTTGCGGGCACTTCCCCAGTAGGAGATGTGCAGGAGGCAGCTGGTCGATGTTTCTCTCTCATCAATGTTTCTGACTCTCTCTCTCCTTTCCTCTCTGTAAAAAATCAATAAAATATATTTTTAAAAAAATCTTTTTAAACTAAATTTCATTTAAATGGAGAGTTGGCTGCTAATTTGTAGAGATGGAGTCTGTGTATCAGAATCAGGTTAGCTGTCAGTGTAAACAAGCCGCAGTTGACAATCTGTCTTATTTTCCTAGTTACTATCATACTCTACAACTAGAAACTATCAAATATTTGTCTCTTAAAGGAGTACTCATTTCACTCCACCAGCCATTTCGACTAAGACTATAGTTACATTACTGAGGCTGACTAATAAAGTCTGACACAGGTATTTCTTATATGGAATTTTTCATAGAAAAATAAAACTTAATGTGACCAGATGAGCAGAGCCAAGAAGTGAAACCAGATTTATTAAAACAAATCCAAAACAAAAATTTCTGGTATTTTTATCAGTCCTAATTATAAAGTTTCTAAGGAGAGTAGACAGAAATTCTAATGGCAAATTTTGGCAAGTTCCAGAGAACAGATTTACAAGTTCCCTGCAAAGCATCACAGGACTTCTCTGCCATCTGGGAACCACGTTACATCCACTTCGCAAGGTCTGGATCTCAGCCTAGTGGGGGGACACTTCCCTGATACTAACCTGAGCCTTAGGGACAGTGGCTATTATACATTATGTGATAACTGTATTAAAACTGCTCTGTTATTACATATTATGCCTGCTATTCCTATATTCTTCTGAGTTCTCTTTATAGCTTATTAGCTAATCCCTTTTTACTCTATCCTGTTACAGTTAATAATTCTTTATATTAAACTTTCCCTGTTCAAATTACTTTACAATTTATCCCTGATCCGGGTGATACAGAATAATTCTTAACAAGTAATCTGAAATCACTACACACCTGAAGAGATGCTCCCCCATACTATTGCAAATCACTTCATCATCAGGAAACAGTTCCAGGGCTTGCTCATAGCAACCAAGTAAGTCTTGTGTTCTACTGAGGGCATCAAGCTCTTCAGCCCATCTGAAGAGTGTATACTGGAAAGTTTCCTTTACAGAAGAGAAAATAGCAAATTAGTCAATAACAAAAATGAGGAATGACAATACAACACATGTTGAAGATTCCCCAGAGAGTAAAACTTAACTATCATCTTAAATTTTATTTATCTTTAAAAGGCACTGTTTGCTAAACAAATACATAAATGAATACATTTTACCATTTCGTGGTAGTAAATTAGACAGTTTGACCTCTAAATTCTCTCCACTCTTAGCTGCAATTTCACATTCTCCACCTACCTCTTTTTTGTGGGCTTCTGTGTTTTGGGAGTTTGTCTTTGGCCTTCTTCTCTTTTCTCATCCATCCCCGGTGCATTAACTATCACCTGTGTGTTGACAGATGCTACATCTGCCATCTCCAATCCTGACGCTCT
>NW_006295491.1:5404056-5418113 GCF_000327345.1 Myotis davidii | reverse complement strand
GCTCTTCTGAACCTCAGCTTCATAACTTCCTACCAGTCATCTCACCAGGAATTGCACCCTTCGTCACCTCAAATTCAGCTCAACTCAAATATTTCCTGGACAATCAGTGTGTAAAGAATGGCATGAACAACAAAAATCCTGTTCCAATCCTCACAGAGGCCTTGTAGAGAGCATTTTAACATACAATTTTGAAAAAAATTCAAAATGTTCTACACGAATCCATCATATTCCTCTCACACAGGATATAAGGTTAAGGTACCACCTGACCAAAAACCATTTAGTCACCTTATAATGCTACCTTAACTCCAATACGATTAGCTTCAAACCCAGCCTGTTCTCTCTCAATGTCTTTACACCTGTCACCTCCTCTCCAATCCCAGTGTTACAACATAATCTGGCCCTTTAACCACTTGCTGGACTGTCACCCTCCCTCCGATTACATTTCCCTCCAGTCTCCACACTGCAACACAGTGGAAAGAGAGAAGGCTTTAGTCATGCCAGCTTTAACATGAACACATATCATCTTCACATATTTTATACAGAAAAGTTAAAACCTGAAACTGAATTCTGATGAAGTTTACTAGAGAGCCAAGAATATAAGGAAGAAGAGTCTAGGGTGTGACAGGGAAAAAAAGCACAGATTATGTGAAATGGATTAGAGAATCAATAGGTTAAAGTTGGTGTGGCTGAAGTGTGGGTATGGGGAGTAACAGGAAAAAAGACTAAAGAGACTGGTATTTTTCAAAAGCCCAAAGAAACACAATTTTGTTCTGCAGAAAACAGAGCTAGTTACTAAATGCCAGGCATTGAAATATGAATTTTAGATGTACTTTTCATACACATTAAATATCTAGTAAAAAGATATTGTCCCAGTTTCACAAGAGGAAACTAAGGAACAAAGAATAGAGGAAATGCACTTGAAATGACCCATTATTCCACTGCTACCTAGAAAAGCAAACTGTATCTAAACATACCATCTTCCCCTCCTTTAAGCCAGCTGGTCCTAAAATTCACACTAAATTTATGTGAACTACAAACTGATTATCTATTGGATGGAGGTCAGGGTTGTTGTTAAACATGCTGCAGTACACTGGACAGGCCTCCACAACAAAGAATTATCCCACCCACTTTAGTTGGTGGTACTGAAGTTGAGAAACCCTGAGTGAAATAAAGGAAAGTAGTTTGAGGCTGAAAACTGAAGCAAAATTAAATCCCTTCTGCAAATATAAATTCTAAGATAACTTGGAAAAAATGTACCTCATTTCAATAGAAGAGAGGAAGGGAGAGGGATAGAGAGAAACATCGTTGAGAGAGAAACATCGATCAGCTGCCTCCTGCACACTCCCCACTGGAGATGTGCCCGCAACCCAGGTACATGGCCTTGACCGGAATCGAACCTGGGACCTTTCAGTCCGCAGGCCGACGCTCTATCCACTGAGCCAAACCGGTTTCGGCTGATAACCGAATCTTAAAGAATGCATCATCAAATGAATACTTTAGGCTAATTCCAACATGTATGCAACCATAACATTCCTTCTGTATACAGTAGGCACGGAGGCCAGGACATGGTAGAATTCAACATAGGAAATGGGAGGTGATCACCAGAGGACTCATTTGCAATAGAGCCTTGGGAATCTGAGCGAGAAGGAAATTTTGAATTAGAAAAGTGATGTCATCTGACTTCTGTTTTGAAAAGCTCACGCCTGTCGCTGGTTTCATAGGGGTAAACCGCAGGACAGAGCCTAGTTGCAAGCCTATTCCAAGTCTGCAGATGACTGAGGCTTCCACCAGGGTAGCAAAGGGGCAGGTGGTGACAAGTGGTAAGATTCTGGATCTATTTTGAAGGTGGGGCGGACAGGATTTTCTGATGGGCTAGCTGTGGGTGTGAACAAAAGAAGTCCAGGCTGAACAGTAAATAGTAACAGCAACCAACTTAGCCGCCTTCTCCCAATTTATTTATGTCTGTACGTATTTCCTCTTCGGAGAACAGAGGACCTGCCAGCAAGCGGGAGAAAGAAGGGCTCTCCTCACCTTCACGTCGTCTTTCAGCTCCGGCGCCAGGCTGAGCACGAGGAGGTAGTGGGCGTAAGCGGTGCCGAAGTCCTGGGCGCGCATGCAGTGCTCGGCGCTCTGCAAGGACCGCGACACCAGCTCGTCCCGCCCGGCTGCCCGGGCGCCACTCCCGGCGCCGCGGCGGGGCCTAGGCCGCGAGTTCGACATGACAGAGTCACCTCCCTAAGCCAGAGCTGGTGTAACCAAAGGGAAGATGCTTTGGTAAACGGGACGGAACTGCCTCGATGGCTACGCGTGCATGTGCCTAACGAGAGAGCGAGCACCTGGAAAAGAGTTAGCTTCTGCCGCGGGTGAGCGCGCACAGCCCCGCCAGGCGGAAGCCCCGCCCCCCTGTCTGAAGGGCTCCGCAGAGCTTGACGCACAGCCAACCAACTACGGACGCTGGCGGGCGGTGCACGCTACGCGAACGTCAGCGCGCCTGACGTGTGCACGTCGCGGTCCGCCCCCTCCCGTAGGCTGGGGAGGCGCGGGGCGCTCACTGCGCGTGCGCCTGGGGCATTGTCTGTGATGGTCTTTTTTTGGCTTGCTCCCTTTTTTTCGTTTTTTGTCCCCCCTGCCTGAAACCAGAGCTTTCCGTCCGCCTTTCCTGGCCTTCAGGACTGGGTGACTTCAGCTGCAAGACCTCACTCTACCGAAGCTGCACCCACCCGTGAGGGATGTGGATGAATGTGGGGAAAGACTGTCTGGCTTTCACGGTGATGCCTTAGGCCTTTGGGTTGTGAGGCACCAAATCTCAAAATGGCAAGACTGGAAAGAACCCCGGAAATAACAAAGGCACCTTAGGTGTGGTAGAGGAAATGCTTTCACTGGCATTTTTAAGTCACCCTCACAAAGCCCTGTGGAGGTGGGCCTTTTGGGTCATATTTATATTAACGACAGAAAGGGAGGCATCCTGAGAAGTGATTGCCCAAGATCACGGCCAGTTAGTGGCATTGATTGGCTTGGCTCAAACCCCGAGTGCCCTGATGGCCTGTTCAGTTGTGTTAAGACGAGCTTAGGGTTTATTTCACTGTTTAGTGTATCACCGCTGTATAGTGGTTATATTACTTTTTTTAAAAAAAAATTTTATTGGTGCACGTCGCGGTGAAGGGGGAGGGATAGAGAGTTAGAAACCTCCATGAGAAAGATCCATCAGCTGCCTCCTGCACGCTCCCTACTGGGGATGTGCCCACAACCAAGGTGCATGCCCTTGACCAGAATCGAACCTGGGACCCTTCAGTCCGCAGGCCAACGCTCTATCCACAGAGCCAAACTGGTTCGGCTATATTACTTTTTTTTTAAATATAGTTTATTGATTTTTTACAGAGAAGAAGAGAGAGGGATAGAGAGTCAGAAACATCGATCAGCTGCCTCCTGCACACTCCCCACTGGGTATGTGCCGGCAACCAAGGTACATGCCCTTGACCAGAATTGAACCTGGGACCTTCCAGTCCGCAGGCCAATGCTCAATCCACTGAGCCAAACCGGTTAGGGCTCGGCTATATTACTTTTTATTAGAAAAAGTTTTTCTACCTTATAGTGTGGCCCCTAAGCGATAGATTCTAAACTTTAAAAGGGGGCAGGCATAGGAATAACAGCTAAAAAAAAAAAAGGTCAGTTTAGTTCCCGGTTTCAAACACATTAATGGTGAATATTTTACCTAACAAGAAACAAACAAAAAAGAACATTTTGTATATCAAACAAAAACTTTGGCGGCTCCTTTAATGCTCAAAAGACCATCATTTGCCTGCCTTTTTGCCTCCTCTTTTGATTTTATTATCTGAATCACCCTTCCTCTGAATTCCTACCCTTATAAATCCTAATCAATGCTTCAGAGGCCAGATCACTAGATTTGTGACCTGTCCCCTAGACAGAAGGTCCCTCAAAGACAGGATCTAGTCTTAAACATTTTGTAACTTTGCACCTAGCAGAGTCCGGATCAAAGTAGGGCGTCAGATGGGGTTTTTTTAATTTTAATAGAAAGTATACCCCTCCTAGGTTTTACATGAAGACTTGTCCAACTGTTTAACATCTTTATTTCTCTCCCATCCTCAATTGCTACTTTTTGTACTAAACAATTGAAGACTTAACTGTAGTATATCCCAAACACAACTGAAAAATTAAAACCTCTCTAGTACCACTAGGATATGTAGTAGAACATGAAAAGGCCACTGGACTAAAAACAACAACAAAAAACACTTGTCCTGGTCCGTGTTTGGTCCTTTTTGGCCCACTCAATAACCTTTCCGAAAGAGTCATTTGTAGCCAAACTGGTTTGGCTCAGTGGATAGAGCGTTGTTCTGCAGACTGAAAGGTTCCAGGTTTGATTCTGGTCAAGGGCATGTACCTTGGTTGCAGGCACATCCCCAGTAGGATGTGTGCAGGAGGCAGCTGGTCAATGTTTCTCTCTCATCGATGTTTCTAACTCTCTATCCCTCTTCCTTCCTCTCTGTAAAAAATCAATAAAATATATTTTTTTTAAAAAGAGTCATTTATAAAAAAAAGGCCTAACAAAGTTACCTTTCCTACTTTGGACACAAGATTGCTATAACTACTAAATGAGATAATATGTGCAAAAGTATTTTATTTGTAATATATATTTAATGCTACACATTGTTACTATTATCTAAAGTCATTTAAAACCTACTTGGATTAATAAAAATTAGGCCACTAGTACCTTTAAGCATTTGATCAAAAGCACTTAGACTTCATCGTTCTAGTTATCTCTGTGAGTGCCTGCATCAGCTGAGTTACTTCACTTCACAGATTACCTTATATTTCAGGGCATATTTTATATTTATTTTATACTTTCCCATTCCATGAGGGCAAGGTTTCTTTTTTCAATTTTCATTTGTTTGGTTTGTTGAAATAGCCCAAATATCTAAAACAACTAGACTGCATGAAACTTAAAGTATAGATATTATTATCAAGTCTGTAGGCTAAGATGGAGGCAGGAGTTAGCAAGAAGTGGAGAGAGGGCAGAGAAGTAGTGAGCAAAGACAACTTCAGTTGTTCCATCATCACCTACAGTATCAACCTTTGGGCAGTGCCTACTGATAAAAAAGAGCAAGGGATGCTGCCTGCCCCTTGTGAAATACTGCAGATAACTTTGTAGCTACTAGTTCTCACTAGTTAAAATGGGATTAATCCAGATAGAGAAATCACAGGTGTTTTTCATTTCTTTGTAGTTTTTCTATAGCTTAGAATATCAGGGGTCCTCAAACTACGGCCTGTGGGCCATATGCAGTCCTCTGAAAACATTTATCCGGCCCGCCGGGTGTTTTTGCCACCACTGCCTGTCCTGCTTAGCAGCCGACTCGTCCCGGGCCCGCAGTGCACATGTGTGGAATGTCTGAGGGACAGTGAACTGGCCCCCTGTTTAAAAAGTTTGAGGACCTCTGATTAGATACTCTTTGAACTCACACAAATAATATGGAATACCTGGTCACCTTAAGAAACTGAAATAGAAAGTATATTTTAAGTACTATTTTCCTAATTAAGACTTTGAATTACTCAAGATTATATTTACTGAAGGTTAACTATTTATTGTAGTACCTTTTCTTTTGAAAGAGCCCTATAGTCCATTACAAAGAAACCTAAGGTATAATGCAAAATAGATGTAGAATATAGATTTTACTTCTTAATCGTTAGTCAAAGAGTTATTTAAAAACTAAAGGCCTGGTACACAAAATTCGTGCACTGGGGTGTCCCTCAGCCCAGCCTGTGCCCTCTCGCAGTACAGGAGCCCTCACTCCTTACCGCCCACCTGCTCGCTGCTCCTTAGTGCTGCTGCAGAGGCAGGAGAGGCTCCGCTACTGCTTCTGTGCTCACCAGCCATGAGCCCGGCTTATGGCTAAGTGCGCCCGCTCATCCCCCCATCCCACCCCCCACCCCGTGGGAGCACACTGACCACCAGGGGGCAACTCCTGCATGGAGCGTCTGTCCCCTGGTGGTCAGTGCGCATCATAGCAACCAGTTCTTCTGGTGGTTCCACCATAACAGTTGCTTAGGCTTTTATTATATAGATATTGAAACCCTAGCCGATTTGGCTCGGTGGATAGAATATTGGCCTGTGGACTTGAAGGGTCCCAGGTTCGATTCCGGTCAAGGATACATGTCTGGGTTGCGGGCTCGATCCCCAGTGGGGATTGGGGGGGCGGGGGTGCAGGAGGCAGCCGATCAATGATTTTCTCTCATCATTGATGTTTCTCTCTCTCCCTCTCCCTTCCTCTCTGAAATTAATGAAAGTATATTTTAAAAAAATATTGAAGGCATCACTCCTTTGTTTACAATAGCTTACCTACCTCCCACCATACCCAAACTGTGATCTTTACCTTTGAGAGTGTATTTGATTCTTTCATTTATATATTCTTTTTCACCCTCTTTTAGGGTTCTAAGAAAAACCTCACTGATGTAGAAAACCACTGCTGACTTGAGGCAGGTTTAATTGTGGTTGTCTTTCACCATGTTCTGGGCAGCTTGTCCACAAACCACACATGCCGAACAAGGAAGCAAAACCAACTGAAGGGCTCTCAGTCACTTTCCAATGTCCTAAAGTTGAAGGTTAACAGGAGGGAAAAAACTCACAGGAATTCATTAATAAGGGATAAACAGTTTGCTGGAGGTAAGATATCTTGTGTTTATACCTTCTTTGGAGATTTTCTTTTTGTGTGATCCTATTTGTTGTACCTTGTGGTTTGGAGCCTTGTTCTCAACTCTCTGCATTTTGGTATAATTTGGAGAGATTTAAAATATCAATGCCTGGGCCTCATAGATGCTGATATAATTGGCCTGGGGATGGCGGGGGGGGGGAGGGTCTGGGCTTGAGTATTTTTCTGCGTGAGTCTAATGGGCAAGCTAGAGATGTGGGGTATAGATCAGGCTTCTTTAGGGGTTGTTATGATATTTGAAGCATTTAGTATATGTAGTATAAGGCATAAATGCAATGTAGAGACTCGAAATATAACTTGTTTATGGTTTAACAAGAATTGTGAAGATTCTCTCAAATTATTTTGAGTTGAAGTTATTGTCATATGAAAAAGAATAGAATGTACATTACATTGAATGGCTTGTTAGAAAAAATATATAATTGGATCAACCAAATACTATAGTTATGGTCCAACTGCTTGGGCATTGAAATTTTCATTAATGCATTCACACTGCTAAATATTCTGTTTCGTCAATATTTTTTATTTTACCATGGTTATGATTTTTGCTGTTTTATAATAGACTTTTTCTAACTGTTCCATGTACATTTCAAAATCGAGACCTCAGAGTTAAATATAAAACTCTAATAATGGCTAGATCACTGCTGAGTTGAAAATCTGAGTGTACAGGGCCTATAATAATGTGACAACAGAGTTCAGAGTCAGTGTGAGAGAAAATCCATTTATTACTACTCTGCTACAAGCACCATGCTTGATTCTGGAGAACCTGACTCAAACTCTTGCTGGAAATGCCAGTCAATGTGTTGGTGCTGGGGATGGATTCCAAGTAATCTGAACAGAGCATGTCCTAAGAGCATTCAGAAAAATGCTGAAATCCAATAGTGAGCAAAGAATCCAAATTGAGGAATCACCCCAATTCTTTGTACGTTTTCCCTATTAATTACTACTAGTCAGAATCCCTGCAGGAAACAGACTCAAAGGGCTGTATTCAAGAGAGTTAAACCAGAGGATTATTTACAGAGGTGAATGCAGTTAAGGGATTTAATGAGTCTTGTGAGGTACCCAGAGACTAGCGAAAAGAAAGGACTGTATTACCTGAACCCAGAAAGAGTTATAGCTATGGAAGAGGAGCCACCTAAGTGGATGTGTGGCCATAAGTACAGAGAATTCTGTGACCTCCCAGAGTCTTTTATTGTTGCCTCCTATTAACAGAACCCAATGCAAAGACTCTATAGATGTCTTTAGAGTCAGCAACCCTCCGGGGCACAGAGCAGAGCAAAGAAAGGTAGAAAATGGTTCTGTAGCACAAATGGAGAATAATCAGCATAATTACCAAGTTTTTCCTCTTTTACTTTCTAGACGTTTAAAATCTGTCCTCTCCTCTCAATGCTTATTACTACTACCTGTGTTCATGTTCTCTTATTAATCTTTAATTTTGTCTGTTATATTGGGCTTTTTATCATCCAGCCTTCAGTCATGCACCTCTTGAATTCATCTTTCATCTTCCATGCTATAGCTAGAATGGTCTAAAATGCAAATTTATTGTTCAGTGGCTCCTAGTTGTGTCTTATAAACTTTTATATGGAGAATTTCTGAAATCTTAATTAAAGATATTTGTCTTTGCTTAGAAAAGAGGATGCAAAAGTTATTTGAATGTGTAGGTTTATATACTGAGGTTATTTGGTTTAGAATGTACTATTTGAGTAACTGAGTCATTTGGGGTTCCTTAGTGGCTAAAAGCCCCAAGAATGTTTGGTTATAGTGTCCTCCCTGAGTAAAATAGTTGAGCCTATTAAAATTGACCCTAAGAAATAAGTTAATTGATAAGGATACAAATTCATCTACTTTTGTAGCAGCCTTAGAGAACTGGACCATTAAGGTATAGGGTTTCTTTTTCAATGGTAGAGATGAGAAAAATTGACTTTAAAAAGACTAAGTCCCGATCACAGGCTAGGCTTGCTGGGATTGGCCTTTTTTTACACCCTTTGTACTAAAGGATTCTGCTTAAGACCTACTTAAGGAGACACTATAGCTCAGTGATTGTGAAATCACATGCTAGGGTTAGACTGTCTGAGTTTGAAGCCTAACCACTTACTACCTAGGTATCTTGAACAAGTTAAGTTACTTAATTTCTGTATTTGAATTTCCTCATCCATAAAATGAGGCTCACACAGCACCTATCTCTTAGTTTTGTTATATGAATTAAGTGAATTAATGCACTTATACACAAGCACGTCAAACTTATGGCCGGTGGGCTGCATGCCTTGTTTAAATAAAGAAGTCATGCAGCCCACCAACCGCAAGTTTGACATGCTTGACTTACAGAATCTAGAACATATTGAGCCCTCAATAAGTGTTACTTGTTATTATGAATCCAGCTTCCCCCAGAAAGAACGCTATGGTTCTCAGAAGGGCCAGGCTTCCACCCAAAAGGAGCCACTATCTTCTGCTAGTCACGTAAGTCTTACATAATGCTTGGATTTTGAGACCCATAACTGGGGAGAAAGGAGACAAGAAGTCCTTCCTTCTCTGCCTACTGACATCTAATAAGTAAACTGACACCTCCCAAATAAACTAACATTTGCCTTGAGAGATAAACAATTAAGCCATACTTTGGTTTTCTCCCACTTTGGAAAGTTTTTTAACTTGATGGAAAGCAAATGATCACAGTAGATTCCTGTGACCTAGGTTTTGTGCATGGTGCTGATTGGATGTGAACTGGATCATAAAAAGACATGTTGTGATTTGTCTTCAGAGAAGAGTTAAGTTAAACTCTTCAGTACTTATGCTTTCCAAGAATAAGATTCCCTCTCTAACCTCTTCATTTGTATGATTTTCATAAGCACCCAACACCATTAAGTAAGGAAAGTATTATGCAAATGATGGAATGAAAGTTAGCTAAGCCTCTCCTTTTGAAGTAGGTGTCAAAACCAAACCCATGAAGCACAGTTGACCTTCCGTTCCCCTGTCCCACTCCATGAACTCTGAAGACCTTTGTTGAATTCAATTTGAACCTGCCATCCTATAAAATTAAAGCCTTTGCCAAAATCCAACACCCATTTTTGATAAAAACTCTCAAAAAAGTGGGACTAGAGGGATCATACCTCAACATAATAAAGGCCATATAAAACAAACGTACAGTCAACATAATACTCACTGGACAAAAACTAAAACCATTTCCCCTAAGAATAGGAACAAGATACGGTTGTCCACGTTCACCAATTTTAATCAACATAGCACTGGATATGTAGACACAGGGATCAGACAAGAAGAAAAAAACAAAAGGCATCCAAATTGGAAAGGAGGATGTAAAACTGTCATTATTTGCAGATGACGTGATATTGTACGTAGAAAACTTCTCCAAAAATCTATCCTATATAATAAAAGGGTAATATGTAAATTGACCCTAACAGCAGAAAAACTGGGAATGACTGGTCACTATGACACACACTGACCACCAGGGGCAGACACTCAATGCAGGAGTTGCCCCCTGGTGGTCAGTGCGCTCCCACAGGGGGAGCTCTGCTCAGCCACAAGCCAGGCTGATGGCTGCCAGTACAGCAGAGGTGGAGGCCTCTCCCGCCTCCTCAGCAGTGCTAAGGATGTCCGACTGCAACTTAGGTCTGCTCCCCGCTGGCAAGTGGACATCCCCCAAGGGCTCTAGGTCTGCCAGAGGGATGTCGGACTGCCAGCTTAGGCCCAGTTTCCTGGGGAGCGGGCCTAAGCCAGCAGGTGGACATCCCCCGAGGGGTCCCACACTGCGAGAGGGCACAGGCTGGGCTGAGGGACCTCCCCCACCCCCCGTGAGTGCACAAATTTTTGTGCACCGGGCCTCTAGTATATATATAAAAGCCTGTGCAACTGAACGGACAAACTAAAGACTGGTCAACTGGTCACTATGATGTGAACTGACCACCAGGGGGCAGACACTCAATGCAGGAGCCTGGCTTGTGGCTGAGCAGAGCTCCCCCTGTGGGAGCGCACTGACCACCAGGGGGCAACTCCTGCATTGAGTGTCTGCCCCTGGTGGTCAGTGTGTGTCATAGTGACCAGTCATTCCCAGTTTTTCCCACAGTGGGAGCACCACTCAGCTGACCGACCCGTCCTGGTGACCCACCAGCCTGGCAGCAGCCACACACTCCCTCAGTAGTCCTGCAGGGCCAATCTCCAGAGAATGGGCCAGGCACTGATGGACCAGCACTGCTGGCACAATCCTGACAGCGCTGCCAACCTCCTGGAAGTCAGCCTTGGTCACCACGGCTGCTTCCCCTCTCTAGATGCTCCACAAGGAAGAAATGATATAAAAATGGCCACCAGGTAACTCCCGACAACCAGTGTGAATGACAGTGGAAGAGATCCAGATCCCGGGCCAGCAAGGATGTCCCACTGCCCACCCAGAGGGCCGATTGCATCTGGGACCCCCCACCCCTTTGAGATGGGTGCCAGACGCAGGGCTCACAAGCACTGCTACAGCGAGCCTCTCCTGATTGGGACTGACTGGGCATGAGCCCACAGCAGGCACAGTGAGGCCAGGATGAGCGGGAGGGCAGGCAGGAGCCACAGGTGGTGATAGACTGCAGGTTTCGGCCTGACCCCTGCAGGCCACCCTGAGGGACCCCACCTGTGCACAAATTTGTGCACCGGGCCTCTAGTAGATTTAATAAATGATTTTGACAATATAGAAAATTCAAAATTAATAACAAACACCAATAATGACCTCTCAGAGAAATGAAAAAAAGTTTCATTTATGATTGCAGCAAAAAATTAAGATACTTACAATAATCTTAACCAGGGAGGTAAAAGTCCTGTACTTGGAAAACTACAGAATGTTGAAAAAAGAGACAGAAGAAGATATAAACAAGTGGAAGAATATACTGTGTTCATGGATTGGTAGAATCAACATCATTAAAATGTCCATACTACCCAAAGCAATCTATAGATTCAATGCAATTCCTATTAAAATACTAGCAGCATATTTTACACATTTAGAACAAACACACCAAAAATTTATATGGAACCAAAAAAGACCCCAATGGGGGGTAATGTGGGGATAAGGACACATACATAATAACTTAATTAAAAAAAAAGACCCCAGATAGTCACAGCAATCGTGAGAAACAAGAACAAAGTTGGAGGGATCACAATACCAGATATCAACCTCTACTGATAATCAAAACAGCCACTGTAATCAAAACAGCCTAGTACTGGCACAAGAACAGGCATATAGATCAATGGAACAGAACAGAGAACTCAGAAATCAACCCACACTGTTATGCTAATTAATACTTGATAAGGCAAGAGCATACAATGGGAATAAAGACAGTCTCTTCAATAAATGATGTTGGGATAATTGAACAAGTACATGTAAAAATGAAACTAGATCATCAACTTACACCATACATAAGAATAAACTCAAAATGGATAAAAGATTTAAATGTGAGTCATGAAACCCTAAAAACCCTTAAAGAAAAATAGGCTGCAAAATGGCAGACATGTAGCAAAATTTTCACTGATACAATGCCTAGGGCACGAGAAACAAAGGAAAAAAATAAACAAATGGGACTACATGAATGTAAAAAGCTTCTGTAGCAAAAAAAACAGCATCAAAATGAAAAGGAGAC
The DNA here is from genome assembly GCF_000327345.1 of Myotis davidii. NCBI lineage: Eukaryota > Metazoa > Chordata > Mammalia > Chiroptera > Vespertilionidae > Myotis > Myotis davidii. The sequence continues at coordinate 5,405,773 of NW_006295491.1, read as the reverse complement.
CCACTGTATGGGATAACATATTTGTCAATGATACATCTGATAAGGGGTTAATTTCCAAAATATATAAAGTACTTTTACAACTGGACAAAGGGAAGGCAAACAATCTGGTCAAAAATGGGTACAGGACCTCAATAGACACTTCTCCAAAGAAGACATACAAATGGCCAGACATATGAAAACATGCTTAAAGTCACTAATCATCAGAGAGATGCAAATTAAAACAACAATGAGGTACCACCTCACACCTGCCAGAATGGCTACCATCAATAAATCAACAAACAACAAGTGCTGGTGAAGATGTGGAGAAAAAAGAACCCTCTGTAAAAGAGAAGGATCCATTACTCTTTTGGACAGCATGGAGGGACCTAGAGAGTATTATGCTAAGTGACATGGAAGCATGTAACAGACTGAGGATTCTCAGAAGGAAGCAGGGAGGGAGAGGGGAGAGATCAACCAAAGAACTTATATGTATACTAGAGGCCCAGTGCATGGGTGGGGTCCAGCTGGCCCACCCCCATTGGGGCCAATCAGGGCCAATCGGGCCAGGCCAGCTGGGGGAAGGGTCACAGGCGGTTGGCCAGCCAGCCCCGACCCCTGGTTAAACTCCTGGTTGAACTCCCGGTCAAGGGGACAATTTGCATATTGGCCTTTTATTATGTAGGATATGCAAAACCCATGGACACAGACAGTGTGGGGAAGGCCTGAGGAGGGGATAGAAGTGGGAAGGAGGGGGCATACTGAGGGAGAAAGGGGACATCTGAAATACTTTCAGGAATAAAGGTAAATTTTAAAAAATAAAGTAACAGGAAAGGAAGAAAATAAGATTAAATCTTAGCTCCTAATAAGGTCCAGCTACCTATTTGGCTTCTACCTAACCTCTCTATTCTCGGTCTTCAACATTTCCTACTTCACTGCCTTCATGCACACCTTCGCTAAAGCAGTTCTTTCCCCCTTTTATATTTTCCATCTTTGTTTTCTCTGCTCACTCTTTAACATCCTCAATTCAAGATCCTCCAGTTCCAGAGAAGCTTCTCTGCACTGCTAGTTAAGGCAAAGTGCTCTTGAAATCTGATTTCTCCTATCCATAACTCCATCTTAGCGTTTACCCTATTATGTAAATGAAATTATCTGTTTGTCTTCTTTACTGGAAAGTGAGTTTCTGGGCCCCAGGAAGTATGCCTTATTCATTCTTTATCTCCAGCATTCAGAATAGCGAGTAGAATAAAAGAAGTCATGGCCCTGGCCCTGTAGCTCAGTTGGTTAGAGCATTGCTCTGATATCCCCAGGTTGCAGGTTCAATCCCTAGTCAGGGCACATGTAAGAATCAACTAATGAATGTATAAATAAGTGGAACAACAAATTTCTGTCTCTCAAATCAATAGGCAAAAATAAATAAAAGAAGTAATTAAATGCCTGATGAACTGAATACTTGTATAATTATACAAGTAGAGCTATATACAGTTGTCCCTCTGATAAAGAATGGGTAAAGATTTGTTTGATAACACATCATGCCCATTCCTTCCTGAAAATACCATAAAGTATAAAAATAATACACCCCACAATAACATCTAATAAAAGAGAAACATGGTAATTAGCCATACCTCTGTTACCCTTCCCATTGGCTAATCAGGGCACTATGCAAATTAATGGCCAACCAAGATGGTGGCCGGCAGCCAGGCAGCTTGAAGTGAACATGAGGCTTGCTTGCTTCAGTGAC
>NW_006295491.1:5390187-5402981 GCF_000327345.1 Myotis davidii | reverse complement strand
GCCCCAACTCCCCAATCGGCCCTGCTCTGAGCCCGACCAGGGGCTGCACCTAGGGATTGGGCCTGCCCTCTGCCACCCGGGAGCAGGCCTAAGTCAGCAGGTTGTTATCTCCCGAGGGATCCCAGACTGCGAGAGGGCACAGGCCGGGCTGAGGGGCCCCCCTCCCACCCCGAGAGCACAAATTTTTGTGCACCGGGCCTCTAGTCTATATATATAAAAGCCTAATATGCTAAGTGTCCGACCAATTGTTCGACTGCTTGACCAGTCGCTACGACATGCGCTGACCACCAGGTGGCAGATGCTCCCACCAGTAGGTTAGCTTGCTGCTGGGGTCCGGATGATCTGGCCTGGGCAAGATGGGCCAGACATGCCCTGGAGCCCTCCTGCAGGTCCTCCCCAGCTGGCCAACCCCCATGGCCCTTATCAGGACTCAGTGAGATGGCCCCAATCGGCCCCAGTTGCCGGCCAGGGCGAGGGACCCTATCCGTGCACAAATTTGTGCACCAGGTCTCTAGTTTTTAATAAAAGGGCTGATAGAAAGGAAATCAAATTACCTATCTTTGGATTCGTTTGAAAATATAAAATACTGTTAACAGAACATTGTCCTTAAGGATCATATTTATTAAGTGGGGAAGTCCTGATTCCAAGGGGAGGGCCCTAGAGCTGTACTGTATAGTAAACATGGGTGGGGTCAGAGACTGGAGAAGCCCCAACAGAGAGGAATGTGTTTGGCATATTTCAGCAGGGAGCAATTGGCCTTTTGTGTGGAACTGTCCTGCATGTTGCAGGGTATATACCATCCCTCACCTCTACCCCTCAAATACCAGTAAATCACCAAGTTACTGTGACCACTAAAAATGTCCTGCACATTCCCAAAGGCCCACTAGGGGGCTTGTGTCACCTCGATGCCCAATTATCACATATTTACTAATAAACACACTTCCTGATGAATGTGGTGGAATATAGTTTGGAGAAAATCATTGTTTCTCTTCTTCATGGGCTTTTTAGATCTCCTCCTCACCACTAGTCCTCTCCCTTCCCCCACCAAGTCAGTAGAATTCATTGCTCCAGAACACAGCCAAGAACACAAAAAAAGGCACCAAAGTTTCTGAGTGGACTTTTAAAATTAAAGCTGAAAGAGTAGGTTTTTTATTATAAGGGCAGGTTTCTTGAAAGAGGAAGCATGTTTGTTGGAGTTATAAATGAGTGAGAGCTTAGAGGATTCAGGGCAGAGCATTGCATACCATGAACCAAAGGGTAGGTATGAAATAATCTGCCAGAAGGAAGCAAAAGTAAGAGAGTCTGACGGCATGTGACTAGAATTCAAATGCTGGTCAGTGGCTAAGAAGGCACTGTACTCTCTGTCACTCTCCTCTGTCAGTCAACAGGACAAGAAATTCCATGGGGAGAAACAGGAAGGACTTCAGAGCAGAAAGGATCTGCACCTGGCTTCTAGCAGGCCTCAGTGAGAAACCCCCTGCTCACCTCACAGCAGCAGTGGAGTGACTGAGTCCTTCCTCCCCACCCTCCAGGATACTGAGCATCCAACACTTCTCAGAGCCCCCACACCACCCCCCACAAAGCAGTACAGGGGTGGTTGAGAGGGGGATGGCAGATGGGAGGGGCCTTGTGGTCAGGGTGGAGCTAGCAGAGATGTATGCAGACATGGGGCAGGGAGGGAAAGGAGCTGAAACCAGACTAGAAGGAATTGCCCATCTCAGCATATGCTGGACTTCCTGCCTCAGAGGTCAGCACAACATGTAAATCCCCAGAAAAGGGAAGGAAAAGGGAGAAGGGCAAAACTCTGGATTAACTGAGTTTAAATCTGTAAATTGTAGTTTATGTAGAAAGTCGAGTTTTAGACTCCTAAGTGGAAAGAGGGTTTAGCAACCAAGGGCAGTAATAAGGATATAAAGAGCCCAGAAAATTCACCCTAAATACCTTAATGAATATTTACCCCCTCTTTAGTGAAGAGGAATCTAGGTTTTTAACTTTGTGGGAGGAATCTAGGTGTCAAATGTCAGCTATTCAGCTTGTTCAGGGTTATTTGTGAGGCTCTGATGGCTATGTGTTGACAAACAAGTACTCCTTTTACCTCTCTGTGATGGTAAATACCACTGAAGTAGCCCCCAACTATATACAGGCTGAAGATCTCTTGTCAATGGATGAGATACTTCAGCTGGAATCTGTCCATTTTTAAATCAATGATACATTTACTCTCTTTTTTGTGTAAAGTGTCACTAAGAAAACAAGTGCTTAGACCTTAGGATAGTTTACTTGAAATATCCTTCAAACATCACCATTCCTAAGTTGAGAAACAAAGTGTAAATTAAGAGAAAGAAATTTCACCTTAGATTTGACTAAGTATCTAGGAGCAAAAGATGTTCTCTTTGTTCACACATCTGTAGAGGTTTTTTTAAAAAAAATTTGGTGTCATTTAATATTCAGATTTAAATTCAGTAGACATACCTGGTGTACAGACTCAGCCTGCCTACAGGGATGACCAAAATGGGCGTTCCTATCCTATTGCACACACTCACCCCAAGTAAGCTTTGAGTTAGTTGAGTTAGTTGTTTTGATATTGGTAAGAAGCTCATGTAGTACATTAATAATTCCTACCTTTCTCTCCAGAAAACAAAAGAATTTTAGTGTGTTCTCAAAATGCCAAGATAGTCTGAAAAACAAACAAGCAAGAAAGTGTTAAACTCTCATAAGCATATAATCAGATCTTCCCATCTTTCATGGAGACTGTTGTTTGGTAAATTATGTTTTCAAAAGGGCACAGTAGCAGTGTTCTAATGCACCTCTAGTTTTGCAGAAAAGTCCTGTAAATTTCATGGTCTCATTAAATATGTGGGGTTTTAAAAAAATATATTTTTATTGATTTCAGAGAGGAAGGGAGAGGGAGAGAGAGATAGAAACATCAATGATGAGAATCAATAGTCAGCTGACTCCTGCACACCCCCTACTGGGGATCAGCCCGCAACCCGGGCATGTGCCCTTGAGGGGAATCAAACCCAGGACCCTTCAGTCCTCAGGTTGATGTTCCATTCACTGAGCCAAACCAGCTAGGACAATATGTAGGTTTTTAATGGCAGCCTCATTGCCTTATGTTGAAACAAAGTGCTAAGCAAGTGCTGAAATTAGTCTATTTCATTACATACCTAACACCTTTTGTGGTTGAATTTTGTTGCTTGATTATGCGAGCTTAGCTTTCAGGTAATTTCTGATAGCTTCATGGTTCATTCTGTCGCATAGGAGCTTTGCGTTCTGTTTTCTATTTGTTTCTTTGTTTTACTTTTCAGTGAAAACGAGTCAGTAGCTTGAATGGTATCTATGCTTTAGTTAGAAAAAGAGTAAAGAGAGAAGACTCAAACTTTTTAATCATAGGTAAAGACTGCTGAGGCCTGAAAAAGACAGATGTTTGTGAATGCAGAATTTCTTTTCTGTTTTTGATCATTTCATTCCGTAAGTAACAAAAACCACATAAAACATAAAATTCTGAGAACTAACATTTAAACTGTATATTTTAAAAATAAGAAAAAACATGAGCTGAAAACTGGATTTTAGACACTGAGCCTGCCAAGCAACTTATTTCTTGCTCTAGTACCTACTTTTTAGACAGGTTAAAACCTGATAAGAAGCTCTTGGGAAACTGTTATCAGCCATTGCAAAAAATAGCTTAATCCATCCTAACCTGGCAATGACTTAAAAGGCTGAAATTCCTGAAATCATTAGGGGATTTTTTTTTCTTTTCTACTTGCTAAGCATGCTGCATATGAACCATTTTTATTATAACACAGCCAGAGTTAAGATATCTTTCTATTCATATAATATACTCTGAGGCGTTTGCAGCCTGCAAAAGAGATGGTTGCTTAAGCTGATGCTGCAGAGTTGCAGGAAGTGTTGATTAGAATTTGCACATAAGCTCCGAGTGTGTGAATTCCAAGCAGGTTTACTTGTGGGGAAGTAGCAGTTCATCCTCTGTAGTTCAGCTCTAGATCATGGCCTTCTATGTGTATTTCCAGTGGAATATTGCCCTGTAAGTAACAGTCTTAATTGCTTTGAAATTTTTTTGCTGGTAAGTTAAACACTTAGCACTTATTAGTTTAATAACACTTTAAAATTTTTAAGAACAAATTGCAAAACATACAAGACATAATCAATCAATAGGTTCAATTCTGCCCTCTAGATTTTTCATGAGGCAAATTCAGACCACCGTTTCAGCATTTTGTCATTTCAAAATACCTAATTTAATTTAGCAAACTCCCAAAGTCCTGAGCTGCCAGTGACTAGAAACAGGGATGCAAATTAGTTACATTTTTTTCTGCTGGAAATGTGACCAGCCCCAGGGAGGGCATAGCCAGTCTTCACCTAGGCTACTTAGTATTTTTTATAATTAATATATATTATTTATCTATGTTTCAACAATTTTTGAGAATCTAGAGTCAATTATTATAATTATTTTAAGGCATTTTCTTTGGCAAATTTTTGTAACAGACAATTGATTAATTTTCTTTTGGCAGCCTTAAAGTCAACTTTTGAATGCATCCCATTATCATTTTAAAAATTACTCTTTATCATGGAAATACCTATCTTGTTGCTAGTACCTAGCCTGTATCTTTCTTTTTGGTTCCTTTCCACCATCTTTCTTGGGAAAAAAGCATCCGGGGGTTTTATTCTGTAGCATTTGTAAAGAGATTTAAGCTTAGTTCAAAACTCTAAAATCTGAAATCAGACTGTGCACACATTTGTTTTAAGCTAGCTTCTCTCTTTGCGAATGCACAGAAATCCCAGACACATTTCTAAATTTTGTAAAACTTTTCATGGTGAGAAGGAGACTTTAAATTAGCATACACGGGGACGGGGTGTCCCATCTGGGTCACACGTGTCTTCCTTCCCCAAAATCCTGTTTGCTTTGGGGAAGATTTCAGCAACTGACCTGGCCGTGTATGTTTTCCCAATTAAAGGCATGCTTAATAGATATTTTTTCCTATTTCGTTTCCAAAGTAATAACTAGCACCCAAGGTGACCTTAGCCAAATTTTGGTTTTCCCAACGCGTTCTTCTGTAATTTTTAAACAAAGCGTTACATAGTCTCCTGGGGAGAAAGCTGACAGCTTTAATCTCTCTAGCTGCCCAGTCTCTCCTCTCCAGGGGCAGAGGATCTGGCAACTTTTTAGAAATTATAGATTTTCGGTCCTCAAAACATATTAGGTTTTTTATGATTTGAACAAGAAACCACATTAAAGATGACCTAAAGAAACTAAGGTCTCCTCGTGTCAGTCCTCTTTTTTCAGCCTGATTTAAAAAGTGCTTTTTAATATTCCAATTTCTTTATAATTTTGCCTTTTTATAAAAAGTTTCCCCATTATAATCTGACTAAAAACAAAAGATTTTCCTTGCCCACTCTGGTTTCACAAATTCCAAAGCTAGTACAAATGTTACACACAGTTCAATCTTTTTTTTAAAAAATATATTTTATTGATTTTTTACAGAGAGGAAGGGAGAGGGATAGAAAGTTAGAAACATCCATCAGCTGCCTTCTGAACATCCCCCACTGGGATGTGCCCGCAACCGAGGTACATGTCCTTGACCGGAATTGAACCCGGGACCCTTCAGTCCGTAGGCTGACGCTCTATCCACTGAGCCAAACTGGTCAGGGCCACACATTTCAATCTTACCATCATACCGGTATTGTTTCCGCTCAGGCGAATCTTTCTTTTCCAGAGGTCCCTGAGTTCGAGCACCATTAATGCTGGGGTTCTTGTTCCGGCATTAAGAAGGGTTCAGCAATCTGTAGAAGGGGCTGTGCGTAACTTAATAAAGAGTCCAGAGATGAAGCATAATTTTGAAAAGCATTTCGGGGTCAGAGGAGCCTAGCCAAGGAAACTAAGGTCTCCTCGTGTCAGGACCTCATGCTTTTTATTAATACAAAATGTCCTGAGGCAAAGCAGAGATATACACATCAAAGGGTCAGGCTTCATTTACACAGTCCATTGTCAGATTGGAAGGATTTGCCTACAGCTGTTCAGGTGTTTGGCCAATAGGAGGCAATAACATGTAGATTAAGATACCCTGAGCTGTCTGGCAGCAAGCAATCATTTAATGCATCCTTTTCAGGTTTGGGGAAATGCCCTTCAGCCATTCCAGATGATTCAGCCCTGCTGCACATGCTGGAATTGGCTTCCAGCAATTTCCTATGTGAGGACTGCTGTTAATATTTTGGTGTATATCTTTCCTGTCTTTTCTTCTTTTATATACTTTTTTTTTAAATTTGAAAAGTTAATCTCATGGTGTACTTGCTATTTCTTAATCTTTTTTTCATTAACAATGCATTAATTTTTAAAACATGTTCAACCATGTCAGATGTAGCCATAACATATTTATTAAACTAGTTTCCTATGGTTAGACACTTAGGCTATTTCCAGTTTTCACCTATGGTAAATACCATTATGGCTAGCATTCTTGAACTTACGTCTTTGGGCACATCCTAATTATTTCCTACAAGTAAATTCTTACAAGTAATATTATTGGGTTAAAAGGAAAATAGTTTTAAATGTAGTTTAAACTATGTAGTTTGCCACCCTAAAATAATCATGGCCAGCAATCTAATGCATGTTTTTAGTTTTTTAAAAAATTCATATGTATGTACATGATTAATTTGTATATTAAAGTTATTGTATTATGTATAGGAATGTATTGAAGGATTTTAGGCAGAGGAATGATGTGATCTGGTTTTCATTTTAGAAAGATCACTCTGGCTGCCCTGTTGAAAATAAGCATATTGGGGGGGCAAGGTCTAGTTAGTGGCCCTTGGCAGTAATCTAGGCGAGAGATCCGAGTGGCTTACAGCAGGGGGCAGCAGTGGAGGCAGTGAGTGACGGTCAGATGCTGGATATATTTTTGCAGGAAGACAGTCTGAATGTGGAGTATGAGAGAAATAAAGGAATCAGATTAACTCCAAGTTTTGGAGACCTGAGCAGTTGGAAGGATAGCATTGACATCAAGCAACAGGGAAAAGGCTGTAGGTGGAGCAGTTTTGGCAAGATGGAAGAACAGGAGTTCAATTTGGCAAGGGTGAGTTTGAGATGTCTACTAGCTATTCAACTGGAGATGTCCAGTAGGCTGTTGAATATGAGTCTGGAGTTCTGTAGAGAGCAGGCATTGGAAATATAAATTGGAGAATCATTGGCATATAGATGATTTTTTAAGCCAGGAGACTGGGTAAGATTACCAAGGGAACGAGTACAAAGACAAGAGGGACCACTGGGGGAGAGGTCATTCTAACGTGGAGAGCACATACTATGCTATGCGCCAGGTACTGTTCTGTGTGCTTTGCATAGATTATAGGTTGACTCATTTAATCTCTAAACCAGCTCCATGAAGGAATACTATTATTATCCCCATTTTACAGAGGAGGAATGTAAGGCACAGATAAAGTCAGTAAATCAATAACTATTTCATGATAAGAATCAATGAAATAAATTTTAACTCCCTTTTTAAATAATGCAAACTTATTTTAAAATAAGTCATGTAAACTTTTTCTGCACAGGCTTTACCCATTATGTCTAAAAATCTTATTAGTTATACATTCCAGTTATGCTTTAAAGAATTAGTGTGAGTCATCTGTTCAAAGGTGCTTTTGTTTCTAGCTGACAGCACATTCTAGGAAAGCATATTGAGGAGAGACAAAAAAAGAAAAAAGAAAAGAAAAACATGTTTAAATACGAGAAAAGGAGAGCCATTTTTAGTGTTCACATTTCTTTTTCAAACCTCACCTGAGGATATTTTTTTCCATTGATTTTTAGGGGAGAGTGGAAAGGAGGGAGAAAGGGGGAAGGGGGAGAGAGAGAAAGAGAGAGAAATCCTTTGGTTGCCTCCTGCACATGTCCCAACCAGGCAAGAGGTATATTGCCCTTGACCAGGAATCAAACCCAAGACCCTTTGGTCCTAGGGCTGATGCTCTAACCACTGAACAAACTGGCCTGGGCAATGTTCTCTAATTTTTAAAGGCATTGTCTAAGCTTTCACATTTCTCTTCCTCAAGAGCCATGCATTCTCTGGATGAGAAGAGATGGCAAGGGTGGAATTGGGCACAGATTCCTGGGGTGAAGTGTTGGCTCATGACCTTAGGCAGGAGGTTTGGAGGTGACGAAGGGATGGGTTCCAGCCATGGAGAGCATTTTCCAGCTGAAACTGTTAATGCTCAGGTTGAAGTAGAGACAGGGCATTTTCAGTGTGATATGGGTGGGAGTTAGGACACATCTTTTTTTGTTTGTTTGTTTTTAGCTTTCCTGCATGTATTTTTTTGGGGGGTAAGAACTGTGCATCTCTAATTTAAGGGTGGAAAAGGCAAGTTAATAAAAGGAACTTGTCACCACTCCTACCACATTACCCTAAAATGTATTCAAAATATCTCAATGGGATATTTATTCTAAGACTACACCTTTCCCTTAACAGAAATGTGCATAACACAGGGAAAATAAGAAAGCACTATGGTGTGGGTTAATCATTACAGAAGGTTTCTAGAAAAAATATCTTAAGTTGTATCCTCAGTACCCTGGAGATTTTTACATCTTGGGACAAGGATCCAGTTGAATGAACTTGCTGTATGCTTTTCTACATTCTCTTCTTCCTTGGCAAAAGGGTTATTATTAAAGGGAAGGTGGCAGGAGAACTCACAAAATGTTATTTTCAGGAAGATCTCTTTTTAAAAATATATGTTTTTATTGATTTCAGAGAGAGGAAGGGACAGGGAGAGAGAGAGAGAAAAACATCAATGATGAGAAAGAGAATCATCCTTGGGCTGCCTCCTGCACACCCCCTGGGGATCAAGCGTAAAACTTGGGCATGTGCCCTGACCTGGAATCGAACCCCAACGGTGACCTCCTAGTTCATGAGTCGATGCTCAACCACTGAGAAACACCGGCCAGGCCAGACAGATAACTTTTAAGAAAAAAAAGACAATGGAAGCTGAGTATCTGAAAATAAAATTTTCCTTGCCCACAGGGCTCCTTGAAAAAGGAGAGAGAGAGAGAGAGGGGGGGAGAGAGAGAGAGGGATTATCTTTATGGGCTCTAAATCCAAAGACAAGTTACCTTATAAGAGCAGGAGAGAGAGAAGGAGAAGAGAGAGAAGAGAGAAGAGAGAAGAGAGAAGAGAGAAGAGAGAAGAGAGAAGAGAGAAGAGAGAAGAGAGAAAGAAGTATTGATGTGAGAGAGACACATTGATTGGTTGCCTCCCACACACACCCTGACTGGGGCTGAGGATGAAACATGCAACCCACGTACATGCCCTTGACTGGTAATTGAACGCGCAACCCTTCATTCCCCTGGCTGACACTCTAACCAGTGAGCAACACCAGCCAGGGCTCATCCTAGATTATTTTGAAAAAATCTTTTCCATGCAAGAATTTACAGTAAAACTCCATTTAGAAACGAAAAGTCCAGGGGATTGTTGTAGAAGGGAAAGGATTCTAGGACAATAGGTGCGAAGCAGGCCAGTTCCAGACATAAGAAAATGTATTAGAGTTCTCCAGAGAAACAGAGCCAATAGGATAAGTGTGTGTGTGTGTGTGTGTGTGTGTGTGTGTATTTGTTTATTTATTAATTATAGGAATGGGCTCATGTGGTTATAGAGGCCAAGCTGGAGAACCAGGGAAGCTAGTGATGTAGTTTAGTCTGGGGCTGAAGGCCTGAGAACCAGGAGCTCCAATGTCCAGTGTCTAAGGGCAGGTAAAGATGGACATCCCAGTTCAAGAGGAAAGAGGGAATTCACCCTTTTCTTTGCCTTTTTGTTCTATTTGTGCCCTCAATGGACTAGATTGGGAAATGGCCACCCTTATTGGTGAGGGTAGATCTCTCCCATTAGTTTACTGAATCAAATGCTGATCTCTTCCAGAAACATTCTCACAGACACAGTCAGCAATGACGCTTTACCAGTTCTCTGGTAAACCCAGTCACATTGGCACAGAAAATGAACCATCACAGAGCACTTAAGGTCATGTGACTTAGAGTTCAGTGACCAATGCTAACTTAATGACTTGTTGCTCCAGTGTATACCTGAAGGTTCATTGCCTTTGAGCACCAACCTTCGTATTTATTCTTCTTCCTTCGTTGCAAGGAAAAAAAATCCTGATTCTAGCAATTTAAGCAAAAGGCATTTCATTCAAAGTATGTTGAGTGCTAAAGGAAGCGTGAAGAACCAGCCTTGGAAGAAGAAGCTGAGTCGCCTGCCAGGCAGCGGATCTCTTTTGACACCCTTGGCTGAAACAGATGAACTTTGTTTCTCTGTCAGTGCTTTACTATGCTCAAGAGTCAAAGTCCTGGGAAAGAGAGTCTGGTTGGCTGAGTGTAGGTCATGTGCCCAGCCCTTGGCAGTGGCACCCCTGAGAGGCAGGATTGGCAGAAGCAGCCTCCAGCTATCTCTTTGGATTCCCTAGTGCAATACAGGCACATGAATTTTACCAAGACTTGGTGCTGTGTGGGAAAATGATTATCCAGGGGGAAATCAGGGTGCTGTTGAGAAGTGGGAATGAAGGCTAAACATTAAAAAAATGCCAGTGTTCACCACTAAGAGCGAAAAAAGTGACTATCAATGCCCATGAAGCCACAAGTCTGTTGAATTAATATGTGCTGACTTATTTTCCTATTTTCCAATTGTTAGATTGCTTCCTTTCCCCCCCTCCAACAAATAGGTCTAAACATATACACCTAAAAAGTTATCTTCTTAGGACTGATATTGCCAGGTCTGGAATTATTGGTTCAAAAGATAAGACATGAGTATTTATACTTCATTTTCTATTTTACTCAAGTGCCCATGGTCTCTAAGAATATGCCTCTAATCATGGAAGATTGGTTTTGCAGTGGCCAGATAATTTCCTGGTGCAGATCACTCTCTGGACACCTTTCTGTGGGTTATACCAGGGGCATCTATGATACTGGAAAGAACATACTCTTTTTTTTTTTTTTAAATTCTCACCCTAGGATATTTTTCATTGCATTTTAGAGAAAGAGTGGAAGGAAGGGGGAGAGGCACAGAGAGAAAAACAGCAATATAAGAGAGACACATCAAGTGTTTGCCTCCCACACATGCCCCAACTGGGGCCAGGGATCAATCCTGCAACTGAGGTACATGATCTTCACCAGAATCGAACCTGTGATCCTTCAGTCCTTGGGCCAGTGCTGTATTCACTGAGCCAAACTAGCTAGGGCAAGAGCATACCCTTGAAAGCTCTTCTCTTTCCTTCTAACATATTTTATACACATTGCAATCTGCATGAAATAAACTGCAAGGTCACTGCTTCGATTAGTTGGTGATAGGAAAGAAGGCAGCATTTGCCTGAGGGATCTGTGGGCAGTCCGTGGGCGTGCCTGCTGATATACATCAGTACATGTGGTATGATATACCCAACTCTGTCTTCTCCACGTCAGGTCTCCTCAAAAGCTGGACACAGGGGAAGCAGTGATTGCATTATGACCTGGGAGAGCACTCCACCCGGGGAGGGCACTGGCTGTGTGCTTTGACCCACATCTCCTTGAGCCAGGCTCTTCTAACTCCAAACTTGAAAAGATGAGAGTCCCAAATTTCTTTAGAGGATTTTCATTTCAATGTGAGCGAATTGTAAAATTCTGCCCCTCAAACCCCCACCCACACACCCATTCTCCATTTCCCCACCCCAGCCTCACTGGGAACTTCCGCTTCTCAGGCAGACTGCCAGGTTGGCTGGACTATGTAGCAGGGCGCTTTGTTTTATAATTATCCGTATGTCAGCTTATTCCTCATGGCCAGAGCACACCAGATTGCAAAGCTTTGAAGTTAGGGACTGCCTCACTTTAGTATTCCCTGCAGCAAGGCATTCCCTGCCTTGCCCACTCCAGCTACTCAATCAATTATTTACCGACTGAATTTCCTTAGGTGAGTGGAGTAGTTCTAGAACTTCTTTGGGGCTAAAATTCTTCCAAGTTCTGATGTGTAGGGGTGATGGAAAAGGTGCACTCTCCCTGGAAACAATCGGGGGACCCTGGAGGAGGTCTGGACTCCTGGGTGCAGTATTCTGGAGGAAAGAAGCGAGCCTGGTGCAGGAGCAGATGGAACAGGCCTGCACTCCCTCTGCACGGGCTTTGTGTGTCAGCCCACGGTGTCCCAGCCACATGGCCTTTTTCAATTTCTTGTTCTAGTTCTCCAACAAAGCTCCCTCTGGGTATGTTTCTGCCCTTTCTACGTAACATCCACTTTACCCACTAACTCCTCATCCCGCAGATCTCAGCTTAAGTCAAGTTCCTTACGGACATCTCAGGATAGGCCCAATTCTGATGTTATAGCACCATGCATACATAGCCCTTTCCTAGAATTTGTGAGTATTCTTTTTCTTTCCTTTTGTGGAACCGGCAACAAGTTTTTTATTTGTTCATTTCTTGCATTGACGTACTCTTCAATGACATCCTTGGCCTGAGACTCTTTGCCATAGTCCTTAACTACCACACATCTGCAGCCAACCACTTTATGAGTTTTCTCTCGCTGTCAGTTTTACAGAGGCCTACCCATGCCTCTAGTTTCTTGCTGTCATCAACGTTAAGGAAGCTGTTTGTTGTTCAGCACAAAGGGCCTCCACCAACCTGACAGGCTCATCACAGTTGGAAGGAAGCACACAGGCATCGGCTTGGCACTTTAAGGCTTGGGCAGTTTCTCCAACTCTATGTGCTAGGCCCTCCTGTGTTAACATCCATTCACATCCAGCTGTAATGCCTTCCTTAGCCATGGCTGTCTGTGGGCTATACGGGGAGCCAGATC
>NW_006295491.1:5385836-5390174 GCF_000327345.1 Myotis davidii | reverse complement strand
GAGTCAGAGTTTTCTTTTAGTATTTGAATTTGTAATTATTTGATATGTGTGTTGTTGTTTTTCTGTCTGACTGGAGATTGTTACTCCATGAGGGCATGAGTGTGTGCGCGTGTGTGTGCATGTGTGTGCATGTGTGAGTGGGTGAGTGAGGAGAGAGAGAAAGAGAGATTGGTATTGATATTTACTATAGGAATTGTCTCATGGAAGTATGGAGGCCAAGAAGTCCCATAATCTGCCCTTTGCAAGCTGGAGGACCAGGAAAGCTGGTGGTGTAAGGCAGGAGAAGCAGAAGCACCAGTATCTGAGGCCAGAAGAAGATTGATGTTCTAGCTCAAGAAGAGAGAATTCGCCCTTCCTCTGCCTTTGTTGCACTGTCCAGGCCCTCAGTGATTGGATGATGGACACTTGCAATGGTGAGGGTGATCTTTATTCAGTCTACTAATTCATATACTAATGTTCCCCAGAAACACCTCAGCAGACACAGCCAGAAAGAATGTTTGCCAGCTCTTTGGACATCCTTAGCTCAATTTTAAGTGTAATTTTAAGTTGACACTTAAAATTAGCCATTATACAGAGATTCTGGCTTGACTCACAGTAGAGCTTATCCAGTGTAGTGCATAGTATTTTCCAAAGTGCATTACCCAGACCGCTAGTTCAGGAAGTCTCATTAGGTATTCTTTGGAGAAAAAAATTATTAAAAAATACATATGTAACAAAATGTCAAACTTACTTGGACAATTATTATTCTGTGATAATTTACCTTTAAGAAAAGTTGCACTTCAAACTGGTAATAGTGGTTATGGGGAGGGGGTGTTCTATTCTTCCTTCATTATATTTTTGTTTCTTTTTTATTATGATAAAATACACATGACATAAAACTTAACCATTTCAGCTATTTTTAAGTTTGACTAAGTTCAATGAGATTAAGTATATTCATATTGTTGTGCAACTAGCACCATTATATTTTACAGATTACTCATTCACCAATTTCTTAAACAGCAGTGGTTCTCAACCTTCCTAATGCCGCGACCCTTTAATACAGTTCTTCATGTTGTGGTGACCCCCAACCATAAAATTATTTTTGCTACTTCATAACTGTAATTCTGCTACTATTATGAATCATAATGTAAATATCTGATATGCAGGACATATTTTCATTGTTACAAATTGAACATAATTAAAGCATAGTGATTAATTACAAAAACATGTAATTATATATGTGTTTTCCGATGGTCTTAGGCGACCTCTAAGAAAGGGTCGTTCGACCCCCAAAGGGGTCGCGACCCACAGGTTGAGAAGTGCTGTTATACAGCTTCCTCATATCTTGGTGGATTAACCCACCCTTGCTCAAAGAGTGACTCAAAGAGGGTCTGATGTTCAGATTGAAGTAGTTGTGGTAAGGGAACATCTTTTTAGCTCAGGAAGGGATATTGTTTTTCTTTTTAATTTTTTTTAAACTGGATCCTGTCTATATTTTTTAAATTTTTAACATATTTTATTCATTTCAGAGAGGAAGGGAAAAGGAGAGAGAAATAGACACATCAATGATGAAAGAGAATCATTGATTGGCTGCCTCCTGCACACCCCACATTGGGGACCGAGCCCGAAACCCAGGCATATGCTCTGACTGGGAATCGAACCGTGACCTCCTGGTTCAGAGGTCAACGCTCAATCACTGAGCCACACAGGCTGGGTGGGATATTGTTTATAGGTATGTCTGGAAGCATTGGAGCCATTTGATTTTCATAAAGGAAGCTTTCTGGAGGCTGAAGCCAATAGCAACAAGGGGGATAGAGTTGAGAGAACCACAGAGAACTGAAGCTGGAGTGGTAAAAGCCCTCAGAAGCCTGCCTTACCTCTCAGGTAAGTGTCTAGTCATATGGTCCAATAATTTTTTAAAAAAACCGTTTTGGTATCCTCCCTCCCCCACTAATATCTGTGAGAGAAAGTAGCCTAGTGTACTTTGGAAGATACCCCACCCAAAGATTTTTCTTATATTTATTCTCTTTATATCATTTACATTTTGCCACAGCTATAATTTATGCTCCTCCCTCACTCTGCCTGCAGCAGAGACTGTTAGGTTCCTGTTCAAATCTGTTGTCCTTTCCCTCTTTGTTATAAAGTTCAGGTTTTCTTTAGGGTGGCAGTATACCTGGACAAAGAACCCCATTTTCCATTTTTCCTTGCAGCTAAGTGTGACCATAAGACTAAGTTCTGGCCAATGAGATAAAGACCAAAATTGTCTAAGACCTGCAGGAAAGGCTGGAGAAAGTGCTGACTCAGCTGAGAGGGGCCCCTTTTATCATTTTCCTTCCTCCTTCACAGAAGGAGCTCTGCAGCCATTGAGGTGACATCGAGGATGGAAGCTAGGGCTTCCCTGGGGCCTGTGGAATCACATTAGATGATTTACTTCTGGATCTGGTTTGCATGAAAGATGGAACCTTATGGGGTAAAGCACTGTTATTTTGGATTTTCTGTTATTATCTGTCTGAATCTAATTCTAATTGACTCACAGCTTTGAAGCATACCCAGAGATTCAGGAGAACCCGTATTTTTTACTTCATAGATAGCAACTATGTGACTCATCAGGGAAAGACAACATTACATGTAGTGAAACCTACAGAAAGGGAAGGTTTCATCTGAGTTAACTTCTATTTTATCTGGACTGAAAGCTGACCAACTTTCATTGATTTGAATCCTTAACATATTGAGGCACTGAGCAAAACATAAACATGCCAACCTGACATACATAGTTGAATGTCTTCCAGGCACCCCAGACTTAATGGGTGAAACTGAAACTCCTCTTGTCCATCTCTGTCACCTCTACCACCAAATCAAATCCTTATCTAATGTTTTCCTTTCAGTAAATATTCACTTAAGTTTATATCCTAACTTATAACCTACCTAACTTACCATGCCAGAAGCCTTGGCCCATGTTTTCTTTCTTAAAAAAATATTTTTATTGATTGCAGAGAGGAAGGGGTAAAGAGAGAGAGAGAGAGACAAACATCAATGATGAGAGATAATCATTGATTGGCTGCCTCCCCCACACTCCGTACTGGGGATCAAGCCGGCAACCTGGGCATGTGCTCTGACCAGGAATCGAACCATGACCTCCTGGTTCATAGGTCAATGCTCAACCACTGACTCACACTGGTCAGGCTTGGACCCATCTTTGATACCTTCTTCATTTCTATATCGAGGCCACTGTCAGGTCTCAGGATCCTCTCTAAAACAGCAGTTCTCAACCTGTGGGTCGCGACGCCTTTGGCGGTCGAACGACCCTTTCACAGGCGTTGCCTAAGACCATCCTGCATATCAGATATTTACATTACGTTTCATAACAGTAGCAACGTTACATTTATGAAGTAGCAACAAAAATAATTTTATGGTTGGGTCACAACATGAGGAACTGTATTTAAAGGGCCAGAAGGTTGAGAACCACTGCTCTAAAATATATTGTGATCTGCTTATTTTTCTATCTCCACTGTCACGTGGAAGGTAAAGCTATACCACTTACTGCCCAGACAACTCCAAAGACTTCCTTCTGGATTCCCATTCTCCACACAGCAGTTAGAAAATATAAACTAGATCATACTACCACCAATCTCCTTAACTCCTTAAAGCCTCCTGATACCATATGATACAACTAAAATCCTAAATATGGCCTAGAAGCTTTGCAAGATCTGATCCCTACCTTCTTTTTTAGTATCTTCAATATACCAGATCCCTTCCCATCCCAGAGGCTTCACAGGCTGTTTCCCTGCCTGGATTACTGTGCTCACACCCCCTATTTAATGGTCAACTGCTATTGATTCTTCTGGTCACTGATGAAATGACTTCCTCATTAAGTCTTCCTTGACCCCACTCCCAATTTATATTTCCCAATTATAATCTCTTAAACACCCCTTACATTAACTGCATGGCGTCTCTCTATATAAAAGGCTAATCTGCTAAGTGTCTATCCTATCCGGGTAATGACATCATGTAGCAATGCCTGGCTTCCTCTCCCTAGTGACTAGCCTCCTTGGAGTTTCTTCAGCCCAGGAACACGACTTGCTTTATATCCAGGTGGAAACATTTTACACTGCAACCAAATGTCTGTGAAGCATTTTCCCCTTGCCTCATCTCATTTGATCCTCACAGAAGTCCTGGAGTAGGTAGATAGGAGACTTGGTGGAATCCTATTTTCTTTTTATAAGCAGGACGACTTGCTTTATATCCAGGTGGAAACATTTTACACTGCAACCAAATGTCTGTGAAGCATTTTCCCCTTGCCTCATCTCATTTGATCCTCACAGAAGTCCTGGAGTAGGTAGATAGGAGACTTGGTGGAAT
>NW_006295491.1:5380149-5383744 GCF_000327345.1 Myotis davidii | reverse complement strand
GACCCCAGGAGCAAGCTAACCTACTAGTTGCAGCGTCTGCCCCCTTGGTGGTCAGTGCATGTCATAAAGAGCAGTTGAGCGGACTTAGCATATCATTAGCATGTTATGCTTTGATTGTTCAAACAGCTGACTGGATGACTGGACACTTAGCATATTAGGCTTTTATTATATAGGATATATATATGTATATATATACACACACATATATAATACATATATATGTATTACATATGTATTATATATGTAATATATATTATGATATATTTGTGTGGTTTTGAGGGATAGAATGTCAATCTCCCTCCAGAGACCAAAAGCACAGTGAGGATAGACACTCTTCTGTATACTGCTGTATCACCAGCACCCAGTGTGGTGCTTAACATATATAGAAACTTACAGACATTTGTGGGAAGAATGAATGAATGAATGAACCGAAGATGCGACCTGGGCACTCAGTAGCATCTGCTTTTGTAATCACCCTCCCTGAATTCTGTTGGGGTCCAGCCCCTGCAGGTCCAGGGGTTCCCAAAGGTGTGGACGGAGTCGGCAAAGAAGGAAAGGCACAGAGACAGCGTTCAGGTGATCATCATAGCGAGGTTCTCTCTTTATTGTCCTATTACATCTATATTTATACTATTTAATCCCATAAGCATGCCTCTATAATTACATCATGGAATGTTTTGGGTCTCATTCTACAATTCCTTGTTTCTTATCTGCCCTTTGCCAAAAATCCTGTCTCTATCTAGTTCTGTTGATTTTAATCTTGTCTATGTTAATCTCTGTGTTCCATTACAAGGGCTATTCCAAGGTCAATGTTCTACTGATAAGCTACAAGGAAGTGACTGAGGGAGTTTATCCTACCCACGAAAGGTTATGTCCTCCCAGCCTTGCTGCTTGCCTTCCCTGGGATTGCCCTATGTCGGTGGGTCTCCAGGGGCATAGGCTTTGGTGCTTTCCCTGGTGGGCAGACCTCTGGGGATGTGGGCTCAACAAGTCCCAAATTTATTGCCAACAGTCTTAGTCCAAGTTCTTCATAAGTAGTACATGGCATTTCTTTAACACTAGGGGATTTACTGATTTATTCTCTTCTTAGTCCTGTTAACCCCTAACCTGGGGAAACAACCTTTCTCGGGGAGGTGGTCCTGGTTAAAACACATAGCGTTAAGAGGGGGAGCAAACATATGTCATATACGCCAGGTCCCTTGTAACATAAGCTGTGCAGATGTTTCTTCCCTGCAGCGAATATATCAAGCAGCAAGGGTGGATTGGCTTCCAGCAGAATTCTGTCTTATAGTTTAATGTTGTGATTTCAGGGGGAGGCTCCCTTGCCCCCCATCTTTTCCATACTGATAGTATTGTAATCTCCATCTCTCTCTCCTTTCCCTCCCCCCCAACCTTCTTGTTCTCATCTTCATCATCATAATTTACGACAGGTGCTTTATAAACAGTTTCATTAAATCTTCTCAAATAGCCTGCAGCTGCAATCTCCATTACATGGATGGCAAGCCTGAGATTGAGAGAAAATGTACTTTAGCCAAAGTTGTACAATTATTAAATAGTGAAACTGACTTGGAGCTCTTAAATTTCTATCGTTCCACTGTACCATAAGCTTTCTCTTCACTTGGTCATACTTCTCATTCATTCCACAGTTACTGATAATCTCTACCAGGCACAGTACAAGGTGTAACTGAATAAAACAAAACTAATTAGGCCCTCCCACTTTTGTCAATTACAGTAGACTTATTTAGTATTAAATTAAGGTTCATATTGACCTGCTGTTTGGGGTGCGTGTGTGTGTGTGTGTGTGTGTGTGTGTGTGTGTAAAGGCACAATAACAATGTTTTTTGCAACGCTGTGAAATTATTTTAAACAACTAGTTTGGTCTCAATATTAAAGAATTAACCACATTGAATGAACCAGAGTTTTTGTGGCTGGGAGCTGGAAAGTGGTAAGGAAGGAGAGACAGTTCTGAAGCAGCCCCTCTTTTTAAATTGAGATATATTTCACATACCAAAATGATTGACCCAATTTAAAGTATAAAATTAATGGGTATATTTAGTATATTTACAAAGTTGTGCAACCATTACCAAAATCTAAGTTTAAATTATTCTCATCATCCCCAAAAGATACCTCTTACTCTATGCTACCCTCCAGCCCCTGGCAACCACTAATCTACTTTCTGTCTTTATAGATTTCCCTGTTCTGGACATTTTATATTGAATAATATATGTGGTCTTTTGTGACAGGTTTCTTTCACTTAGCAACATGTTTTTAAGGTTCATAGTGTTGTAACATGCAGCTGTACTTCATTCCTTTTTATAGTGGATACATACGTTTTGTTCATCTACTCATAAGCTAATGGACATTTGGGTTGGTTCCACTTTTTGGCTATCATGAAGAATGCTACTATGAACAAGGATTTGTATGGATATATGTTTTCATGTCTCTTGGGTATCTCTACCTGGGGAGTGGAGTTGCTGGCTTGTTTGTTAACCCTAAGGTTAACACTTTGAGGAAGTGTCAACAGCTTTTCCTTATGAGGAAAAGTTTAGGTTTTTGCCCAGAATTTTGAGTGCCTGTGTTTGGCTTTGCAAGGCCCTCACTGTTTGTTTACATCCCTTCTATTCTTGAGTGTCCTTTCCCCCCTTTATTTACCTCCTTTATTTTCTTCTCTTTAGCCTCCAGCCACCCTGCTGATCTTAGTAGGGGACTGAGGTTTTCAACACCTAAAAGTTATTTGTAAAATATTTTGAGCTCTCTGCAGGACGGACATTAAAGTTATAATGTTTATCTGTTTATCTTTGGCTTACGCACCATGATGTTTTGTAACAAAAGAGCTTATTGAGTAGGAGGCTTATTTAACTTGGCCCTGAGGGTCACACTCCTACAACATGTTGTCCCAACAGATTCTTACTTTCCCAGCTCCCAGACGGAACGTTTGGAACAATCACTTTGAAGTTTCTTGTGGATATTAACACCATTAGTAAAACTGTGTATGTAAACAGATATTGTGAGCTTGTAAAATCATGTATGTAGAGTTCTTAGTGTGTGCCTGGCACATAATAATTGGGTAATAAATTGTCATTTTTAAAAGTTACTATTTAAAAACAATTGATTTGTTTTAGGTAAGGCTGTCAGTGTACAGCGGAGCTTTGACATGCATTTTACGTTAAGTGGAGGATCGTGAATAAGAAAAGAGAGCCCAGCGTTCATTTACAGGTGAGGCCCAGTCCAGGATAAATGAAATGAGTCAATCATTTCCCCTAGCATGCCAGACCTCTGAATTATGTCGTCCGGCTGCGGAGGATTAGAGGCTGCTATTAAGATTCCCCTTCCTTGACCCGGTCCAGTTCCCTGCTTCGGGGAGCCTACAGTGAGTCACCCTGAAAAGGGGAGCAGAAGAAAAGGGGAGAGGCACGCGCCCCGGGGGTGGAGGAGAGCCGCGGGACAAACTGAGCAAAGGAGCCTCGGAAGGAAGAGGAGGGGCAACTGCGCGTGGGGAAGAGAAGGAAGAGGCGTCCGGGGAAAGGAAGGGAAGGGAGTGGAGGAGAGGAAGAAAGAAGGCGGGGGGAAAACAAGGGGGCGAGCGGGGCGGGCC
>NW_006295491.1:5360069-5380060 GCF_000327345.1 Myotis davidii | reverse complement strand
TGCAGTCATGGGGCTGCAGCCCCTGGAATTCAGCGACTGCTACCTCGACAGTCCGTGGTTCCGGGAGAGGATCCGCGCCCACGAAGTGGAGCTCGAGAGGACCAACAAGTTCATCAAAGAGCTCATCAAGGACGGGAAGAACCTCATCGCGGCGACCAAAAGTAAGCGGGGACCTGGGCGCCCGTGGGCTGCGGCGCGGCGGGGCCGGGAGGAGCCTCTCCCCGGGGGAGACGGCCAGTCCCCTGCCCCAGGCCAGTGACCGGAGGAACTGGAGGTTCAGTCGGACCGGGAGGGCCTGGGGTCTTCTCCTCGGCTTCCCGGCAGCTGGTCGCAAGTTCCCTTACCCGCTCCTACCCCTCTTCGGTAGCCAGGGCCAGGAGCCATGCGTGAGAGACTCGTCCGGGAGCCCGCCTGCCCCAGACGGGCGTCGCTCGGTGTCTGCGTTCCCCGCAGGACTGCCCAAGAGAAATTTTCAATGCACCCTAAAGCTGCTCACCGTCTCCTACAAAACAGAAGCCATCAGTTTTACTAGTTTTGTCTTGTGATCTTTCAGAAGAACTTCCCTAAGGGTTCTTTGAAAACCTGGTGGGTGTTGAATTGCACCCTTCTTTTGTTAATTTCTGATCTTCCCGAACAGACTCGGGTCCTTCCCTGGGCTAAACCAGAAAGTCCACCTGGCGTTGTGCTGCTTTCCGCACATTCCTTCCCTCCTGCGCTGAGGAGAGGGGCACTGATGGGCTTGTAAGGGTGAGCAGCCAGCCAGCCTGCCCTCTGATCCCAGGGAGCGCTGCTTGCAAATAGGGATTTCCACCTCGGTCAAGCTGGATGCTTTCCTCCCTGGTTCCTCTCTGTCTTTTAAATACATATATATAGCTTGATTTCAGAGAGAGGAAGGGAGAGGGAGAGATAAAAACATCAATGATGAGAATCATCGATGGGCTGCCTCCTGCACGCCTCCTACTGGGAATCAGACCCACAACCAGGCATGTGCCCTGACTGGGAATCCAACCATGACCTCCTGGTTCATGGGTTCTCGCTCAACCACAGAGCCACACTAGCGGGGCTTTTTTCTATCTTGGAAGACTTGAAGTGGCCACAGAAGAAGTTGTGTGTATGTGTATTTATATCTGTCTGAGTATCTGAGAATAGGCTTTCTAGGAGGAAGGTGGGCCGAAATTCATTTTGGAATACTGAGTTGGTAATGCGGAGGTAAATGGGGAGGTATTAGCAGAGGTTCTCAACCTGTGGGTCGCGACCCCTTTGGTGGTCAAACGACCCTTTCACAGGGGTCGCCTAAGACCATCCTGCATATCAGATATTTACATTACGATTCATAACAGTAGCAACGTTACATTTATGAAGTAGCAACGAAAATAATTTTATGGTTGAGTCACAACATGAGGAACTGTATTTAAAGGGCCAGAAGGTTGAGAACCACTGAACTACAGTGAGAAGCTGGGCAGACTGACTACACCTGTAACTCATAGCCTGTTCTGAGGATGTCTCTAGTGCTCCTTGTTCTGTCTTAAAAACACCTGCTCATACAGCAGACAGGTGGGGGCAGTTATCCAGTCTTGCAAATCTGTGCTAGGGTCTTTATCTCTTCCCTGGCTTCTCAATTCAGAGATTTCTAGCCTTAGCAGTTTGACCCTTGTATGTTTATAGCCACCACCTCTAGGAAAAATACCCCTTGTCACTGTCTCCTCTCCTCCTCATTAAGGAAGATTAAACCCAGCACAGTGCCTGAACAGTAAATATCCATTTAATGAATAAGTTGGAATAAGGTTTAATGAGAAGAATTTAGTGAGCCATCCTTGTAATTTTGGAAGCTGCTTTGGATAATGTCCAAGTTCCCTTTTGGTTCTTAGATGTTGCAAAATGAGGATTGGGAATCACTTTGTTTGGGAGATGTGACTAAGTGGTCTTATTTGGTTGATGGCTCTCCGGTATCCATGGCATTGGGTATGGGTGGGAAGTAGGGAGGGACTGAAAATATGTAGGAGTGAGTGTAGAAAGGCAGAGGCCAGGAGAAGGGCACACAGTGATCGTGAAGCCTGGTGTTAACCAGAGTCCCTGGCTGGGGGTGTGTACCTTCCCTTACTGGCTGTAGCAGCTCCCTCAGGAGCTCGGGGGCTGAGGAGAGAGGCTTTGGTGTGCAGAGGGACAGATGGCAAAGCCAGTTTGGCCACTGGTAGAAAGCTATTTATGTGACTGCATCTTAGCTCTTCTGCCAAGCAGGACACATGCCTGGTATGTTCCAGCAGCAGCTAGTGCATCTGGGAAGTGGGGGGAGGGCAGCTGTTAGCCTTCCTCCCCAGAATATAGACTTCGGTGAATTTGTGAATTGGTATTGTATTCGTTTTGATTCTCGTCCTTTACCATAGGAAACATAGTTTATGCTTAAGAGAGCAACCAGAAAGTAACCTTTTTCTTACCATGTTTAATTAACTTAAATTCTTTCCCAGAAGATGTTAAGAGCACAGCTTTCGCTTACAAGCTTTTGTCAAGTTAGGAAGACACTGCCTTTACCCAGCTTGCTCCTTAAACTTCTAGTTCCTATAGAACAGTGGTTCTCAACCATGGGTGCACATTTAGAATCACCTGGGAATCTTTTTAAAATCCTGATTTCTGGGCCACATCCTCCGGAAATTCTGTTTCTTTGTTATGCGGTGGGGCCACAACATTAGTAACAAAGAAACAGAATTTCCGGAGGATGAGGCCCAGAAATCAGGATTTTAAAAAGATTCCCAGGCGATTCTAATGTGCAGCCAAGGTTGAGAACCACTGCTATAGAAGATTAAGAGCACTCGACTTAAGTTAGGACATCTGAGTTAATTCGCCTTCACTGTTGGGGCCTGGCTACATGACAATTGGGCAGGTCACTTTAATTCTTTTGTGTCCAGTTTCTCTTGTCCTACTTCTAAGAGACATTAGTAAGGTTCTGCAGTGTTTGGAAATTGCTTGATTAATTCATTTGAAATTGCAGCCTAGGTCAATCATTTGCCCAACTAGTTGTGCCTTTCCATAACATCTGAGAGTCAAGAAGTCCAAGAAGGACATGAGGGAGAGGGAAGAGCTACAGCAAGAATTAACGATCAACTCGGGCAGACTGCTTATATTTTAAGGTGTTTGCATTGTTTTTGCAAACAGGGATTATTTTGTGCATTTTTAGAATTGCGTGTTTAGTGATTTCTGTTTTTAATTGCCCTGTAAGATGCCTCCTGCAGGCACTAAATACTTGTTAGGTTTATGTAATTGTGATGTCTTGATGCTTTGAATATTCCACAAATGTGTAAAGATATTGGAGCGGGTTCTGTGGGACCTGAAGGCTTACTGCTGAGTTCAGTTATGTAGCAATCAGAAAATACTTAGCACCTACAAATATTGGAGTTGAGATAAAAGAGAGGTAATTGAGTTCATTGTCCTTGAGTTGAATAAAGTTCAATCTAGGGGACATGTCCTCTCTGTATTGTGCTAAGTTCTTGAAGAAACAAAAGATACGCAGACATACATGGTAAAAGTTAACAATTCAGTGACAAGTCAGTATTCTGACTTTGCCAGGAACAAGAGTTGGTTGTAGGTTTAGAGTAGAGAAGGTTTGCTGGGACTTTGGGAACTCATTGGTGTTTTAAGTAAGGAATAGCACTTTGTCAGATTGAAAACAGCCGAGAAGAAACCAGAATACCAACAGTGTCTGAGGACGATGAGGAGACCGGTTTGGCTGGAATAGAGATTTCATTTTGGGTGGTAGAATGGGATGAATGGAAAGGTCAGTTTCAGATTATGGAGGTCCATGAAAGTGAGGTTGGGAATGGGGACTTTATATCCTGTGGAGAATGGCTGAAAATTTTTCAGCAGAAGCTGGACATAGTGGGAAAGAGATGGCTGGGAGATGGTATGTGACATCTGTGTGGGATGGAGATAGCAGTGAGGGTAGGAAGGAGCTCCAGAGACAAGAGTCTAGGATCCTTGACTTAAGTTGTAGATGGAGATCATTCACTCAATTCAGTGGAGTCTTTGTTTAAACGGTTTTTAGTATTTTATTTTTTCACCCTACTCCTTTCCTTTTTTTCCCCCTTTCCTTTCCTGTTCCGTCCTGTGTCCTCTTTCAATACAGTTTAAACTGTGTAGTTTAGAGACTTATGATCTGTAGAAATGTGTGGCATATTTTCCAGAAACAGCCATAAGCCGTATATGCTTTTTTCATAAATTTTATGTTAGGCATTCTTGAGAGGATATATTTTATGCTGGAGGGAAATACATATTTTTATTATTTAATTTTTAGTCTCACCTGATGATATATTTATTGATGTGTGTGTGTGAGAGAAAGAGAGGGGGAGAGAGAGAGAGAGAGAGAGAGAGAGAGAGGAGAGAGAGAAGGAAAGAGGAAAAGAAAATCTATGGGAGATAGAAACATCGATGGATTGGTTGCCTCTCGTACTCGCCCTGACCAGGATTGGAACCCGCATCCTGAGTATGTGCCCTAACTGGAACTCTAACTGGAACCTCTTCAGTGCATGGGATGACTTTCCAAACAACTGAGCCTACTGGCCAGGGCCCAAAATACATATTTTTAAAACAAATAATTCTTACAGTTATTAAGCACTTACATGGGTATATAAAATGCTCTTTAGTAAACGTAGATTGTCTAGGGCTGTGTGTGTGTGTGTGAGAGAGAGAGAGAGAGAGAGAGAGAGAGAGAGAGAGAGAGAGAGAGAGAGAGAGAGAGAGAGAGAGAGAGAGAGAGAGAGAGAGAGAGAGAGAGAGAGAGAGAGAGAGAGAGAGAGAGAGAACACGGAGGGGAGGGAGAAAAGCTGGAGGGGCCCTCATATGTGAGTCTGCTCTTATCACAGATATGGGAAGAATGTTAGTGGCAGCCAGGACTAGAATTTAAGTCTTCCAAGTCTTGGTTTTAGTACTTCTTTTAGGCTTTGCTATTTTAATGATTTTGACCCTGTTTTCCTCAGGACAACATAAAAATTCCCTTTTGCTGTTTTTCTGTTTATTGTTTCCGAGAAATGGTTCATATGCTGATTCCTTTTGGAGAAATTTCTTAAGGTGCTGTTGCATCGAAACATAGGGAAATTTGGAAGACTTAAAAGAATTTCACTTCGTAAACTCAGTTTCCTCATTTGTAAAATGGGACTGCTGCAGAAAGCCTTAAGGATTGACGAAAATGGTGTGAAAGTGCATTGAAAACACAGATGTTAAGTGGTTGTGTAGATTCTGTTGTTTGCCCAGCCAACATTATTTCTCTCTCCGACAATCCAAATTTTGTGCAGGGGTCTATACCGTTCCCCAAATGACTCAGGGGAAAGTGATTAGGGCTCATTCTGATTAGTCTAACTCAGTGGTTCTCAATCATGGCTGACCTTTAGAATCACGTGGGAAGCTGTAAAAAAGACGTGCAGTCGAGGTTGAAAATCACTGAACTCTAACTCAGTTGTGGTAAACCTACTTTCTAGGCCAGTAACTGGTTTGAAGGCGAGGAAGTAGCTCGGTTGTGGCCAGTGAGACATGGTGGAAAGTCTGCTGGAGACCAGGAAAGATTTCCTTTTGTGTGAGGGGTCTCATAAAAAGGGCTCTTCACTTTTCTGTGGTGTCTGGTTGTGTTGTGTAGAGCCTCTGCCACCATCCTGGAACTGTGAGTGAAGCCAGAGCAAGGACTGTGGAGCAGAGAGGTAACTGAGTCTGATTTTTGTTGATCTTTTACCCCCACCCTCCCCTGCCTTCCCTCTGAGGTTTGACAGTCTGTTTGATGCTTCCATGACTCTGGATCTATTTTTGTTCATCAGTTAATGTTGTTCATTATATTCCACAAATGAGTGAGATCATGTGATATTTATATTTCCCCAACTGGCTTATTTTGCTTAGCATAATGTTCTTCAGGTCCACTCATGCTGTTGCAGATGATTAGAATTCCTTTTTTTACAGCAGTGTACTATTCCGTTGTGTAGAGGTACCACATGTTTTTAATCCATTTATCTGCTGATGGGCACTTAGGCTGTTTCCAAATCTTAGCTATTGTAAATTGTTTAGCACCCTAATTTTGATGGAGTGGTATAATTGGAAATTTTGCACTGCTGCTCCTATTAAGTAGAATTTAGAGAGGTATAGAAATAAAGTGCTATTTAAATATATAATTTTTCTCTAAATGGGAAAGGATATTCATATATATTTTTTGCCCCAAGAAATCACACGGACACCCCCCTCTTTCCCACCACCACCTTCCCTCCACACTTCAGGGCATCCATCACCTGGGATAAGTCTGAGACTCTCCGTTGGGGTTTTTCTACAGGGGGCCGGTCTTGTACATGAATGTAGACTTGCTGTAAAAATAATTGCCATCAAACTGAGGCTGGGTGGTGGACCCAGGCAGGCTTTACTTGATACACGCAGGTGGTCCCTGATTCCAGTTAGAGTAGTTCTCATTTAGAGCCCTCCAGTAGCTGGGGCCATGCTTTTTTAGATTTTTTTACTGGTCAGTTTACTGGTCAGTTAGCTGATGTCCTCTGGGTCTCTCTGATACATTGCCTTTTCCCTTTCCTCTCAACTGCTCGAGTTTCTTCCACCACCTTCTTTTTATTTTAATATATTTTATTGATTTATTACAGAGAGGAAGAGAGAGGGATAGAGAGTTAGAAACATCGATGAGAGAAACATTGATCAGCCGCCTCCTGCACACCTCCCACTGGGGATGTGCCCGCAACCAAGGTACATGCCCTTGACTGGAATCGAACCTGGGACCCTTCAGTCCGCAGGCTGACACTCTATCCACTGAGCCAAACCGGTTACGGCCCACCACCTTTTTTTTTGCTTAGTTTCTTTTGTGTGGTGTGTGAGGGAGATGAGAGAGCATCGTTGACTTTCAGAAGAGGAGGATATTTTTGTGTTTAATCTTTTTTTCCCTTTTAAAAAAATAAGTATTTTTATTGATTTTTAGAGAGAGAGGAAGGGAGAGAGAGCGAGCGAGACACATTGATGTGAGAGTGAAACATTGATTAGCTGCTTCCTGCATGCCGCTACTGGGGATCGAGCCTGAAATCCCAGCATGAGCTCTGGCTGGGAATTGAACCAGCAACCTTTCCATGCACAGGACAGTGACCAACCAATGGAGCCATTTAAAAAATAGATATATATGTTTGGTGATGTCAGAGAGGAAGGGAGAGAGAGCGAGCGAGACACATTGCTGTGAGAGTGAAACATTGATTAGCTGCTTCCTGCATGCCGCTACTGGGGATCGAGCCTGAAATCCCCGCATGAGCTCTGGCTGGGAATTGCACCAGCAACCTTTCCATGCACAGGACAGTGACCAACCAATGGAGCCATTTTTTAAAGAGAGAGTGGGAAGGGGGCGGGGGGGGGGGGGGAGAGAGAGAGGAGAGGAAAAAAAACAGTGATGTGAAAGAGACACATGGATTGGTTGCCTCCCACATGCTCCCTGACCAGGGCCGGGATGTAACCTGCAATCCAGGTACCCGCCCTTGGCTGGCAATGGAACCCGACCCTTTTGTCCAAGGGCCGACACTCCAACCACTTAACCATATACCGGCCAGGGCATGTTTAATCTTTAAAAAAGCTGATGAGACAGAATGATATAGAAGATTAAGATCATAGACTGAGGTATTAGTGTGTCTGGGTCCATAGCATAGCTCAACCACTCATTAACAATGGAACTGTGGTCAGGGTGTTTAGCTTTTCAGTATCGATGTTGTCATCTGTAAAACAGAGATTATAATTCTTTCTACCATAAAGGGTTAAATGAGTTAATATATGTAAAGTATTTAGAATAAGTACTCAAATGTTGACCATTGTGATGCATTATCTCTAAATTGTTGTATGTGTTTTAATATCAAGACTCCTTTCTTGCTTGAGAAATCACTGCTGTGGCCCAGAGACTAGTATTTAACCTTTTAGTGCTTATTTACCCTGAGAGTATATTTGTCCAAATCATCCTTACCAGTGACCAAGAAGATAGACAAAGTTGTCAAACTATGGAAAGGCTTCCAAGGTTTGAATGTAGTTCAGGATGCTGGAAAATCTTGAAGGTTAAGTTGACAGACCAGAGCTAAGTGGCATTTTGGGAAAAATAGTTCCCAGAAATAATTTCTGATTCACAAAGATTTGAAGATGAAATAGAAGGTGTCACTAAGGCTGTTGTCAATCTAATGGGCTGCCTGCAGCAGAGACTCACCCAATTAGCAGCAGGAACTTGGTCATCTCCTCTCTTCCAGGGGATGATGAGAAAGAGTGGAGATGATCAAGATGGATCTGCTCAAGATCTTCAGATGACTGGAGCCTTCGGAGGCTTAACCATTACAGTGATACTTTTGGAGGGTATTAACTTTAGTGTTTAACATGCAGGAAACCCGAACAAATTAATGGACAGTGCTTGTGCTTGCTATGGGAAATTCACAATGAGAAAAAGAAGGCACCCAGAGACATCGGTAAGAAGGGTGGT
Source organism: Myotis davidii (assembly GCF_000327345.1). Taxonomy (NCBI): domain Eukaryota; kingdom Metazoa; phylum Chordata; class Mammalia; order Chiroptera; family Vespertilionidae; genus Myotis; species Myotis davidii. The sequence goes on along the minus strand of NW_006295491.1, from coordinate 5,371,599 downwards.
TATTCTGAAGAGCTATTAGGTAATCCTGTTCTCTACAAAAGAATCATTAAAGTCCCCGGGACAAATTTCCTAAAAATTTGAACCTCTGTGACTCCAATAGCCTCATATCACCGTATGATTTTGTTTTTGTTTTTTTTTGTATTTTGGCATCAAAAGAGAGGCAAAAATAATGAAAAATAAAAAATATTGTGTAGTCTGCAAGTTGCTATAAATCATGCTTTAAGAGATTGCTGACTGCATGTGGCAGGATTAAATAAACTGTTTACATTTGACCACAGTTAATAATATATGGTGTCTTTCGTTACTGTTTCAGTTTGATGTTAGAAACATAACTTTGAAAAATTTGTTTGAGATTCTGTGTTGTCTAGAATTGCCTTTGACTTTATACGTCTTGTTTAAAGAAAAGTTGGCTTTATCTCAGAATTTGTAGAAGAGTGTTTAGACATTTCTAGATTATAAATCTGATTAAGGGTGTCTTGGATGTTTTACTAGTTTCCTGTCAGTGAAATTCCATTCCAGAGACAAATAGGTGATTCCAAACTGCATCTGAAGAGGGTTTTATATTATTTAAGGTGTATTTAATTTAAATAATTGTAATAACAGTAGCTAACTTTTACTAAGCATTTACTATTTGCTTTACTTTGTGTTAAATTCAGGGCAGGCATTATATTATCTAGCATGAAGACTTAGTGAAATATGTTATTATTTACCCCATTTTGGAGATTAAGATATAGAAATTAGAAATGTTAATAGCTTGTCCAGATCACTGAATTTGTCAGTGGTGGAGCTGGAATGTGAACCCACATTTGTCTGACTCCAAAACCATTAACCACAATTATAAGTTGTCTCCATAAAGGGGTATAACTGCGGTCTTCTGTTAGGGGAAGTTATGATGATAAATCCTGGTTATCAGGAATGTGTGTACATTTCATGATCTAGTTAGGAGACTGTTCTTATAATAAGCTCAGCACAATGACCATGATTTAAAATACGAATTTTAAAGCACCCTGAGATGATTATTGTAAATAAAACGGATGGCTAACTTGTATAGTATAGACATCAGAGACTGGGTTGGTTTCGAACTGCTCACTTAAAAAAACAACAACAAAAAACTTCCTTCCCCTCAGTCTCTCTCTTACATCCACCTCTGCCCTTCTTTAGACCCTCTTTTCCTCCTCAGTATGCATCTTACACCTTAGTATATTTTAATTTTGTTCTCATACTTTAGTATTAGGCTTTTTTCCTTTAAAAGTTTATGAGATATTTTAGTTATATGAAAAGATATTAAGAAACTCATTATAAACATCTCTGTATTTGCCTCTCAATTTAAGAAATAAAAACTTCTCCAATAACAACTACCTCAAATCTGATGTTTACTGTTCTCAGGCATTTTAATTCATCTGAACACATTCCTAAAGAATAGTATGTGTTATGTTTTAAGACTTTATATGGTGGTTTCATGCTATGTGTTCTGCAACTTCTTTTTCCCCTCAACATCATAATTGTGTGATTTATCCATGTGGCTGCATGTGGCTCTGTTTAATTTAGGTAAAACTCTTTTTTCCTACAAGTGGCATTTAAAAAGATTTTGTTGATTGATGTTCTGTAAATAACGTGAGTTCAATGATGTACCTTATATTTCATGTTTTTTTTATTGTGAAACAATATATATGGAGAATTTACTCAGTATGAAAGCCTTATTGTAATTAATTTTATAAAATTTCAAACACTAGCTTTGACAACAATCTGAATTTTGAAGACATTTAGGAAAATTTCTTCTTTATATTTTGAGTTATAAGCTTAGCATTGATCATCAGGGCAAGTGAGGGTAAATTTCAGGACTGTAAGAAATAATTGGTCTGACTCTAGAACAAAAAAAATCTTTAAAAAGCCTTTTTGCTTTATTGAAACTAGTCTTCCAATAATAGTAGGTAGAGAAAAAAGATGTTTGTATTCATAAACAAACTGCGCATTAAGCACTGTCAGTCTAGTTAGGTCAGATGAACGTGATTTTTAGGCAGGGATTGGTCGGCATTTAGCGATAGGCCTCAAAGCAAACAGGAACCACAGCCTGCTTTACTTGATTATCCGAATATAGGAGCATAATTTATAGACTAGCCAAGGGGATGCTTTTGTAATGAGAGGGCCTTGACATCCTCCTCTTTAAACAAACAGACAAGCACATTGAAAAAACTCCTGATGCTTAACATTCTTAGGGCAGACATCTTCCTAAGCTTCACGGTCCATGGGAATGACATCTGCATTGCTTACCACTGCTAGGCCTGCTTCCCAGGTTGAACTTGAGTTTCCTCCCCATGTTTCCTGAGGAAGATGTTAATTCTGTGCCACTTAATATTTCAATGCTGAGTGTGATTTCTCCTTCCTTGTTGACTTGTTCACCCACGGGTACTGTCTGCCTTCCAGCACCATCCAGCCGTGAGTTATGGTGAGGCGTGTGGCTGAGGAAGTCAGTTTGGCCAGAGTACTGTCACCTCAGGTCTGAATACAGGATGCTTCATACTCTAAAAACACAAACGGATGTCTTTATCTCTGACTATAAAGTTGGCTCTGCTACTTAATAGCAGTAGTAGACCTTGAGTAAGTTGCTTAAACCCTCAGTGCCTTTATTAGTAAAATGGAAATAGTAAGATACCGCATGGGGTGGTGTTATTTATTCTTCATGCTACATATTCAAAGATCTTAGAACTATGCTTGGCCCATGGGAGGAACGGGAGGCGGAGCGGGAGGAGCTGCTTCTTTCTTCTTCGTTTGAATGCTTTTCTGACTTCCTTTGTTGAACTGGAACACAGTTACAGCTCTACTACTAGTGACAGTAGAAATAGTCTGTGAACACATTCTTTTTCTCTTTTGAGCTAACAGTATTTTGAAGCACAGGGCTGAATATAGGCCTCTCATTTATTAAATAGGATAAAACATCTGTAATAGCGTGTTGTAGTCCAGCATATTACTGAAGGTCTTTGCTTGATGGGGACAAAGCCAAAAAAAGTATAAGCGGGTGGAGTTTTACTGACATGCCATTACTTTTATTTGAGAACTGGCTGATAGTACTTCTGCCATTCTGACACACAGTATTGTTTTTCTTTTGTGAAGTGCAGGTCAAAGGGAACACAGCAAAGATGTTAAAGACCCTGGCCTTTGAAGTCAAATGTACATACTATGTGACCTTGGGTAACTTACTTAATTTCTCTGTGCCTTGATTTCCTCTTCTGTAAAATGTGGGTACTAATTTTATCTCCCTAAATGTTGGTTAGCATTAAACTGTTAATTATTTGGAGAGCACTTGGAAATTAGTGTGAACCCTATATGTGTTTGAGAAGTGTAGAAACAAAGTTAAAAATCTGTTCTGTCATCAGTATAGTAATGCCATTTATAACGATGGGGGAGATGTGTCATTGCCAGGTCGTTGAATTCCACCTATTGTGGACTAGTTGCTAGAGGTTTAACAGTGCAATGAGATCCTGTATCTTGGCAGAAGTTAGAATTTGAATTGGACAGAAGGTCCGTTGAACAAGTAAATGATGTTCACATTGTGGAGTTAAGAGTGGGATGTTGGCCATAGTTAACAGGACTCACTACATTAGGGGTTCAAAGAAGACTTCAAGGAAGTAGTAACTTCTAAGCTGAAACCAAAAGGAAGTCTTAGGAGCGTTTCATGCTGAGGGTACAGAAGAATTCTCCAAGCACAGTGACATGGGGCCAGGAGGCCAGAGGGAGCATGAGCTGTGGCTGGAAGAACAGCTCAGGTGGGCTGGGGAGTCGGGCAGGGAGCCAGTGCAGAGCAGGAAGGACCCTGCTTCAGAGGGGGTGGGGGCAGCGCTGGGAAGGGCCTGTGGAAGCAGGTTAAAGACTTCAGACTTCATTCTGAGGACAGCAGGAAGCGATTGAAACATTTTGAGCAGGAGATTGGCATCATTTGAATGATATTTTAGAAAAGTTTCCTCAAGCTGCAGTTGTGAGAATGGATTTGAGGAAAGCAGGACTGGAGGTCAGTCACCTAGGCCAGACTTTGGTGGCAGGAGAGGCAGGTTCTTGAGGAGTCAGGATTGAGGGGCTGCAGGCTCTGGCAGGTGGTTGGGTATGGGGGCTTAGATGATTCTTCAATCCCTGTCTCAGGCTGCTGAGTGTCGACTGAGGTAGTCCAGCCAGAAGAATAGGTTTTCTGGGAGAGAGGATACATTTTTGGTTTTGAATATGTTGAGAATGAGGTGCTTTTGAGATAGCCAGTGGACATATTCAGTAGCGTGTTTGTTTTAGGAGTGTGTCAGGAACAGGGAACAGAGCTGGAGAAATGAGAAGATTCCTGGGACACAGCATATAAGTAGGAACTGACACCATGTAACTGGATGGCAAACCTGCCCAGAGAGAGAATGTAGGAGAAGGCAGGGTGGCTCAGGGCGAGTCCTGAGGAACACCAGCTTTTAAGGAGAATGTAGAAGAACTTGAGAAGGATGTTTGAGAGCAGTAGCCATTGACAGAGAGGTGGAATCCGGGGAGAGGGTTGCAAGCCAAGAAGAAAGAATGTTTGGAAGTAGGAGGAAACAGACAAGGTCATGCTACAGAGGTCAAGTATGATGAGTCCAGGTGACATTGCATTAGCTAGACAGTGTCCTTGGTAATAGCTGGGAGAGTAGTTTATGGCACAGCAGGGAGGGGATCCCAGTGGCAGAGGGTTGAGAAGACAGTGCAAGGAAAAGACATGAGCCTCTGGTACAGCTAGATCTCCCAAGTCATTGGTTAATGGGTGGGAGTTGAACAAGCAGAAGCAAGTATCCAGTAGAGAGGAGAGTGACAATTCAGGGAATATTCCAAAGTAGAAAGTGGTTCTGAATAGAGAAGAAGATGCGATTCAGATTCCAGGGGATGGGGGAAAACCCCCTTCATCTATTTAAATAACAGAAGGGGTGGAAATGATGGGTGTATACTCAGGAAGATTTGCAGATTTGTTTCAGGACATTGAGCCAATGATTAACTGATGATTTTTAGTGGCCAGATAGTTTTCAGTAATTAATTGTTTTAATTTCTCCCCCAACACATTTTTTACCTGGTTAGTGAATATGTGACTTGGAAGAGTTGTATCATAGTCAGTTTGAACTGCATGGGATGGAATATAGATGTTAAACTATTAAGAAGAAGTAATGAGAGAAGGGGAAAAAATGGAGTAAAATGTCTGGATAAACAAACCCTCAAAGCACCAAGAAATACTTTTATTTCAGACTTGATTCTGCTGGCACTTAAAGTTGAGTACTTCATTTAAATATTCCTTATTCTTTGTTTTAAAAAATGTGTTAAACAAAAACATGGTGTTTTTTTTTCATTTTCACTGAAAGACACTGCTGATTTTTGTGTCTTATCTCTGTGGAATAGTGCTGGTTCTCTTTGTATTCCATAGAGAAGAAAATGCTTCTGGCAACATCTGGGAAGATTCTAGGACTTCAAAATTTCTGCCTTTTTGTCTGAGAGAAGAGGGAATGGAACCTAGAAGAGTTAAAAATGCAATAATATTCTGTGATCTAGAAAGAGCTTTTCTTCCCCTTTTTAGCTAACTGAATAGGTTCTAACTAGTTTAAGTAGTGATTGCTAGAGGAAAGAAATTCTTAAGAAAGATGTAACTCTAGCCCTAACTGGTTTGGCTCAGTGGATAGAGCATCGGCCTGTGGACTCAAGGGTCCCGGGTTCAATTCTGGTCAAGGGCAGGTACCTTGGTTTCGGGCACATACCCAGTAGGGATTGTGCAGGAGGCGGCTGATCAGTGTTTCTCTCTCATAGATGTTTCTAGCTCTCTATCCCTCTCCCTTCCTCTCTGTAAAAAGTCAATAAAATATATTAAAAAAGAAAGAAAGATGTAACTTTACAAGTGCAGTGGTATGTAGATGCCCCTTCTCTTCCCTTTCCATTTGGATGCACTGACTGCAGGCACGCAGTGTGCCTTCCTGGAGGTGCAATGTGGAGGTTTTCAGGTTCTTCAAAGGGAGGGATTCTGGGACTGCAGTGGAGGAGTTCATTGCTTTTGACCCTGGAGCTAGAGTTGATGGCCCATTTTTGTGAAAAGCATAGGACAGGGTTAAAAATTAACTTGAACACCTTTTTTTTTTTTTTTTTCTTGGTCAAATTTTTGGCCTAAAACAAACTATATATACTCATTCATTTCCTTCAGTTACAAGTGAGAGAAACCCAATGAAAACTAATTGAAGCAAAAGAAGGAATTTTTCGCTCCAATGAGTGAAATACAAGAGAGGGCTTGCTTTACATGCACCTGAACCCAAGGGTTCAGACAGTGTCAGTAGGTCTTTTTTGGCATTTCCCTCCCATTGGTTTGACCCTCAGAATAGCACTCTTCCCATGATGGCGATAGCTTAAGGTTTATGACTTTTTTGTTCTGAGAATTCTAGAGAAGAGCGCCTCCTTTTTCTTAGAGCTTTGGTTCTCAAATAGATGATTTTGACACCTTGAAGACATTCTGGTTTGTCATAATTGGGAGGTGCTACTGGCATCTCGTGGGTAGATGTTGTGTGCTAAACATCCTACAGTGCTCAGGACAGCCTCTCTACAACAAAGAATGATTCAGCTCAATGTGTTAATTGTGTTGAAGTTGAGAAATCCTGCTTTAGAGATAGGGAGATCATATAGTCTAAATCAGGATACTTTTCAGAATAAAATTATGCCAGGACAACAGGCATAAACTGGGATTGTCCCAAGTAAACCTGGACATTTGGTTGCCCTCACTAAATGCTCGATCAGTCCCGGGTCACTTGCCAGCCTAGACCACTGAGACATGGCAGATGGTGTACTTCAGCCAGCCTGGTGATGCACCAACCACTGGGGTGAAGAAGCAGGTGGTGATCTGCTTCAACAGAATATCAAGGCTCATAACAAAGAGATGTGGAGAACATTAAAAAGATGATGTCCACTATGGAAAAGAAGATAGCAAGTGAAAATAAGTGTGCCTTCTATTTTTTCCCATTGCTTAGTTGATTAATTTTAACCAGAATAGAGAAGGGTGGGAGAGATGGGAGGGTGGAAATGAAGACTGTGATCTGTGTGGCTTGCCTGGATACAAGGTCAAGGTTGTTGATAGGTGTTGGCTAGTGTGTGCGCTTTATAGTATTTAACCTCTGAAGTATGGAGTGACCGTGACACTTTATTGATCATTGTGGAAAAAGCTTAGATTAAAATAGTAAATATTTATAACATTTTAACTTGTTGTAGGCCAAGAAAATACCTAAGTAAATAAATAGTGATTTGCTGGCTTAATTTAAATTCCTGACACTAACAGTGCTCCTGTTTAGTTTTGGAGAAATAAAGTATTGCTGAAAAAAACTGATCTTTGGAGAAATAAAGTATTGCTGAAAAAAACTTAATTCATCCAACAGAGTAGATTGAGTAATTTTACATTCTTTTTCCTTTAAAAAATGTTTTTATTGATTTTAGAGAGGAAGGAAGAGGGAGAGAGAGATAGAAACATGGATGAGAGAGAAATATCAATTCACTGCCTTCTGCAAGCCCACTACTGAGGATTGTGCCTGAAACCTGGGTATGTGCCCTGACCAGGAATCAAACCAAATGCCTCTTGTGGCATGGGTTGATGCTGAACCACTGAACCATTCTTTTTCCTTTAAAACAAAGAAATGTGTGTGTGTGTGTGTGTGTGTGTGTTCTGATGATCATTGTTTATAATTTTTTTCTTTTTGGGATAACAGTGCTTTCTTTTGATAAGAATGAGTTTGAGACTTACATGAAAGCTTTACTCTATGTAAGATATGGAAATCAATATATTGGCTTTCCCAATCTATACTTATTCTCTGTTAGAAAACTTTATAGGCTTGACTTTCTCGATGCACAGTTAACGATATAACTTGAATTGGAAAATATAGTGGAGTATTTGAAATTTTGTTATTTATTTTAAAATTGCATAGTGATAAACCTCAAGGAAATGGCAGAATCTTTACATGTGAGAAAAATAGAGATAATTAATCTATGGAAAAATTTATAGCTTTGCTAAAACAAAAGTAATTTTGAAAGTACTATTTTATACAAATGTGTTTATTGAGGTGGTTAAAGAAAATTGAACTTAGAGCAGTTTTATTCTTTCTAATTTTATATATTCCTGGTTTAATTTTAAAATCAATTGATAAATCCTGTAAACATCCTGAAAAGGTGTCCAAAGAAGTTATATTCTTCTAAAATTGTGTGCTAGTCTCTGGAAATATTTTCCTAGTACATTTTATTGGGCATGCTGGATACTATCTTAAGTAAGGTTTTGAAAGTAGGTAAGTGACCTATTTGGAGTATTTTCATTGATTGTCTAGGGAATTGAGGTGGTTAAATAATATTCACTGTGAATTCTGAAATCTTTTTGACTGCTATGTCTTCATTGATATCCTCTGAAGGCTTGCATGCCATGCAAAGCAACCTGTTGATGAACAGTCAGACACCCAGAAACAGGATATATCATGTAACCACAGTTAACAGTTTTTTTGTTTGCTGTGAGATGGTTCGGTGCCTTTTGGCAGTGACTACTAGAGTGTCTGCAGGTCTGATTTATCTTGACAATCACAGCACAAAAAGGTTTTAAAAAGTGCTTCTTTGTCCAGAGAACAAAGAGGCAAGTTTGTAAAGACCTTCAAATTTTTGACTTTGAAGTTTTCAGTTTCCTAGAGCTTTATTTAAAGGTGAAAGTATAGTTTTCAGTGAATGGGCTTCCTCAGTTTAGTGTATGACAGTGAGAACAGAATGGAGAGGCGTGGAGAGGGAGTTGGTTTCATGGTGGAAGCTAGTGCATCAATGTGCATTTGACCTTTGGAAGGTGTCGAAGGGCCACCTTTAGAATGAAGGGTGCGAGATTGTGGCATCTGTTTAATGAATGGATGCCCAAAAGAGTTTATATTAGAAAGAAAAGTTAGAATAGAATGGAATGGAATTAATAACACTGAGCTCTCTGGCTTTCATTAAGTGTGTGTGTGACTAATCTAATGAAAGTTTAAATATAAGTAAACTCTGTTTATTATGCAAGAGGGCTCAGTGTTGAATCCTTTAAAGTGAATTCTCATCTCACAACTATTTTGTGTGTGCATGTTAATATCCATTTTTATATGATAAATTTGTTTAAATGAAGGTGCATATAAAATATCTTCAATTTAAAAGTGCAATGAATAGATTACTCTTATCTTAAATTAGAAATCTTAGATTTTATTTTAATTGACCTGATAATCTACAAATACGTTTAGGTATTGGTAAACATTTTCTGAGATGTATGAAAACAAATTCATAAGTTTACTAGAAGTAATAACAATAATGGTGTTGGTTGTAGTAGCAGTAGCAGGTAAAAGTTATTTTTTAAAAAATTTTTTTATACAACAGCCTATTTGATAGTTACTTTTATAATTACTCTTATTATTTTATAGTAAATACTATTTTGCAACTTAGGAACCTGGGGTAAGATAGGTTGTTACTTGCCCAAGGCCACTCACCTGGAAAGCTGTGTAGCCTCTGCCAGTGACACATTCTCCCTTAAGTCTGTAGTGTTCTAGATGCTCCTTCATTATTAAAGTATTTCACAAACTTGATTTGCCACATTTTCTTGTGTAAAGGTGCAAAGGGAGGCTTATGTCTGTAAAGCTTACTTTAGGGAATTTTTAAATTTTCCAAGAAGTGATAGAAACTTCCTGTAAGCTCTGAAAAGTCACAGGATCCCTGGCTGGTTTGGCTCAGTGGATAGAGCATTGGCCTGAAGACTGAAGGGTCCCGGGTTCTATTCCAGTCAAGGCACATGCCTGGGTTACAGGCTTGGTCCCCAGTGGAGGGCATGCAGGAGGTAGCCAGTCAGTGATTCTTTCTCATCATTGATGTTTCTATCTTTATCCCTTTCCCCCTTCCTCTCTGAAAGCAATAAAAAATATGTTTAGAGAATAAAATATGTAAGATCATCCAACTAGACTCACCCTATTCTCATGCAGTATATGGCAAGCCTGCCTTCCAGAGAGTATACTCAGTCCATTTCACTGACAGCAGTTACTCTCGATACCCCTAGGTTAGCAACATTACATTTGATTCTAATTAGTCATGACTATAAATTTAGAGTGTCATTCTTTCTATGAACTATGGGGACTGACTTAGAATTTGCAGGAATACAGTATATTAAACATGGATCTAATAATTTCAATTGAGTATCTTCCCAACATAAAAAAATATATATATTACTTGTTAGCTCTGGTAATTAGAATTTTATTTTGAAACTATTATCAACTAGTTCTTCAGTTTGGTGACAAAAGAAAAAAAGCAAAGTAAAGAAAAGACAAGACAAGACAAGAAAAGGAAAGAAAAGACAACCTTCCCCTGGCCCAGAACTGGCAGCTCCAACCACCCATCATCCCCTCCCCCAGGCTGGCCAGGCACCCCAGTGGGGACCCGCACCCTGATCCAGGACCCCCTTCAGGGCAAACCAGCCGGCTCCCACCCTTGCACCAGGCCTCTATCCTATATAATAAAAGGGTAATATGCAAACTGACCCTAATAGCAGAGCAACTGGGAATGACTGGTCACTAGGACACACACTGACCACCAGGGGGCAGACGCTCAATGCAGGAGCTGCCCTCTGGTGGTCAGTGTGCTCCCACATGGGGGAGCTCTGCTCAGCCACAAGCCAGGCTGATGGCTGCCAGCACAGGGGTGATGGTGGGAGGCTCTCCTGCCTCCTCAGCAGTGCTAAGGATGTCCAACTGCAGCTTAGGTCTGCTCCCCGCTGGCAAGTGGGCTTCCTCCAAGGGCTGCCGGGCTGCCAGAGGGATGTCTGATTGCCAGCTTAGGCCCAATCCCCCGGGGAGCAGGCCTAACCCAGCAAGTGGTCATCCTCCAAGGGGTCCCAGACTGCTAGAGGGCATAGGCTGGGCTGAGGGACCTCCTACCCAGAGTGCACAAATTTTTGTGCACCAGGCCTCTAGTATATATATAAAAGTCACAGGAAAGGAAGTCATTTTCAGATGATCTGGGTTATATTATTCTACAAAAAGTAAAAAAGTATTGTTGTTTGCCAAAATCAAAGCAGAATTTAAAAAGTAACGGAATTGTTAATGATCCCGAGGGTGCATAGATTTTATCTGTACTGACAACCAATATTAATGCTATTTTCAGCGTACTTGACTTATCACTGATAGGCAAAATACCTGTAAAATTTCTCTCCTTAAAGGAAATCCTTTGTTTTGTGGAATGGATGCTTTACTGTTTTTTAAAATAATTTATTCCTGAATAGCTATAGCAATCCCGAGAAAGAAGAACAAAGTTGGAGGGATCACAATACCAGATGTCAAGCTATATTACAAAGTCACTGTTCTCAAAACTGCCTGGTATTGGCACAAGAACAGACACATAGACCAATGGAACAGAACAGAGAACTCAGAGATCGACCCAAGCCATTATGCTCAATTAATAGTTGACAAAGGAGGCAAGAGCATACAATAGCGTCAAGAAGGTCTGTTCAATAAATGGTGTTGGGAAAATTGGACAGATGCATGCA
>NW_006295491.1:5356674-5358951 GCF_000327345.1 Myotis davidii | reverse complement strand
GCCTTCAAACCTCAGTGGGAAGGCAGGGGAGGGTGGGGAGAGGATATGACATCAACCAAAGGACTTGTATGCATGCATATAAGCATAACCAATGGACACAGACAGTAGGAGGGCTGTGGGGTGGGAGTAGGCAGGAAGAGATCAATGGGGGGAAAAGGAGACATATGTAACACTTTCAACAATAAAAAATTTAAATAAAAAAACCTGAAAAATAATTTATTCATTGATTGATTTTTAAAGAGAGAGGAAGTGGGGAAAGAGAGAGAGAAAGAGAGAAACATTGGTCTGTTGCTTCACTTATCTGTGTATTCATTGGTTGCCATCTTGTATGTGCCCTGACCAGGAATCAAACCTGCAACCTTGGTGTATTGGGACAATGCTCTAACCAACCCAGCTGCCAGTTTGCACTTTGGCTGACTTTGCTGCTTATCTCATGCCCCCAAACTGTATTGCCATCTTATTTTGTTCACAAATAATAGCTATTCCTTTTCTTTCTTGATGTGTTTTCATTCTTTTTGGTGATGTTATTCTGAATGTATTTACCCTGAAACAATTTTTCTTTTGGTTTTCCTCTGAGGAATTTATAATTCACAAGTTAAGCATTTTGTTCAAAGCCAAATGGCAAAGTCATAGACATTCTCAATGAAGATATCGTCAACGTCTGTGATGGCATTGTAGTTTATTTAAAAATAATTCAGAGTTTATATGATAATTACTAAATTTAGTAAACTTCAGTTTTCATGTAGAAAGCCAGAATAGAGAGTCCTGGTTTCCTGACTCCTGCCATGGAGCTGGAAGGATTGCCCAACGCTCTTACTCTAGATGAGAAAACACGCCTCTGCAGCCACTTAGGTATCTGCTTGTTTTGCTTCTTGGTTCCATGAAGCTCATTTGTAGTGTTGTGCTTATATGGAAGTCGTTTTTGAAAAACATGTTTTTATTGATTTCAAAGAGAGGAAGGGAGAGGAAAAGGAGATAGAAACATCAATGATGAGAGAGAATCATTTGATCGGTTGCCTCCTGCATGCCCCCTACTGGGGATGGAGCCTGCAACCCAGACATGTGCCCTGACTGAAATCCAACTGTGACCTTCTTGCTCATGGGTTGACTCTCAACCACTGAAACAGGCTGGGCAGGAAGTCATTTTTCTTTCTGACATTTTTCTTATTGGTAATATTAATGAACAAGTAAAGGAGGAAATAATATTTACATGGTGATCATATTTTTCCTTTTGAGCTTATTTTCATGATGTTCACATCATATTCATGTATGTTGACAATTTACATCAGGATGACAGAAAATATTAAGACTCAACCCTTTATTTATTCATTCACATGAGTGAGTCTTTCCTCTTGATGCTTCATTTGAAGTTGAAGAAAAATTAATGGCTTGAACAAAGATGCTATGACATTATTTTGGAGGTCGGGGCTTCCATTCATCCGCTGCTAGGTTTTAATAAAGAGCGAACATATATAAAAACTTTGATACCCCTCACCTTGCTCACGTTCCAGCTTCCAGTAGACTCTCAGCCCCTCAAGAGCAGAGCTTGTTGTTAGTCCCCCACTAGTGCCTGGCCCTCTTGGATGAATGCTTGCTGAGCAATGCCCGCCTGGCTGTTGGAATGTTGGAAGTTGGAAGTCCTTCAAGAAATGTCGAGAGGTTGGGTGACACCAGTAAAGAAGCAGATAAGGATGTGGGAGTCCAGTGCTTTTGCTTCCTGTTCTGTTCCTGAGACCCTGATGTTAGGCAGGCAGAAAAGGCCTTTTGTAACTTTGTACCACCTGCTGCTATCCCAGCTCCTCTTGTACATCCCTGCTGAGTACTTTGCATCTGATGAAAATAGTCAAGTCCTAACAGTCAGGAGGTGAAAGTGGCTAAAGTCTGGTTAGAACATTGTTTTGGCTCAGTTGAGTTGACAAATCTTGGGAGCATGAAGACAGGCCCAGGAGGAGTTAGGGCTCCATTGGTATTGCATTCAGATCCTTCTGAGGACCCCAAACAGCTTCTGGATGGAACAAAAAACTCAGAGTGGTGCTTGTTAGACAGTAGTTTATTTCTTTTGGTTGGCTTTCTGTTGCCATTCCTTAATGATTTAATATGCTGAAAGTTGTATACAAAGTTAGCCTGTCTTCATATAGTGATAAATAGTATTAGTGAATTTTCACAGTTGTACATGCGTAAAGATAGGTTACTTGTGTTTACTTTGTTTCATGTAAAGAAAAGTAACAGAAAAGTGACACATAAAAATAGTGATCTTGCTACACTATTAAGTAAGTA
>NW_006295491.1:5349753-5356640 GCF_000327345.1 Myotis davidii | reverse complement strand
CACCACTTCCCATTTCATTTCTCTTAGAAAATAACTGCAGGGCATTCCATTCCATTTGACTGTAAACAGGAAAGGACACTAGCTATAGGAATATCAGTACCATGTCATCCAGAAAAGAGGAGGGCTCTTTTTGAAAACACTATCATTGGCCTTTTCTTTGACAAGCTGCTGATTAAGTATATTTTAGGGAGTAGCTTTACCTTTGCTCTTATAAACACAGTAAGTGTATAACTACCCTCTTGTCCTTATATTGTGTAGGTGACACTTTTCTATTTGTCCCTTTCAGAAGCTGGGCCATCACTAAAGAAGGCAGGTGTGTGTGTGGGTGTGGGTGCGTAGGTAGTAAGTATATGGTGAGTCAGCCTCTGTGGCTGTGTTCTGTGTATGTTGTCCTTGAGTATATTGAGGTATTTATCCCACTTCTGTGTTGAGGAGCAATGCAAGAAGCAACTGGCTGCATATAAAAGCCAATTGACAGACCTTGACCAAGTTGGTGATTTTATTCTCACATAACAAGTCACATGGGAGGTGGTTGCTGGCTGGTTGTCAAGACTGAGGTTCTTCCAATTTCTTGTCCTTTTCCTCATGGTTGCAAGACAGCCTAGCCATTACACCCCCTTGCTAGGGGAAAAGAAAGAGGAAGAAGAAGGAAGGAAGAAGAGTCTGTATCATAGGCATTGCCCCTTGTTTAGGGGAGAGTCTGTCTGGCCCAGCTCATAGGAGATCACTGGCCAGCCCCCCTGTTGGGTGCTCTTGGTTCTGGTGCCTGTCCCAGTCCAGGATCTGTAACCTGTGGCATAGAACAGGCTGAGTGAGGGGCAGGCACAATACAAGTAGGAACCTCATACATGTGCCATAGCTTCCTTTGTGTTCTATAATCATGTAATTTACCCACCAAACAACTCAAAGAGTATAATTCAATGAGTTTTAAGTATGTTTGCAGATATGTGCAGCCATCACCACTATCACTTAGATTTTTTCCAAATCCTCCTCCCCCTAAAAGAAATCTGTATCCTTTGGCCTCATACTTTCTGATGCTGAAAATGATGCTTCAGTGCTTTGCACAGTGAGGTCTTCTGATCACCATGTTTCAGTTTGCATCCCTTTCCAATTTTTTCTCCCCCTTGCCTGCCTATGCACAACAGAACACTTATCACTTAATGTCCTCAGTATTTTTATGTATCTATTTGCATTATAGTCTGTTTTTCTCAGAATGTAAGCTTCATGGAGATAGAGTTTTTGTCTTACCATGTCTAGCACATGTTAGGTACTCAGATATTTGCTTAATGAGTGATTATTAATCAATTTGTGAAGCTTCCAGTTACTAATTTGATTTGAAAACTTGTAATAACCTCATTAAGAAAGTAAGGAGAACCAGGTGAAATTATTTTTAATATCCTATCTAATAGAAGTAATATGCAAATTGACCATCACTCCAACACACTAGATGGCCTGCAGGGGAGGGCAGTTGGGGCGACCAGGCCTGCAGGGGAGGGCAGTTGGGGAGGACCAGGCCTGCAGGGGAGGACAGTTGGCAGGGACCAGGCCTGCAGGGGAGGGCAGTTGTGAGCAACCAGGTCTGCAGGGGAGGTTGGTTTAGAGGGACCAGGGGCAATCAGGCCAACAGGCAGGCGAGCGGTTGGGAGCCAGCAGTCCTGAATTGTGAGAGGGAAGTTGGATATCCCTCAAGGGGTCTCAGATTGGAGAGGTTGCAGGCTGGGCTGAGGGACACCCCCCCCCCACCTGTGTATGAATTTCGTGCACCGGGCCCCTTGTATTTTATATAATTAGGTATATAAAAATAGTATTTCAGCTTAAGAATTTTCTGTATAAAATTACTTGTGAGATATTTTGCAGTTTTTTTCAAATGTGATCTTTGGTATCCAGTGTGCATTTTATGCTCACGATACCTATCCATTTGGACAAGCCACATTTCAAGTGCTCTGTGGCCCCATGTGGCTGCTTTGTTGTCAGCCTGGGTCTAATTGACTAGCAGTCCTGTGGCCTTGCATCTTGCTGCCCAGTATTCAATCTGCACCCCTTCCCCTACCCCCTACCCCTCCAGCTTGGGAGGATAGTATTAATATCTCCATTTGTAGAGGCTGACCATTTACAAAGATCTTAGTTTACATGCCCAGCTCCTTAGATTATTACAAGAGTTCCAGGAGGTAAGTATGTCTGGTCCCAATGCCTATCCAGTTAGCGTAGAAATTCCCTAGGTCAGCAGTTGCCAAATGGTGGTTCGTGGACCACTGGTGGTCCATGAGGTCCGAAAGGTTGGTGACCGCTGTTCTAGATGACAATATGTAGAGCTTAAATAGTTCGTCCAGATTCACCAGGCTTCCACTTGGCAGGGCTGGGAGTTGAATCCAGCTCCCAGGAGTCATGGGCTAGCCCTTCAACATGAAGGTTTGTGTGTTTGTCCCCCAAGTCCGTGCTTGGCCTTCTCACAGACTAACTCTGTCGGAGATGCCCAGAGATTCTTTGTCACCGATTTCAGCCTTTCATCATTTTGACCCCTCACATGTTCCCTCTTGTTTAGGACACTCTCCCTCCTTCCCTACCCAAATTCATTCTTTCAGATTGGGTTCCTTTTAAGACTTTCTTATTTCTCCAAATTCTCCCCTGGAAGTTCCCTGTCCTGTCCCTTTCATGATAAATAACTTCCTCCTCCCTGAATTTTTTTAATTTGTTGACTTGGTTGATTTGGTTATTTCAGGACCAGTTCACTGGTTGGCAATACAGAACTACGTGAAGAAAAGATGTTCTCACCTGTGGCTGGTTTCTCGCTGTCCCAATGGAAGAGGGCTATGTTAGTCTCTTCTGGGGGGTGATAGGAAAACCCTGCTGGGTTGGAACCAAAGTCTGGTGTGAAGTTGACCCTGGAATGACAACTGGAAAAGAATTTATGGTACAGCTTCTGACAGGCAGTTTGATAAGATTATCCTCTTTATAGTTCCCTGGCATTAAATTTGTTTGAAGTGGTTTAAGTCATCTCTAGGGTTCTCCCCACTCCCACCCCCCACCTTTAATTGTAATTTCTTCACTGACAGCAGGTGTGTTCTGTGTATTTTGTATTTGGATGCGAGTTCTTCGAGTGGGTGTGGCAACAGCACTCAATTCAAACTGCGTGAGTCTGCAAAATTGCTAGTGTTCCTCTTTGAAAACTTGGTATTTGCATTTGTTCCCCCTGCTCTCCATGGGAGAGGCAGCAGCCTTTCATGGATGGAAGAGGTGCTTTTGTTGGGGAGCTAGCCTTTATATCTGGCTTTTAAGTGTATCTATTATGAAATGTAATTGCATTGCCCTGGCCCAGGGGCTCAGTTTGCTGGAGCATCTCCCATACACCAAAAGGTTCTGGGTTCGATTCCTGGTAAGGGCAGATACCCAGGTTACAGGTTTGATCCTTGTTTGGGGCGCATGTGGGAGGCAACATATGGATGTTTCTTTGTCACATTGGTGTTTCCCTCCCTCCTCCCCTCCCTCCCTCTTCAAAACAATGAAAAAAATCCTCCAACGAGGATTAATTTAAAAAAAGTAACTGCATGGAATTTTGGAAACAAATAAGGGCAAACCATATGAATTGGGAAATCTGTCCATTCAGAATACGTGGGCTAGTTTACCTTGTCTAGTACTGAGCTCTTAAGATTTTGTGCTGATTGGTGCTAAGCAACTTTTAAGGTGATTTTAAGAAGGCATAACTAGAACAAAGAAAGGAAAAAAGCTGAATTGGATTAAATGAGTAGCCACTTGCTTCAGCCATTCTCTGTAGCAGCATCATCTTGTGTTCATTCTCTTGATTTGGTTTTCATGCTCACACCTATGTCAGAAACCACCATATTCTCCACCATTAGAAATTCATTCCTTTTGAAATATAAATATGATACCAATTAATATGTTATCTTCTAATGGATTATACTCTTTAGCATTGGATTTTTTCTTTTAGCTTTATTGAGGTATGATTGACAAATAGAGTTGTAAGATATCTAAAGTGTGCAAATGATGATTCAACACATAAACATACATTATGAAAGGATTCCTTCTAGCATTGACATATTTTATAAGCACTAGTTGAAACAGATATGGGATGGTAACCTGGTAGGGGTGTAGGAAAAGGTAAAATGAGTATTGAAGTTGTTGCGACAGCCAAAAAGAGAAATGATTTCTATTTCTATTTTCTCCACTGTATGGACTGTGGAAGGGAGTAGGGTGGACCATTACTAATAAAAGAACATATAGCTGCTACTCACCTACTCTCTATCCCATTTGCTAAGGATTATGAAAGAGAACAACATATTTTAACAATTGAGACAAGACAGACTAAGATAGGACATAAACCTAAGGAAAGTAAAATCAGAATTAGTTAGCTAACTAATGGTAGAATACAGAGACAGGAGACCCATAATAAGGATGTATAAGACTTATTGCAAGGTGGATATTATAGAACAGTGATTCTCAATTCCCACTATTCATTATAATCAAACTAGAGGCCCAGTGCATGAAATTCATGCACTACATATATATATATATATATGTTGAGAATGGCTGGTATAGACCATAAATTAAGCCTTACATAGGCAGTAATTCTTGAACTTTAGTGGAAATCAGATTAACCTAGGGCAGTGGTCGGCAAACTCATTAGTCAACAGAGCCAAATATCAACAGTACTTCTTCAAAATAGACTCGCCCAGGCCGAAAACCGACTTCTGCGCATGGACCATGAAGTTTCAATCGCATTGTAGGCGCGCCCGCATGTGGTATTTTGTGGAAGAGCCACACTCAGGCGCCAAAGAACCGCATGTGGCTAGCGAGCCGCAGTTTGCCAACCACGGACCTAGGTTGTTCATTGAACATACAGTTTCCCGGTCTCCACTCAAATTTTGGGGTCTGATGCAGTATCTTGGGCTATCCTTTCAGAAACACTATGGTAGGTATAGGATGTTGGGTAATAAGATCAGTGGGCACTGAATGGGATTGGACAGGTTTCATGGAAATTGGGACATGAGCAAGTGTCTGAAGTATAGGATTTAGAAGAAAATGGGGTGAGAAAGTAGAAGGAATATTTGGGGCATTGATATAGTTGGTTTTGGTGGGGGAGGTAGAGGGCCTTCATTGCCACTTTATGGAGCATAGGATTTGAATTGTTAGGCTTGGAGAGACTTGAGGGTCTGAGCAAGCCAGGTAAGTAAACACGTCTAGAGAGTAAGAGCCCTTGACACTTTAGGAAGTGATTGCTATATGGGTGGTGACTTGGGTACTATTGCTTATCTTATTCCACATCGGCTTCCATGCAGTAATGAAATAGTGATACTTGAACCCAAATTCTCTAAATTTGGAGTAAACTTAGCAAACATTTATTAAATACATTTTATGTGATAGATATGCTGGGGATATAGGTTATTTTTTTTCATGCTAGAATGCTTTGTTGGCAACACATTTATATAAAACTTACAGACTCACCAGTACCATCAGACCAGCGTGAGAAAAAGCAATCATGACTTTCATATGTGCGCAAATTCTAATATCATGGTCAGGGTTCATTGGAATTTTTTTTTTAATCCTCACCTGAGGATATTTTTCCATTGATTTTTAGAGAGAGTGGAAGAGAGAGGGAAAGACAGAGAAATATCGATGTGAGAGAAACACATCCATTGGTTTCCCCCATGCATGCGCCCTGACCAGGGCGCAAGCCGGGGAGGAGCCTGCAACTGAGGTATGTGCCCTTGATTGGAATTGAACCTGGGACCCTTCGGTCCGCAGGCCAACACTGTCCACTGAGCCTACCCTGCTAGGGCTGGAAATGTTTTAATCGGGACAATTTTCAATGGTTTGGATGATCTTGGGGATTTGACAAATACAGTTGTTTTGTGTTGCACATATCAGGGTAATGCTGGAAGACTGGTTCATTGAGAGGATTTAAAAAATATAGTTTGGGCCATGGAACCCTTTGAGTAGCCAATGAAAGCAAGATCTTCCTTTCCACAAAAATGTACAGATACATGTAATCTTATAATTTTAGGCTTTTGGAAGTCAATTCATAACCCGTGTAGGTGTTTATGGACTCCAAGATAATCCTTAGAATAGACTGTGGAATAACTGTGATGCATGGCATTCCGTTTTGGGGAGGAGAGTATATAGATCTTTTCTGCTCTTTTAATTGTTAGCCACAATTCATCATGATATAGGAGTAATTCAGCATCTGTTTAGCAAGTAGTTTTTGGATGAAGTTTGTGTAACCCATAACCAAATGTTTCCATTTCATCCTATATAATAGAAGCGCAGTGTGCAAATTGTCCCCTCAACCGGGAGTTTGTCCAGGAGTTCAACCAGTGGGGGTGGTTCCAGCCAGAGGCAGGGAGGGAGGCCCCTGCTGGCAGCCAGCAGCTCCTAGGGACCCTACCAGTGCACAAATTTCGTGCCCTGGGCTTCTAGTAGTACTATAAAGTACACATCAGAACAGGGATCGATGAGTGTGTGTGCGTGTGTGTGTGTTAATATGCCACATTCATTTTCACTCTTGACAGACTGAGGAGAAATGGGTGTGTCTATTATTACAAGATAGGATTTAATCCAACAATTTCCAGTGGGTTCTCTGGGAAATGCTAGTGCTGACAGAAAGAAGCTCCATGAAAGCAGTATCTGAAGTCAAATCTTCCTGTAACTCAGGACATGTTCTGTCCTGCCAGGAAGACACACTGCACTAAAGAAACCTGTTTAGCTTTGTTTAACTTCACTTCCTAACTCTGTTTAACCAGGAGCTCTCTTCTCAAAGTACTCTTTAACTTCTCAAAGGTAAATATTAGGAAACATTAATTTAGCTCACTGTAAGAAAAGTTGGCTGAAATATAAACGAAGCCAGGTTGTGTGTGAGCTGAAGAATCTACTCC
>NW_006295491.1:5337731-5349735 GCF_000327345.1 Myotis davidii | reverse complement strand
CCCCCCCCCCCCCCCCCCACTTATTTAAAAAACCCGTTTGGAAAGAATTATGTAGGCACTCTGCAAATCTATTGTCAGAATTTTGAAAACCATTGTGAGATGTGTGAAATCTGCCTGTACAATACCTTTAAAAATGAGCTATATTTGTTCCTATAAAAGAAGACTGAGAATATATCAAGAGGTTATTGAGAATCATGTTGAAAATAAAAGAAACAAACTTTCCAGTTTTCTTCTTTTACCCTGTGACTTTGCTCAGCTGGGGTCCTTTCCTCAGTATAAATTGCAGATTTGAAAACAGTCATGAGTGGGTGGAGAGCAGGGAATATCATATTTGAATGATCAAGGGGATGGGTCTTAATGAATAGGACAGATAAATTAGAGCCAAAAGAAGTGATATAAAGTCATGAAGGACATTGTATATGAACTAGAGGCCTGGTGCACGGGTGGGGCTGGCTGGTTTGCCCTGAAGGGTGTCCTGGATCAGGGTGGAGGTCCCCACTGGGGGGCCTGGCCAGCCTGGGGGAGGGGATGATGGCTGTTTGCAGCTGGTCACACACCCTTCATGGCGGGAGTCCCCACTGGGGGGCCTGGCCAGCCTGGGGGAGGGGATGATGGCTGTTTGCAGCTGGTCACACACCCTTCATGGCGGGAGTCCCCACTGGGGGGCCTGGCCAGCCTGGGGGAGGGGATGATGGCTGTTTGCAGCTGGTCACACACCCTTCATGGCGGGAGTCCCCACTGGGGGGCCTGGCCAGCCTGGGGGAGGGGATGATGGCTGTTTGCAGCTGGTCACACACCCTTCATGGCGGGAGTCCCCACTGGGGGGCCTGGCCAGCCTGGGGGAGGGGATGATGGCTGTTTGCAGCTGGTCACACACCCTTCATGGCGGGAGTCCCCACTGGGGGGCCTGGCCAGCCTGGGGGAGGGGATGATGGCTGTTTGCAGCTGGTCACACACCCTTCATGGCGGGAGTCCCCACTGGGGGGCCTGGCCAGCCTGGGGGAGGGGATGATGGCTGTTTGCAGCTGGTCACACACCCTTCATGGCGGGAGTCCCCACTGGGGGGCCTGGCCAGCCTGGGGGAGGGGATGATGGCTGTTTGCAGCTGGTCACACACCCTTCATGGCGGGAGTCCCCACTGGGGGGCCTGGCCAGCCTGGGGGAGGGGATGATGGCTGTTTGCAGCTGGTCACACACCCTTCATGGCGGGAGTCCCCACTGGGGGGCCTGGCCAGTCTGGGTGAGGGGCTGAGGGCTGTTTTCAGGCTGGCGGATGACGGAAGCTCCCAGCTGCTCCTTTTTTTCTTTTTCTTTTTTTCCCAGCTCTTAGGCCTCAGCTGCTGAAAGTAGGTATCTGGTTTGTTTCGGTTCTATAATTGAAACTCTGTATCAACTCCAGCTCTGAGATCCCAGCTTGCTGAAAGCTGATTTCTGGGTGTTTTTTTTCGCTTCTATATTTGTTAAAATGTTTCAAACTGCAGGGTCAGAGGCCCGCCAGGCAGGGGGGGAACGTTGGAGTCCTCCGTCACTGAAGCAAACAAGTCTCATGTTCACTTCAAGCTGCCTGGCTGCCGGCCACCATCTTGGCTGGCAGTTAATTTGCATATCTCCCTGATTAGCCAATGGGAAGGGTAGCGGTTGTATGCCAATTACCATGTTTCTCTTTTATTAGATTAGGTATACTAAAGAATACCCTTTCCTCTCCAAAATGGTATGTCTTAAGATATGACAATTGTAGTGTAACTAATGGATTATTCCTTCTTAATAACTCGACTGATTCAGGATTATTTGAAAATATGTATGTGATTTAGACCACATATCAAACACTGAATAAATATGTCATTGACTGCCCAGTTCCCTAACTGCTGAATATTCAGGAAAAGATACAGGATATGACTGCTGCCCTTAAAAAGCTCATAAGTTTGGAGGATTTGCTGTCCTGATGCAATTTTCCTCTGGTAGCATTTTCCCCCCTGTCTGGGACCTCTCTCCTCCTTACCTCTCCTGTCCCCAACCCCAGCCACTATTGCTGTAGCCTAATTTCAGGTAGAGTGGAGTACGGAGCTGAACATAGCAATATTCATGTTGCCTTATTACATTGTAAAGCACTTCTTGATAAGAACATGCATGCGATTCTGGGGTTTGGAAACACTGTCAACCTATTGCCAAATAACCCCAAAGAATGCTCTAGTAGCAAACAATTTGAAGACTTGTTAGTGACTTACTTGGCAACTCCTTATTGCTATGATAGCAGTCTCCCTAAGGAAGAAAAAACCATGCAAGCTTTGAATTTAATGAATTTTACTTAACTAAAGTTTTCTCAGGCACAAGAGACTCCAGCATATTCTCAAAACTGTCTATTCTGAAAATCTCTGACAAGTTTTCCATTTTTTGTTGCTCGTTTAAAGTAGAAATGGATTTAAGTAAGCTGTAGAAACTGAATGTACTTAATGTCAAGACTTTTGTTATTGAAAGTTTTTTTTAAAAAAATATTTTATTGATTTTTTACTGAGAGGAAGGGAGAGAGATAGTTAGAAACATCAATTAGAGAGAAACATCGATCAGCTGCCTTCTGCACACCTCCTACTGGGGATGTGGCCCCAACCAAGGTACATGCCCTTGACTGGTCCTGAACCCAGGACCTCTCAGTCCGCAGGCCGACGTTCTATCCACTGAGCCAAACTGGTTTCGGCTTGTTATTGAAAGTTTTAATTTAAATACGTAAGTCCTTAGAAATGGGGAAATAAATTACGCAGTGTCAGTTATTAGTGCTCTCAAGAACTGGATAAGAGGTAAGGTCCTACTGATCTGTTTCAATGATGATGTATTTTCTCACCATGTAGAGTAGTTCTGGACTTTAGGGAAATAACTTCAGTAAATGTTCTTGAGGAAAAAATGAAAGTTATCTATCATGGTCATGATTTCAAATTTAAGGTAAACCCCTAATTAGAAAATAAGTATGTCTAAATTTTATAGGCATCTAGGTTATTCTATGTCCCTGTTAGTCATAGTACAAACATTGAAAGTAAACCATGCATCACGACTACATCAAGTATGTGCCATAGTGCTTATTTGTACATAGTAAGTTCCCTGTTAGTTGACCTTCTGTTACCCATTATGTTAACAGGTTCTTTCTCCTGCAATGATTAATATTTAACAACGATTACTCGCCGGCTCCTCTGACATCATCAACGATTAAATTATAGTCAATATACCTTTTTTTGTCACATATTTATTGTCTTCTAATAGTTTGAAATTGAGAATCTGAGATATTTTTATATTTGATTAAATGTCCCACTTCCTGATCATTTCAGATAAGAAACCCTATCACAGAACCTGTTTTTCTTTGTTACTCTTGTTTAAAAACCACTGGCTGGAATTAAGAAATGTGTTGGGGGAGGAAAATGAGAGGAGCCCGAAGTAACCATCACCTTTCCCTCACATGTGGGATGTTGACAAGTCATACTGCCTTGGCCCATGTGGCTCAGTTGGTTGGAGCGTTGTCCCCTATATCAAAAGGTTGAGGGCCGATTCCTGGTCAAAACACATACCTAGATTGTGGGTTTGATCCCCTGTTGGAGCAGGGACAGGAGGCAACCCATTGAGATTTCTCTCTCACATCGATGTTTCTCTCTCTCTCTAAAAACCAAAATACCAAAAAAAAATAAAAATCAATAAACATATCCTCAGGTGAGGATTACAGAGAAGTCATCCTGCTTTTGTGCTGCAGGTAACAACGTAAAAACCCGAGGAAAGCAGGAAGAAAACTATTGTAAAGTTGTCATCCTTGATCACCTAGAGGTGGAATATGTGTTTGTACATCAGCCCTTCCCCTGTCTTTGCTCCAGCTTCCTTAGGTCAAGTCATTATCAGGTCTCACCTGCACCATCTCATTAACTATGTGAGCAGGGCATCTCCCTCAATTTTGAACTTAACCCCAGTCCATAGAATTGTTACTGGAGAAAAACGTGCCTCGTTTCCCCTGGTTGCTGTTGAGTGGTAGAGTCCTTGCGATATCCTGAGAAAAGGAACTTTAGGAGACTCTTAAGGGGGACTGAGGTGATTTTTTTATTTGCGTGGAATTACACCCTGGGTTTCCAAAGTCCTGTTTCCCTTAGTCTAGTCACAGAAGTGTAGCTAGGGTTTTAATATAGAACTAAAATGAGAGCCGTTGCCTAGACTTTCCTTTCCATGTTGGAGGCAGGGTCTAGTTCACTATCAGGCTAACTGCAGTCTATCAGTCAGTCCATTGCGTGTGGGGTCTGCATGGCTGTGGGCCATAGGGGTGAATGGAAGGAAGCAGGAGTTAATGTGCCAAGAGCGAGAATTTACTTGTTTAGGGGATTATATAGTCCCAAATGTTCATACCCTTGCAGTAGCCACTCCCATTTGGCCAATGACCTAACATCTCTGAGCCTCAGTATCTTGTTCTCTATAGCAGTTGTACTACTTGGCTAGGGCTGCCATATAGCAAAGTACCACAGACTGGGTGGCTGAAACAACCACATTTATTTTCTCACAGTTCTGGAGACTAGAAGTTCAAGATCAAGTTCTTGGCAGAGTTTCCTCTGAGATCTCTCTTTTTGGCTTATAGATGGCTGCCCTACCCCTGTGTCCCCATAGGGCCATCCTCTGTGTATGTATCTCTGTCCTAGTTTCTCCTTTTATAAGGACACCAATCATGTTGGATTAGGGCCCACCCTAATGACCTAATTTTAACTTAATTATCTCTGTGAAGATCTTATCTCCCAATATGGTCACATTCTGAAGTCCTGGGAGTTAAGACTTCAAGATGAAATTTTCAGGACACAGTCCAGCAGCTCATAACAGCTATGAAAACAATATATAATCAAATATTACTATATTTTTGAGAGGATTAAATTAAATAAGATATGCAAGGGCCTGGCACAAGTTTAGTGCCTACTCATTGTTAAACTTCTTACCTGAGGTGGGATAGAATCTAGTTTTCTTTAGATTTCCCTCAAGTATAAACAGTGAACATTGGTAGAATTATATTTTGAATATCTGGGTGTGATTTTGTTGTTGTTGTTAATCCTCACTCAAGGATATTTTTTCTATTGATTTTTAGAGAGCGTGGAAGGGAAGGAGTGAGGGGGGTGGAGAGAGAGAGGGAAGAGAGAAGAGGAGAGAAGAGAGAAGAGAGAAGAGAGAGAGAGAGAGGAATATCTATGTGAGAGAGACACATTGATTTGTTGCCTCCCGTGAGGACGGGGATTGCAACCCAGGTATGTACCCTTGACTGGGAATTGAACCTAGACCCTTTGGTTTGGTCTGGTGCTCCATCCACTGAACAACACTGGCCAGGGCAATCTGGGTGTTTGGGTTTTTTTTCCCCCCGCACATGATTCTCATTATCTTTTACCTTCATTCATGCAACCGAACGAGTGGTTTGCTTCAAGGCTACTTGTGGTCTCTCCTAGGAAGTTCCCTCTGCTTCTGCTCCCTACCCACCAGGTATCATCATCTCCACTTTTAAACTAAGCTGGGCTTGTCTTTCCTTCCAGCTGCTAGGAATGTCAGAAATCTCTCCAGAGAAAAGCCCTGGACCTTGACTCCCTC
The DNA here is from genome assembly GCF_000327345.1 of Myotis davidii. Lineage (NCBI taxonomy): Eukaryota > Metazoa > Chordata > Mammalia > Chiroptera > Vespertilionidae > Myotis > Myotis davidii. The sequence continues at coordinate 5,344,155 of NW_006295491.1, read as the reverse complement.
TCTCCCAGGGTTCTCTCAGTGTTTCTTCCTGGAAGTAGTGTGTATCTGTTAGATGACACTCTTCAAATGCCAGGGTTTGTGTTTTTTTAGGCCTAGTCACCCCCCTACCCCCCATCCACCCGCCTGCCGCCCTCAGCTATATATTCTTTTCCTACCACATTTCTGCACACAGACTGGAGATTTAGGGCAGGACAGGATAAGTGAATGAGGAATTAACACGAAAGAAAAATGAGCACAGGCTTGGAATGACTTTTCGTTTTTGTTCGGACCCGTACCACGTGGCCTGAGCTGTAATTCCTCTGAAAATGTTCTCTGGAAGGTTAATGTTGGGCAGGCATTAGCAAGCGTTTGCCATCCAGGGAATTCCAAATGAGCACACACACAGCTTAAAATCTTAGAGTGTAAATGGTCACAAAATCATTTCACTTGTTTACTTCTAGGAGAAAATATGTATTTTATGTGTGTCATTTCAAGAGCTTTCCCAGGCGTTTTCTTTCTTCATTCTGAGCAGTTTCCTGCAGTGTTTTCTGGAGTTGAGAAGGGTGACTAAATGTAGTTTTCCAAGTGGACCTCGGTTTCCTGAAAGCTATTCTTGGTGTGGGGGATGAGTGCAGCTGTTCATATCTCCCAGTAGTTCAGTTTGAGTCACTGGGTGGGCGGAACTGATTAGAATTCCAAAAGCAATACATACAGGCAGTTAGGTAGAAGGTCTGGAATTTACTAGGGGAGAATTTTTGACAGAATCCTACATTCTGGACTTAAGTGGTAAAAAGAACACTTTATGGACAAAGTATCTGAATATTTGTCTTCTACATTTTGCTTTAGTTTCCTTTTTTGGGTGGGTTGCAGGAATACTTTTTTTTTCTATTAAGAAACTGTTAAAATATGTTGTCAGGACAGCCCTCTTTGAAAATAGTTAAAATAACATTTTTCTTCCCAAACTGCTTATTTATTGTGGGTATGACCTTATTTTCATAAAGGTCCATTTGTGTGTACAACACAATTATCATTTTTTTCTTTTAAATACTTTCTGAAATTTATAGTAATTCCACCCAAGTTTGACTTTTGCCGTGTCCCATATATCTGTGGGAAGAGGAGTTATGTTTATTGAGTGGAAAGCGGCTTTTGGGCTGGCTAACATCAACCTCCCTTGGAATGTTACCCAGCATAGTAAAGAGGGCAGTGCCAGGCTTCATATTTTAAAATTCCAGCTGCCCAGTGACAGCTTGGGAAGCAGTGTTATGTTTTAGAGTTTATATTAGATGTCAGCTCAGATCCATATGTGGGCTTGAGGGTTTCATTCGGAGTAAAGATATGCACTGACATGGTAATGTTTTCTAGTGTGGTTTCCTGGGTTGCTGTGATGTCACAAGGAAGCCTTTAAAAATTCCTGCGGGGTACATAGGGCAAGGGGATTGATTCTAGGTCCTCCACTTCAGGTCTTAAGAATGAGTCACCACGATGATAAGCACCTGGACAGCTCTGACACAGGCATGCTTTAGAGTACCTGGAAGCCCCTTAATAGGTGGTTTCCTGTTCTCAGCCGCTCAGGGGTTGGTTGATTGTAGAGCATAGCCTGCAGCAGGTCTTGAAGCCAGTTGTGAAGCTGGAGAACCTGAGCGCCTGGTGCACACCTGGTTCTGCCATTCCAGCTATGCGATCGTGGGCAGTTACCTACCTCTCTGTGCCCCAATTTCTCAGCTGTAAAGTGGGCATAATAGTATTCATAGGGTTATTGGGAGAATGAAATGTGTTAATATATGGAAGGCATTTAGGATAGTCCCTGGCACATCGCCATGTATAAGTGTTGAATGTCATTATCATCTTAGTACATATTAAATTCCCATATTTGACCCTGGTCTGACCAGATTGATGTCCAGTTCCATTTGTTCTCCATTCCTGAGTCATTTTGTTACCAGAAAGGGGACGGGGCCCAGGCCACTTGGTATGCAGGAAAGATTTCACAACAGGAGTCCAGGTGATTTTAAGAGTATGTTTCTTAAAGCTGGGGACAGTGAAACAAGGAAGCGCTTAGGATAGAAGAAGCAACAGGAGAGAGTCTAGGCAGGCTGAGAAGTCAGAGGCAAGGGGGCCTTGGAGACAGGTTCGGGAGGTTAACCAGGGTTGAGCTGCCACTGCCCATTGCTCCCGTGGGCCCCTTAGAGTTTAGGAGATGCACTCCTGTGGGGGAAGAAGAGGAGGAAAGGAAAGGCTTGGGCATGCTCCTGGGAGAGAGAATGCCTGCTGGCTCCTTAATCTCCAGGGCTTCAAACACTGGGAGTTTAGGGCAGGTCTTAGGGGAAAATCTCAATAGAATAGTTACCAGCTTTTCCAGATGTACTTTTTCAGGGTCGTGGTCTCCACTGATTGGTCAGTGCCAAGGCAGGGGTCTAAATCGCATGACCAGAGATATGCCAGGGGAGGAAAAGCTACCCTGGGGTGGTCTGGCAACCATTTTGCCCGTTGCTAGGCGTCCGGGGTTTTCCACCCTGGTGACCTTTTGTATCTGGCTGTAAATTGCTGGGCCAATTTGTTCAGCTACCTGTCTCAGTTTCCCCATTCCACTTGCCAAGGAATTTTCCTAGCTTCCTACCAACCTGCCTCAATTTTTCCTGGGTTGTCCAGCTGAAATCTGAGACCCCGACTAGGTAAACATTAACCCTCATTCTCAGTGGAATCTTGGTGGCCGAATTTGTTTCTGTAGGCACCCGATGTTGTGTGACAAGTCTGGTTTGTATACTAGAGTGCATCTGGAGAACTGACCTGGGTTTGAGTCTGTAGAGTTTAGGGTGAGACTTATGAAGATGACTTTGAGAGGATGACTTTAAAAACATCTCTTTCTCCAGATTTTCTCCATTCTATAATAGGATTTTTTTTTAAAATTACCTTTTAAGGCTCAGTCTCTTGGTGTGAGTTTATTGTATGTGATTGGGACCCCAGGGAATCTGAGAGCTTGCTTTTGTGTTGTGGAAGGCTGTATAACATGCACTAACCTCTTACCTAGCCACTGTGGGTGTTTTATTTGTTTTCCCTTGGGCTTACCTGAAGAGACAGATATAAAAGAAACCTTTTGGCATTTATCAGGTCCCAGCAGGACTCTGAGCTGAAGTCAACAGCATTTGCTCTATCTTCTCCATGCTAATACTTCACCATAGTCCATTGCCCCTTGATGGTGAGGGGGACCAAGTCTTGCTACCCCCAAACAGGCCTTTAGGGATATTGATTTTAATCTGGTTATTAAGAAACAAAGACTCAGAAATAACCTTTGACCTCCCTCCCCCCCTTACTTGCCTAAAGGAATTCATTTGGAAATCACCTTAACATGAAAATATAAAATAAATGTGGCAGGCTAGGAGAAATCTGACAAAGCTTGTTTATTAGCCTTTCCTCTTTTTTTTTATTTTTTATTTTTATTTTTTTAAACATATTTTATTGATTTTTTACAGAGAGGAAGGGAGAGAGATAGAGAGTTAGAAACATCGATGAGAGAGAAACATCGATCAGCTGCCTCCTGCACATCTCCCACCGGGGATGTGCCCGCAGCCCAGGTACATGCCCTTGACCGGAATCGAACCTGGGACCCTTCAGTCCGCAAGCCGACGCTCTATCCACTGAGCCAAACCGGTTTCGGCTCCTCTTTTTAAAAAAAAAACAAAAATGTTTTTATTGATTTTAGAGAGCGAGGAAGGGCGAGAAAGAGAAACATCTGTATTTCTCTGTGTCCCATTGTTTCTGGGTGGCCCAGCAAGACTTTACCATGTGTTTGTTCTTTCTCCCAACTACCTCTAAATTGCCTACTTTTCCTTTGAAATCCCAGGCCCTTGCCCCTCTTCTCCTTTACCCAAAATGGCATATAATCCTCAACTGCCCTATGCTCCAGGGTTTCATATTTTTGGCACCCCCAGATGTGCATCCATAATACACTATGGACATTTTCTCCCGTTAATCTGTCTCGTGCTAATTTGACCATTAGCCCAGCCAGAAGAACTTAGAAAGGTAGAAGGGAAATTCCTTTTTTTGTGCCCCTACACATGGTCCTTAACTGCTCTCCACATCCTCACGAATGGAGTCCAGGTGAAAAGCTTATGTGCCTCCTCCAGGCCTGTTCTCTGCCATTTACTGCTTCACCTCTGTCTCAGGCGGACGGAGATGCCTCTGCAAGGGCCACACTGTGCAGCTGGGAGGTGGGTGGAGGACAGCAGCGCAGCGCCTGTTGTTTGGGGGTGGCTTCAGGGACAGTGAAGGCTGAGACGTTTTCTCAGAGCCTCATCCAGGTTGTAGTGGGAACCTGTTCTCCTGGGTGCTGAAGTGGCCTATTGTGATGTGGCCTGGTGGGGGAGGGCGGTTATTCTAAGTACCTTTGGGTTTTGTCTCCTTTTGGTTCACCCAGAAGGCAGTGTAGGGAGATGGAAGGATCCCAGGCTCTGCGGTCAGGCTGACCTGGGTTTGAGTACTGGCTCTGTTGCTCACTATATTACAATAAATGAGTAACTCACACTGAGCCTTGGTTTCCTGCTCTGGGGCCCCGGGGATTCTAATTCCTCCTGCTTAAGGTCATTATGGCATAAAACATGTAAACGCAGCACACTTGGATAGTGGCAGATGAGGACGATATCATTAACCTTGGTCAGGCTCACTGTGTACCAGGTTTTGTCCTATGATGTAATGTGATCCTCTCCACACATCTTCATTTTATACACTAGGAAACTGAGGCACGGAAGTGAAGCATGTTGAACACATGGGCACTGAAGCACAGATCTGGGTCCAGACATTCAAAAGTTTGCGTCTGCAGTTGTCCAGATATATAATTTTTAAAAATAATTTTCAAGACTTCTGATAATATAAAATATAGCTACTGTTAAATTCTTAGTCTCTGCATAAGGGTTCACTGGCTGGTCCATTTACCTTCTGCAAACCTACCTGAGGAGAATGGAACAGCTTCAGCATACAAATGAGAATACTGTCCTTTTGCAGATGTTCCAGATGAAGTTTAATGGTTGCTGTGGTTCAGTGGGAAGCATATTTCTCCCCTCAGTGACCTCTGGTGCCTCCACAGATAGCAAGCAGGCTAAGAATAATGGTTTTATAGCTTTTGATAAATGTGTGGAAAGGAATGTCTCCAAACCCTTTTGGTTTCTTTTCTTTTTTTCATTCTTTCTTTCTTTTTTTTTTTTTTGCTTAATCCAAGTTGACTCAGAGCTCTGCTGCTGCTGTTGAGGGAAGGTTGGGTACGGAGCAGCTGTTCTGGTCATGGGTGGCTTTGGGAGCTCAGCACTGGGGCTTCCAGCAGAGCAGAGATAGCTTTCTTGTCTGTTGTGAGGCTCAGGTGACATAATGTGGCTCAATCTTACCCTGCTAAGAGTTTGGGGACTTTTGCCAGGGCTTGGTGGAAGCTTCCGGGGAGGTTCTCTGCTCTGGGAGGGCATGCCTTCCCTCCCCAGCAGCCTGCAGTCACATGGAGGCTTGGGGGTAGGTGTCTGGCTGTATTCATCACCAACGAGTCCAGGAAAGCTCTGGCTGCGTTCGACTTGGCAGCAGAAAGTACTGTGTGTGACATGCTGTTGTCATGATCCATTTTCTTCTTTTGGACCTAAGTACGTATTAATGTTACACTGTTTTAAGATGGATGTGCTGGATTTGAGTTTCATCTCCATGTCTGTGGCCGTTTACCATTAGGAAATTGGGTTTTCTTGCTTTGCCAATGGAATGAAGGTCTGTGTGGCTGGATAGAATTGTCTGGCTGGGATGTGCTTGTCCAACTTGACCTCATGTTGAACCTAAGCCTTGGAGGTGTAACCTTCCTGTCAGGCAGACCTATGAATCACACTGAGTGGATGGACTTCAAGGGTGATTCACGTGCCTGTCGTTTCCAACTGTGTTTTCACTCTGCCTCTGGTAGGACATTTTGCTTCTTGAAATAGTGATATGAATGTGGATTGGAGTGCACTCTGCATAACACACGGAGTTATATAGGGTGGGGCAAAAGTAGGTTTACAGTTTTTTCTATGGAAAATAAGGCAATTATTAATAAACTAGAGGCTCAGTGCATGAATTCCTGCACAGCTGGGGTCTGGCCGGCCTGGCCCCAATTGGTGGATCAGGGCCAGGAGGAGACAGTGGGAGGTTGGCCAGTGGGCCTGCCCCAATCGGAGCCTGATCAGGGCCAAGCCAGCTGAGGGTAGGCGCTGTCGGAGGTTGGCCGGCTGGTCCCACCGCCTGATTGGCCAGTTTGCTGGCTGCAGTGGGCGTCATAGCGGCCAGTCCCTGTCATTATGGCATTCTGGTCGTTGGCTTTTTATACATATAGACTAGGGGCCTGGTGCACGAAATACGTGCACTGGGTGTGTGTGTGTGTGTGTGTGTGTGTCCCAGCCTGCCCCCTCTCACATACTGGGAGCCCATAGGCGTTGACCCCCATCACCCT
>NW_006295491.1:5332707-5337099 GCF_000327345.1 Myotis davidii | reverse complement strand
CATCTTTGTTGTCAGTTAACTGCCATCTGAGTTGGCAGTTAATTTGCATATCCCCCAGATTAGCCAATGAAAAGGGTAGCGTCGTACGCCAATTAACATTTTTCTCTTTTATTAGTGTAGATAATAATACAAGAATAAACTCTGTGTTTTGTGTACTCACAACTATAAACCTACTTTGCCCCATCTTGTACCTTGGGACCCTTATTGTACCACCAATGCTGTGCTTTTAATGATCTAAGTTTCTGAACTAGATTCTGTTTCCTATAGGGGGGAGGCATCTTGAGAAATTGAAATTCTAAAACTAGAAAAGGAGTTTGTAGGTCCAGCCATTGTGGGTTACCTTTCATCATATTCTATGCACGTCACTGAACTAGATAACGTGAGGTCAGATTAAGTCCTGCTTCCTGTCTTCAAGTTGCTTACAACTCTGGGTGGAGATAAGCGAGGTGGAAACAATGTAGTTTTGTAACGCACAAGATCCTGTTAGAAATGTCTGTTAATGTTACTGTTGGCACCTGGAGGAACAAAATGATTTGAAATAGATGGATCCATATCCTCTGAGCCTGGCTTAGATATATCTGTTAGTGTGATTTTTATTTTTTAACTTAGAGAGAGAAGTAGGTGTTGTCTGACATATGACAGGAAATGGTGTCTTTTTGTCCCTCACACCACCTGGTATCGTGCAACTGGAATTGCGGAAAAAATTAGGTATGCGTTGTTTACAATGGGTCATAACATACTGAGATCTGCCATGATCTGGGCTGCTTTCTCAGACATGCTGGATGGTGCAGCTGTCTGTCAGGTGCACAGAGCAGCAAAATGGTCATCAAAACCCAGCTTACTGTAGTCTGTTTTGACTCTGAACCTTCCTCAGCCCTTTCCACCTATTTCAGTTGAGTTAAAACCCTGGAGCAGATAAGAGACATTTTTAGTAAGTTTGCCATTGCTCTCCCCGACTCTCCCCAAGGAACCACTCGTAGGAACATTGCTAATTACAATGTCGTTTTCCTTCCCCAGTGTAGCCTCAGAATCTTAAAACATGGTTCATGGCTGTCACTACTCTGCTTAAAATTGCATATTTAATGAAATCCCTGCCATGGATCTTTTTGTTCTGTTGTCGTATCAATGAGCGTTGAGGGAGTGGTACAGAGAATAAGTTCTGATGGAGTTCAAATGACGACAAGAACACATCAGTTACAGTGATCACTAAAGATTTTATGATGAAGGAAGGACTGGGTTTGTGCTTTGAAGATGGGTAGGATGTAGACAGGTGGGGGCAGGAAGCTGGCCTGCGAATAAAGGAGCCGAAAAGGAAAGTACCAGCCTCAATCTGGGGATGGGGACTCTGGTTTGATAGATTTGGAGGTTTCTGTGGGGCAATGGTTTTCAATTTCAGTCTATCGGTCAGCTGCTGGGCCCCATTTCTAGAGTTTGTTCTAGAAGGTCTGCCATGGGGCCCTAGCATTTGCACTTCTAACATGTTCCCAGTGGCATTGATAGTACTGGTCCAAGGGCTGCCCTTGGACATTGCTGGAGGGGAATGTGTCAGCTGCTGCTTGGGTTGCATTAGGGTGAGGTGGTGCCGGGGGCAGCCGTGCCCCCAGCTCCAGGGGTCCCTGTTCCCGCGTGTGGCGTGTGCTCGTTCAAGCAGCAGCCCCACTATGGCCTGGAGGCCCAGCCTAAGGAGCTGGCACTTGATTCTGGTAGTGAGAAGCCAGGGAAGGATTTTACTAGGATAATATTATTGGCATCTCCTTTCAGTTAATTTGGTAGCTGAAGGTGGGTCAGGTATGGGGAGATAAGTCCCGTGTCTGGGTTATTTCAGGAGTGAATTTTGGAGAAAGACCTGGAAGGTATGAAAGAGGAAAAATACAGAGATGACCCAGCATTCCCTTCAGCTTGGGAGCCTGGAAAATGGTGCTCACACTGACAGAAAGGGGAAATCGGCAGGGGCTGCTTTTGGGGAAACGGCTCAGTTATTTTTTTAAGCTGAATTTAAAGTGCTTATCTTCTCTTCCAAGGGGACTGTTGTCTAGCCTGTTTTCTAAGTGAAGGGTCTACATAATTTTCCATGCCTTCCAGATCGTTTATGTCATTAACATCTAAAGCTTTTCATGAGTCTAAACATGCAGTCACTTGTCTCCCAGAATAATTTCCTCTTATCCTGAACTTTAAGTGGAAGAATATTGTTTAAAAATATCTCTTAGCCCTTTCACTGTAATTACCTCTAGACTTTTACACTCGGATAGTCTTGCCTAAGTATAACTGAAATAGTGTTGCTAAAAACACAAGTGACTTAAAACAATATAACTCTAACTATAGTGGGTTGCAGTATCTCTAATTTCTCTGTAAGTTACCAATTTCTAATCATTTTATCATTATGAACACCCACAAATAGGCTTTTAGTTCAATTTTTCCTCATTTTTCAAAGTAATACATGCTCATTGCAGAAAATTTGGGAGATATATGGATAATAAAAGTAAGAATCAGCTGGGAACTACCATAAATTATGACATTTTCATTCAGTTCACTCTCTTTCCATGGCTGGGCTGAGGTTACTTATGCCAGTGTGTGGACTTAGGTGACAGGTTTTCTCCCTCCTACCTCTCCTCTACCCCAGGATTTGGCTATAGTCCATATTTTGCATGGGGCCAGATTACTGGGAGTGACAGTAGCCACTCTCTGCTCCCTGAGAATGAAACGAAATGTCAACATTGATAAGAAAGGAGTCTGGTAGACAGGGCCGGAAGTGAAGAGGGCAGCGTTTATAGTTGTGATGAGAGGCTGGGAGACAGACTAGCTTTGCTGTGGGGTTCTCCTTGCCTGACCCAGGGAAAGGGAGTGGGAAGGGGAAGTTTCTTGCCTATCATGCAGAGAGAAGGAAACATTTGAGTTTGGTGACAGGTCAGCCCACCTTATCCTGTGCACCGCCCCAGCAGGGCAGCAGCCATGGGTGGGGCAGCCCAGAAGACAGTAAAGGCAGGTAGTGACAGAGCTGAAGGCGTAGCTGGTGAGCAGATGCCCAGAGGAGTGTGGCTAGAGTGGCATCCCATGAGTGGGGGTTTGGTGAAGATGGGGGGCGCTAAGGAAAAAAGTAGCACCTGGAGCCTAGAGAGTCAGAGGCACAAAGAGCAGCCTGGCTGTTGTGTGCGGTAAAGACCTTTCCCCTCCATCACTCACCTCAGGGAACTCCAGAGAAAGAGAGAAAAAAAGGAGGAAAGGCTCATACCTTGAATTTGGCAGTAGGAGCCATTGGCCCTACAGATTTAGGGAGTAACTGTGAGTGACTGTACTTAGGACCCCAAAACTATTGGGGAAATAGGAATGGTGACCATTTATTTATTCTGTTGACCAAAATGGGGAACTTAATATTTACATTAGGACTCACCTGGCAAGCCAGGAGGTAACATCACCCAGATATTGGGGCTATTCAGGTTACTTATACACATGGAAAACACCTAAAGAACTGCCTTTATGTCTTAGGTACTGTACTGCCATCCCAAAGCCTTAAACTGTGTTCAAACTTTAACTTTCTTGTTCTGCCTTAAGAAAAAGGATAATAGTCCCTATTGCATTAGGACTATGTTGCCATACTAAATGTTTTGCCAAGAATATTGTCAATGGCCAATTGTGTTCCATCTCATAAATGTACCAGACTTTTATTAATTGCATAATGTTACCAATCGAAATTCCTTTTCCAGTTATTTGCTACTATGAATGGTAACAAAATAAACAGATCTTTGTGTATAACTCAGTATTTCCAGAGAAGTCAAATTCTTAGAAATAGAATAACTGGGTCAGATTTTATACCTCTTGATCTGTATTGCCAAATTCTAGGCATTTATTTTAAATGTGGACTCCTAAATTGAACAAATAACACAGTTGAGCCGTTTTGATTTGGAAATATGGCAAAAAATGATATTTTATAAAGGCACTAAACAGTTTTTATCACAGTATTTCTCTTGTGACTTTGGACTACAAAGGAAGTATTATGAGGAAGGAACAACATGCAGGAAGAAACCATTTTTACTGCTAATGCAATACTTTTCACATTGCCATAGAGTGGCTGTTTTATAGAGACTGGATCACACTCAGTTCAGCTGTGATGGGCGTGGGGGGTGTGGGCATAGAAGTATTTGACTATGACAATCCTTATGTTTATATTGCTAGTTTGCACAATAGGATGGAAAGATCAGCTATTGGGGTGTGTTTAGTGTGTGTAGTTTTCATGAGGAATGTGATTTCTTACATCTGCGATGGCAGTTGAATAACAGAATGGAGTGCCCATGGCATTTTTCACGTGGCATCTGCATTTGATCATCAGCATGAAACTAGCACATTTTCAGGCGTGGGTTCTTCCAGTGTGAGTCAGCTACAACTTTGTGGAAATGG
>NW_006295491.1:5326213-5332686 GCF_000327345.1 Myotis davidii | reverse complement strand
AGCAGGAAAAAGAAAAGGGGGGCTGAGAAATTGTCTTTGAGAGAACCGTATGTGTAGATCACTGGGTCAAGTGAAGTGAAGGAAGGTGCTTTGCAAAAGCCTGTGTGGTAATTGGCTCAGTTCTCACTCACTAGGGTCTGAAGACTGTGTGCCAGCCCCGCATCTGAGGTGCTGATTACTGACTGTGTTACAACTTGCTCTGAGGGGTCAGACCAGTTTGCAAACAGGAAAGAAGAAACTTCTGTGAAAAGACTTCCTGGTTAGTTTGAAAGCATTTCTGAGTTGTTTCCAGCTCTACTGGTCTGTGAAGATCCAAAAGACCCAGAAAGGATTTCCTCCTATTTTACATATGATAGATGACAGCGATTCCAAAAGCATGAAATGCACAGATGATTAATTTCTAACAGGAAAAAAGTGTTCTTGTATGACTGCAGATAATAACACTTAAGCTAAAGGGAAGGGATAACTTTGACTATTGACTTGTTTAGCTCCCCGAGGCTTTCTGATCAAGACTGAAAATGAGGGTTTATGCCTTTGGAAGCATCATTCAATCTAAAAATAAAACTCGCAGGGCTGGAGTTCTGCTTTTTTAAGTTTCCCAGTTTTCTAATGATGGCCTGTGGTGTTTCATTTTTTCTGCTGTGTCTGTAATTCAGTGCTCCCGTCTGCTTCTTTCTTTTCTCTGGGACCAGTTTAGCATTTATCAATTCAGAGTCTCAGTTGTGTTTGAAAGGTGACTTAACAATGTTAGGCATAAGTAGCAACTGTAGTAAGCCCTTCAGATGAAATGGCATGTAGCTTTTAGAGCTGAGCATTGCGGATATGTTTTTTGATATCTTAAGCACCTCCTCAAATTTCTTGGACAGCCCTGAAATGGGTGTACGTGCCTGGTGCCCAGGACATAAATGACATGAAGTTTATGCCTTTTTTTTTTTTTTTTTAAAAAAGAAAAGTCATCCAGACAACCTCCCCTCCCCCTGCAATGTCGTCATAACTTGAGCTCTTCACTCTTACAATGGAATATGAAGTCTGCTGAAGATATGGAAGAGGACATAATTTTGATTTTCCCTCTGTCATAGTTTAGCCATGACTTTGGCCAATTAGTGTGGATTTTCAGCAATCATTCCTATATAATAAAGAGTTAATATGCCAATTAGACCAGACAGTGGAACGACTTTCCAGAACGACCAGTGGGTGGGGCGGCAGGGCTGCGAGGCAGCCAGAGCTGCAAGGGCTGAGCCCCTTGCACAAATTTTGTGCATTGGGCCTCTAGTTTCATACCAGGGAGGTTGTACTCTAAGATTTAAATATTACACTAGGTTTGAAAATAACTGTAAAGGCTTAGTTCGTAGATGACTGTTCAATGGTACTCATTTTTTAATCCTTTAGGGTTGCAAACCACTCCTGTTTTCATAATCTGTCACTGAATACTTTTTTTCCTTTTACCTCCCAAAATAGTAGTGAAACAACTGAACTTATGAATTCTTTATTCAGGATAAATTTGTTTCTGGTTTTAGGAAGATTGAGGTTGGTGTGTTCATGATATGGACAAGAGTTTTTCTGAGATGAGTCATTTAAAAGCTGTTGCTTTCCTAAATTTTCATGTGCAAGGCTGCTTTGTTTGGTTAAAGATAAGGCAGAGGCTGACCCTAGTAGGGTAAGGAGCTGTGAAAGTTCTAGAGCGGGGGTGGGGAATGTCCGGCCCGCTGGCTGTATAAGGCCCTCAAAATCATTTGGCCTGGCCCTGTGAGTTAGATGTTTGACCAAATATAGCAGGCTAATTTTAAGTTGATGAGTTTGTATGATCTGCAAATGTTACGAATGGATGTTATGAATATCCATTTGGATGTTATGAATATCCAAATGGCCCTTGACAGAAAAAGGTTCCCCACCTCTGTTCTAGATGGATCCCAAAGTCAGTGGATGATTAAGTGGAACTAATTATTATGAGAAGGCAGCTGGAGAGCCGATAAGCCTCTCTTAAGCAGCTGCATCATGTCAGGTAATTGATTTGCATTCATGTCACTATGGAAAGCAGACCAAGCAGTGCCTTTAAATGTATTTGTTTTGTGAATCTGACAATACCAATATTCAAGTTGTGTGACCCCTGAATGATTGCCCTATGTGAGAATGGGAAGTGTGGGAACCTACTGAGGGATCCATAAAAAGAACATCCATTTCTATCAATGGCAGGGAAAAGTAGTGCCTCAAAATTATAGAAAGGGTTTTCTCCCTCTTTCCCATTATTTCATTCACTTAACCTAGTTACTGTACCATCTAAAGGAGCAAAAGGAGGAAAGATTCCATGAAACGTTTTTAAAATGTTTTTTTAAAATTGATTTTTAGAGAAAGAGGAAGGAAGAGGGAGAGGGAGAGGGAGAGGAAGACATTGATATGAGAGAGAAACATCATGAGCTGCCTTCTGCAAGGACCCCAACCGGGAATGGAGCCCACATCTTGAGCATGTGCCCTGTCCAGGATCAAACTGGCAACCTTTTAGTACAACCAACTGAGCCACACCGGCCAGGGCTCCATGAAACATTTTGGTTTGCAGTGTAGTAGGGGAAAAGTTGTGTAACATTACAAGGGATATCTGAGGATAAAGTGGTAACTTAAAATAAATCATTGCTAAATAAAAATTGGTAGATATGATGCAGGTCTTGTATACTGGATGATACAAATTAGCTTTTGTGTTTGAATTTTTACTTTATTCATCAGTGATTTCTGTCTTGAATGCATAAGACCTGTTAAAGTTATTTGGAGTGTATGGATGGAGGAGAAGTGGGTATAAAAATGAACATTCAGTCTCTATTGCTTTTTCTTGGCTGAGCCCACTATAGTCTTTTTGCTCTCTGGTGACAAGGTCCTCCCCAGGCTCACACCTCTGATTGCCTTGGGCTCAGTGTAGTGGGTGCTTTTTACTTTTATCTTCACTCCTTGGCAGCATTTGATGTAAGTCACTCCTTTGTTCGTAAAGCACTTCCTTCCCTATTCTGTAGGGGCCTGGAGTGCTCAGTCTTTATGCTGAAGAAAGTTAGGCTCTTGTTCATTAGTCTTATCTCCCCAGCAAATTACAGAGGCTGGAAGATAGGGGATGTAGCACATCTACGGTGCTGTGGGCCTTTAGATGACAGGAGCGAAGCTGGAAGGTCAGGTGTGATTTCTGGGTAGAAGTAGTAGAATTGCTTTCTTTGGCTAAGTGACATTTGAGATGCACTTAGCACAGTAGGGGCTCAATGTTTGAATGAATCTCAAGGCAGGTTTTAAACAGACAGATTGGATGAGGAAAGAGTACGTTCCCTTTAGGAAACAGCATGAGCAAAACGTCAGCAGAGGGGAAGATGGAGGTGGTAAAGGTAAAAATGAAAATCATTCTCTTGGTGGGAGTGGAGTGATGGAAGAGGGTGAGGCAGGAGGAGAGCAAGTGTGTGTTCTTGCCAGACTGTGGAGGGCTGGGAATACCAGCCAGAGAATTTTGGGTTGTGTTTGTCAGGCAGTGGGTGGACTGGAAGGAGTCTGAGGTGGAGAAGTGGTTGGATTTGGGAAGACTAATTCCGCGGCAGTGGGTTGAATGATGGAATCAGTATGAGAAAATTCTTATTTTGATCTCTGCTCTGGACTCCTCTGAGGCATTTTGCTCCCCAGGGGCCCCAAATCCTAGCACTCACTGCCTTCTTGCTGCATTGTCTCAGTCCTCTTGAGTGACTCCCTGGTGTCCTTTGGTCACTTCGCCTGAGTCGTGGTCCCGTAACCAGTGACCATCGAATTCCTATCACCTTGTGTGCACAACATATCGAGTCACAGCAGCCTCAAGTGCTAATCCAGGAACCTTAGGAGAAGTCAACCTGCCCAGGGGGACGCACAGCAGCATCGTGGTTGGAGTTAGTGGGAAGCACCGGGTCTGTGAGGGTGAAAGAATCTGTGATTTAGAAAGTGAGGAGGCTGTGAGGTGGGCACCTTGGATAGGATTAGGAAGAAGGGTTTTAGGGCAAAATCAGGGCTAATTGTTTGTCAGACTCCAAATAGTTCCCATATATAAAAAAATTCCTGAGAATTTAGAGTTTATCAGCTCTTGCTCTCCAGGCCTCCTTTCCCAATATCCACAAGTCAAACACACGCCCAGTACCCCATATTGACTCCATTTAAAAAAAAAAATAAGTGTAAGTACTTCAGAGGTCAAATGAAAGCATGAAGGAAGCATTCTGACAGTACTTCTGTTTGTGCAAACCTTGGTGAACTGGGGCAAGCAATGAACAAGGATGTGTGATGAGCACGCCAGGCTGGGAAGGGCAGTTCCTCCACGTTGTCTGGAACGGCTAACGGCTAACTCTAGTCTTTGACACGCATTTGGGACTGTTCTGTGCCAATGACTTGAGCATGGGTAATAAACAATCACTTGTATCAGCATATGGCATCTGTGCCAGATCTTTCTTGGTAAAAGTGAAAAAAAGGATCATTATAAGATATTCTTAGATAACTATGATTTATAAGTGTTTTGGTAGATTCCTGTGACATCAGGAAAGCAATATATTTTCGTAGGCTTGAGGAAATATTGGCGCTTCATTGTTATTTATAAGCTATGAAACAACATCTGGAAAGTTACTCAAACTGGGTAACTTAGAATGTCCATTGATATCTGTTAAATAATCATACACATGAAGTTGATGCCATAAGCCCATTCAGCGCTTGCAGCAGCAGCTTTCCTCAGCTGTGACATTCTCACTGACCTGGTGACATCAGTGTGAACTGCCAAAGTGGTGACTGCTTTTTTTGAGCGTGGTCTCCCCTCTTAACAGCTCGAGCTTCCTCTCTGGGAATGAGCTCTGGGGAAAGGGGCTCTTCTTATAAGCATTATCTTGTTTTCCTTCAACTTTGTGGAAGTCAGTTTATCTATCCTGTTAAAACCAGCATGGTAGAGTTGTCATGTAAGTCATATTTTGTCAAGGAATACTTCTATGCAAGTGGGTTATGGTCTCCTCATATTTTAAGTGAGAGGTTTAGAAGTTCCTTATTAGTGTAATACCTAACTCTGAAATTGTGAAATTGAAGAGACTTGGGTCACCTGGACCAATCTTATGTTTTCAGTAAGGTTGTCAGGTAAACAGAGATGAACTGTGTCATATAGTTAGGCAGTATCAGAACTCGGACATTTGGTATTTTCCCTTCCTATATAGGGCTTTCCTCAATAAAGTTTTTCTCTATAAAATAGTGATGAAGCCATTTATAATGACAGCATTCCTGTTTGTCCGGGAGAAAGGGTCCAAACAATGTAGTGGGAGTCTCATCAGCTCTCCCTGATGGGGGTTTAGAAGGACTCCCATCAGGTGCTTTTCTGTTAACAGTTACTAGTAAGTTGTGTTCTTTTTTTAAATTTAGCATACTGACTTTTTTTTTCTTTTTAAAAATATATTTTATTGATTTTTTTACAGAGAGGAAGGGAGAGGGATAGAGAATTAGAAACATCAATAAGAGAGAAACATTGATCAGCTGCCTCCTGCACACCCGCCACTGGGGATGTGTCCACAACCAAGGTACATGCCCTTGGTCGGAATCGAATCTGGGACCCTTCAGTCCGCAGGCCGATGCTCTATCCACTGAGCCAAACTGGTTAGGGCAAGTTGTGTTCTTAAAGAACAGAAAGTTTTCTTTCTTTTTTTTTTTTTTAAATCTTAGTGTCAGTCATAGCTTGGGTTGCTATAGCAAATATCATAGACTGAGTGGTTTAAACAACAGACATTTCTCACAGTTCTGGATGCTGGGAAGATCAAGGTCAACATGCCAGCAGATTTTTCCTGGTCTCTTTCTCTTATAAGGACACTAATCCCATCATGGGGCCCCACCCTCATGACCTCATCTAAACATAAGTACCTCCCAAAGGCCCTATCTCTAAATACTATCATATTTGGGTTAGGGCTTCAACATAGGAATTTTTGGGGACACAAACATTCAGTCCATAACACCTAGTGATACTATGTTTTTAAGTGAGCTGTCTAGCAGAAAGTATGTTTTCAATTTAAGAGATAATGCAATGTGTCAGTGATTATTATTCATACTCACAAACATTCAGAGATGTGGTTAGATGTATTTGAAAATATTCAGAGATGGCTAGGTTAATAATTTGAGTTATTTTTTTACATGTTTGTCCAGTGTGTTCAGTAAATATTTGAGCACATTTTATGAGTCAGGCCCTGTGCTGGGTCATAGGCCAAAGTAATAATGAGGTAGAGCCATTCGTCTTACTTGAGCTGTACAGTAAGTATACCATTGTTTTCTTCCAGTCTTCTTTCAAATACATTTTATCAAGTTGTAATCTTATCCTTTTTAAAATAACCATTACAAACCTAATATATAGATAATATAATGAATACCTAAGTACTCACACTTGGCTTTATCAGATTGTAGTAACAGTATTTGATTTGAAGAAAACATGTCAAGATATATGTTTTTTCTTTTCAAATTATTTTTTTAAGTAT